>NC_090325.1:98695554-99001641 GCF_035084215.1 Heptranchias perlo | reverse complement strand
ATCCCCATCTGGAGCACTATGGTCAGTTCTGATTGCCATATTACAGGAAGAATAATTCAGATGTTGGGTTAGACAAAGCCTGCCTCTTTGTCTATGTGCCAGGAATCAGAATCCTAGGCACTAGAGTTTACATTAACTTCCATTAGCTCAGCATTCCAGAGATTTGCAGTCTCTATGGTACCAGTGGGTGAGAGATCCATAGCCTTCACTCATTTATATCTGTGATGGGCTCAGGACATAACATATGCTAGCTGTCTGATTACATCTAGAGGAAAGGCAAAAGCAATTCCTTATAGTAGGTACAGCACAAGAGGAGGCCATTTGGCCCATTGTGTCTGTGCTGGCTCTTTGAAAGAGCTATCCATTTAGTCCCATTCCCCTGCTCTTTCCCCATAGCCCTGTAAATGTTTTCCCTTCAAGTATCTATCCAATTATCTTTTGAAAGTTACTATTGAATCTGCTGCCACCACCATTTCAGGCAGTGTATTCCAGATAATTACAACTCACTGCGTAAAAAATTGTTTCCTCATGTCGCCTCTGGCTCTTTTGCCGATCATCATAAATCTGTGTCCTCTGGTTACCACCCCTCTGCCACTGGAATCAGTTCCTCCGGCACCATCCACATATCTAAGGAGGATTAGAAGATTATGGCCAGAGCCTCCACAATTTCTACCCTTACTTCCTTCAGTAACCTAGGATGCATTCCATCTGGACCAGGTGACTTTTCTACTTTGAGTACTGCCAATCTTTTAAGTACCTCTTTATCTAATTTTATCCTATTCAATATTGCTACTACCTCATCCTTTACTGCTAAAATGGCAGCATTTTATTCTCTAGTGAAGACAGATGCAAAGTATTCACTTAGCACCTCACCCATGCCCCCTGCCTCCACAAGAAAATCTCCTTTTTTGTCTCTAATCAGTCCCACCATTCCTTTGACTACCCTTTTACTATTTATATGTTTAAAAAAGACTTTTGCGTTCCCTTTTATGTTAGCCACTAATCTATTCTCATACTCTCTCTTTGCCCCTCTTATTCCCTTTTTTAGATCTCCTCTGTACCTTCTGTATACAGCCTGGTTTTCTACTGTATTATGAACCTTACATTCATCATAAGCCTCCTGTTTCTGTTTTATTTTAATCTCTATATCTTTAGTCATCCAGGGAACTCTAGTTTTGGATGTCCTTCCATTCCATCTCGTAGGGATATGTTTACCCTGTACCCGAACCAACTCCTCCTTGACGGTCTCCCATTGTTCAATTACCGTTTTGCCTACCAATGTTTGATTCCAATCCACCCGGGCAAGATCCCTTTTTAACTCACTGAAATTTACCCTCCTCCAGTTAATTTTCACATTTGATTTTTCCTTATCCTTTTCCATAACTATTCTAAACCTAATGATATTATGATCATTCTTCCCCAAATGCTCCCCCACTGAAATATGCTCCACCTGCCCCACTTCATTCCCCAGAACTAAATCCAACACTGTTTCCTTCCCGGTTGGGCTGGGAACACACTGTTCCAGTAAGTTCTCTTGAACACATTTCAGGACTTCCTCCCCCTCTTTGCCCTTTACACTGTTACTGTCCCAGTCTATATTAGGATAATTGAAGTCCCCCATTATCATTACTCTATAGTTCTTGCCTCTTTCTGACAAATATATTCTGTCTTTGACCCCAAAACTACATTATTCCTCTCCAGTACTATGATAGTTTCTTTGATCAATATTGCCACCCCTTCCTTTCTTTCATTCCCTATCTTTCCTGAATACCTTGTAGCCAGGAATATTAAGTATGCAATCCACCCCTTCTTTGAGCCAGGTCTCTGTTATTGCCACTATATCATAGTTCCATGTGGCAACTTGAACCTGCAGCTCACCAGCCTTATTTACCACGCTACGTGCATTTACGCCCATGCACTCCAATCTCATCTTAGACTGACTCGTATTTGCCCCCTGTCTGATCCCTCCTATTTCCTTACTCTAGTGCTACTTGTCCCTCTCAGTCCTCTGTGCACCTTGTTTCTCCTCTCCAATGTTTCATCCAGGTGCCCATCCCCCTGCTAAATTAGTTTAAACCCTCCCCTACAGCATTAGTTAACCTCCCCGCGAGGACATTGGTCCCAGCTCTGTTGAGGTGCAACCTGTCCATCTCGAACAGATCCCTCCTGCCCCAGATCTGGTTCCAATGTGCCAGGAATCTGAAGCCCTCTCTCCTGCACCATTGCTCCAGCCACACATTAACCTGTGTTATCCCATTATTCCTATACTCACTAGCGTGTGGCACTGGGAGTACTCGAGAGATTACTACCTTTGAGGTCCTGCTTTTTAACTTCCTCCCTAGCTCCTGAAACACTGACTACAGGACCTCACCCTTTTCCTTCCTATTTCATTGCTTCCCACATGGAGGCTGTTCCTCTTCCCCTCTCAAAACATTCTGCACACTCTCAGTGATGTCCGTTACCCTGGCACCGGGGAGGCAAGACACCATGCAGGACTCAAGCCAGTGGTTGCAGAAACGCCTGTCTATCCCCCTGACGAATCCCCACAGTTGAATTAAACAATTAGCTCTAATTCCTTGGTCCCACAGCTCCTCACTCTGTACTCACTATGATGTCAGTTTTTTGAGTTTTCCCCTCGGTTTGTTTCCCCTCTGCCGCTCTGGGTCTCCCGATAGGCTCTGCTGCTGCTGCTCTTGCGGTCTGTTTAAATTTGTTGCTGTGGATCTCCCGATAGGCTCTACTGTTGCTTATATGGTTGTAAGACAGGTAGATTTATCTACCAGAAGGTCAGAACTACACAAAGAACATCAATACAACTGTCTTCCCGACCCCAGCCTGTACCAGCCGTGAAGGAGTCTTGAGGGTCTGGGCTAGTTTGGACATTTTCTAGACAAGGCTGCTGCTGCACTTTCCTGAAGGACATGTCTGATGCTACAAAATGGAGTCTTTAACATAAAATGGCTTTGTGAATACAACCTTTCTCGCCAGGGCTCCTAACATTGTGCTGGAAAAGGCCCATTCAACTGATATCTTGGGCTCGATTTTAATAAGGCGGTGGGATGGCAGCAGGGAGGGTTAATGGGCGTGCTGCAAATGGAAATAATAAAAACTTATCGTTCCGCACGCAATTGTGACTTAATTGGTGACCATCAATCTTGTTTCCAGGTTTGCCGTCCGAAAGCCGCGCAGTGGGCAGACTGCACACCCGCATGACAGGCTGTCAGCTGCAATATCTAGATTTAAAGGACCATAACTCCATTGGATTTTGCTGGAGAAAAGAGTAAGAAGACCCAATGGAGCAGCACAGGGGCAAGGCTGCTCCAAGATTCAGCAATGTCTCACTTGAGGTGCTACTGGTCAGGGTGAGGAGGAGGAGGGAACTATTTTACCCGGCCGACAGGAGGAAGTGCCCTGCCTCTGCCACCAAGAAGGCCTGGCTCGAGGTGACAGAGGAGGTCACCAGCAGCAGCAACATCTGCCGCACCTGGGTCCAGTGCAGGAAGCGCTTCAATTACCTGAAGTGTATTCACTTCAGCAAAAGTGAGTTCACTTATTGATTCTCCTACATTCCATGGTGCTCGTCACCCCACCCCCCTCCCAACTCATTCTGCATTGCCAAGACTACTCCATCACATCACTCCTCACACCCACTTAAGGCTCATCCTCAACTTACCTGCACTTCCTCAGCACTTCCTCACCTCCCCATTTGTAACCACTCCCACTCACCCCAATCTGATCCAATGTGATGTCTCTGACTCATACTCACCCTCTGATGCATCTTTCATGGTCAGCCTCACTCAAACCAATGCATTCATCAGCTGACCACTTCACCATCACTCACGCACACGTCTTTACTTTCTCCCCTTCTTGGAGGAGAGAGCACAAAATGCACGTGAGAGGGCGAGGACTGGAGGGGGGCCTCCACAAATAGTGATCCTCATAGACACGGAGGAGGAGGCCTTGGCGATCAGCCGCACCCTCGATTGGCATCCCACAAACATCTGGTGTACAACTTTAACATTCATCACACACATGAATTGATGTTAACAATGATTGGCATGTTCAACATCTCAATATGCTCATCACAACATAACACATCTGTGATGATGTTTAATATTGCCTTCTGTTCTCTTATAGGCCCTTCAACAATCGCAGTGAAGGCAGAGGGCGATTCCTCAGAGGAGCTCCAGGCCTCCGTGGGCGCACCGTCACATTTTAGCGAGCCATCCACCAGCGCAGATACTCACACCTCGGTGGGTCCTAGTAGTCAGTTAGTTGGTTTGGCACCTGGTGAGTCACAACACACAAGTGAGTACGAGCAGACACTGGTGGCAGGGGCAGCTGTGGAGAGTCCACCTAGGTGGGTGCACTCATCTTCAGGCTCTGCTCAGCTGGACATAGATGCTGAACCCCAGGGGCCATCCTTTAAAAGGAGAATGATCAAGGGACAGCAGCACATCTGCGAGGTACTGGATTAGGTGCCACACACACTCTCCACAACAGTTCAGAGGATGGAAGAGTCCAACTCCTGCATTGGTGGAATGGTGGCACAGGTACGTGAGGGAATCTCTGTGATACTGTCACAGGAACGTGAGGAATTGTGTGAGATAGTTTCGCACGTAACTGCTGAAATATCTGAGATAGTGTCACGAGTAAGTGTGGGAATGTTTGTGATGGAGGGAAGGCTAGCCTCAATTGAGCTTCAAGCACGGCTCACAGATGAGTCCATTCAGGCCCTGACAATGGCCATTCGGACTCATGGTGAAAAAATTCTGCCGCCTTAAACAGGCCGACAGAAACTTCACAACTGGGCTTCCAAGGCATCATACATGTCCTCCAAACTGTTCTCCAGCAGGGTGGTAGGAGAGATGTGGCCGTGGTCCAGGCGAGGGATGATGGTGAAAGGGGACATGGATGTGGGGACAGTGCTCAAAGCGCTCCCACGTCTCACCCATTGCCCCCCTCTCAACCAGAACCCACAATGCTGCCTCCTCTCCAGGTGGCCGAGTCTGCCCCTGCATAGGTGCAGGTGGAGCAGTCTTTGGAGGGGCCCTCAGAGATTCCAAAGCCCAGAGGGTGTAGGCCGAAAGCATCTAAGCAGTCCAGCCATGGATATAAGCAACCTGCCACTACCTCTGCTGCAGCCTCAGGTAATAGGAAGAGAAAGGTGAAGTTTTGTCTGACAGACTGTCATGTTTTTCATTTATATTTGTTTTTTGTTGAAGTTACATTAAATGTTATCATTCTCACCACTACTGCCACGTCTTGCCTATTCTTGACTGGCTTTTGTGATAGGGCCCTTTCATGTGCTTCATCTTGATGCCACCCAGTGGGTCACTTTACAGTGGGTGAATGTGTAATTGCAGGACTGTTTTGTGCAAGGGGGCGTTGCTGGTGTTGGCGCTGCTCTTTCCGGGTGGTGTGAGGACTGGACTCTTCTCATTTTCTGATCTTACGAGAACCGTTCACATATGAGTGACTCCCTGGCCTCATGAGCAGCCAGGTGAGCCACTGCTCTGCCCATAGGTTCGTCCTCCTCCTCCTCTTTTTCCTCCTTCTCCTGCTGCTCCCGCTCAACGTTCATTGCAGATGTGAACACTGGATTAGGGCACGTGGCCTCATCAACCGGTACCCCTCTCTGTTGCGCCATGTTATGCGGGACATAACATACTACTATAATGCGACCCACTCTCACTGGTGTGTATTGAAACACTCCCCCTGAATGATCGAGGCACCGAAATCGCATCTTCAGCAACCCTATCGCATGTTCAATTATAGACCTGGTGGCAATGTGGCTGTCGTTGTATCGACGCTGTTGCTTGGTGATGGGCTTCCTCAGGGGAGTCATGAGCCACGTGTGCAGGGGATATCCCTTGTTCCCGAAGAGCCAGTCCTTAAGGGTGTTCGGTGCGTGGAAGAGGAGCGGGATGTTGGATTCCCTCAGAATGAACGAATCATGGCAGCTGCCAGGAATCTTGCACACACGTGAAGAAATCTTTTGCAGCGGTCACAAATGAGCTGAGCACTGATGGAACGTTGATGAACCATCCTGACTCATGTGGAGGGGCTCGGATTGCTATATGCGTGCAATTGATCGCACCCTGTACCCATGGGAAGCCAGCTACAGAGTGGAATCTGGCTGAGGTCGTCCATGGGGTAATTGACGTATTGTGAGGCCCTGCAAAACAAACCGTTGGTGACCTGCCTTATGCACTTGTGAGACTGAGAGACCCCGGCGATGTCCCCGGTGGCATCCTGGAATGATCTGGAGGCGAAGAAGTTGAGGTCTGTGGTCACTTTAACTGCGACGGGTAATAAGATGCCACCAGGCCCAACCAGGAGCAGCTCAGCATGAAGGAGGCTGCAGATGTCTGTGACCATCTGGTGACTCACTCTCAGCCTCCATATGCACTGCTCCTCAGAGAGGTCCAGGAAGCTCAGCCTCGGTCTGTAGACCCTCTGATGAGGGTAGTGCCTCCTGCGACGTCGCTCCCTCTGTTGTTCCCCTCTGTGCTCTCGTGCAGGTCCCTGTGGCGCAGCACTGTGTTTGAAGCTACAAGTGACAGAAGTGCACGCCATGCCTGGCGAGGATGGTGATGTTCCTCGTCCTCAGATGTAGTGGTGAAGGCAGCCATCGTGCCCCCCCCGCATCCTGATGGTATCAGTTTGATGGGGTCCGAAAAGTTGGTAAATATGTGTAAACAGAACAATTCTGAGTGGAAACCAAGAATTTTCAGTCTAAACACAAAGATCTCCCAGCCAAAACTTTGTCTGAGAGAACGGAGTGCCCTGCTGCAATAACTCACCTTTCATCCACATTGGTCAAACAGGGATTTAAATGTCCAAATGGCTGCAGGCTGAAACACGATTCATTCCCCATGGTGTGTTTCACACAGCACGGGTAACATGTTGAGGCAGTGTTGAAATTGCTTGCCTTCATAGCTGATTGCGTTTTTGGATTTTTAAACTAGGTGAAATAGTTCAATTGTTGCTTTAAATATCGTCCTGTCGGCTTTAATTGGCGGCGGGTCCCCAATGCACGTGCACTTTCGTTTTAAAATCATGCCCCTTGTATTAGACACCTAAGCTATAAGGAGAGACTACAGAACATGAGCTTGTTTACACAAAGAGAAGCCTGAGAGGTGATCTTATTGAGATATTCAGAGTATCAACAAGTTGAATCCTTAGAAACCATTTGCCTTGGCCCCTGGAACAACAGTGAGGGAGGTGTGAGATGAAGCTGACAAGAGGGAAGATGAATACTCAGTTCAGATAAAACTGAGGCAGGAAGATGATCAAGGATGAGAACGTCAATAATTTTACGAGGGAGTTGGACAGGCTTTTGGTGAGAAAACCAATTGAGGGACACAGATAGTGCACTCTATATTCTGTGTTTCAGCTGTGGAACTAGCCAAATTGGCTCAATCGCCTTTGCCAGTCCTTATTATTCCTATTTCCAGGAGTAGAGCTTTAGACTTACAACCTTCTACCAAAACATGTTACCAAATGAGCCAAGCTGCCATCTTCATGGGCTATTAACTATCAGAAATTGGCATCCCTGTCATAATTTGCGTAAAATATTTTGTAATTGTTTGGGTTTAGATGGAATTTGATGACAAATTCTATCTATTGTACTTCTGCAAAAATGTATATGTGCACGAGTGCAAGAACTATTTTGTACAAGAAAAAGCACTTTGCTCCAGAGCAACTGTGATTTTATTCAGAAATCAATCAGAAATATCTTAAATGGCCACTACTAAAGTTTTAGGGAATCTTTTTTTTTGCAGTCCAGACTGAGAGTCCCAAATGCTTTGTTGCCTCCCAGGTGCTAGCATAAAGGATATTTAGGAAAGATTGGGAAACAATTATGGAAGGGGAGGAAGAGCAGCCAGTCATTGTGTTCCATATGGGAGCCAACTATATAGGAAAGGAAAGGCCTCAAGGAGATTAGGAAGCAGCTTTAGGAGCAGGATTTCAATGGTGGTAATCTCTGGATTACTTCGCTATTCATGTGCTAGGATAGGAAAATTTAGCAAAAGGGGTGGTGTCAGCTAAAGGGTTTCCATTTTGTGTGGTGTTGCCACCATTTCTGGGGGCAATTAGATCTCTTCCACATGGATGGGCTACATCTGAACTGGAAGAGAGTTAATGTACTGGCAAAACGGAGAAATAATGAACAGTCATTAAACTAGGAAGAGGACAGGGAAATATAAGTAATCAGAGAGAACAAGTAGACAAGGTAGAAAAAGATGAGGTGAATGTACAGATAAAAAAAAAGGATAGCATAGCATTTTTTTAATTCATTCATGGGATGTTGGTGTCGCTGGCAAGGCCAGCATTTATTGCCCATCCCTAATTGCCCTTGAGAAGGTGGTGGTGAGCCGCCTTCTTGAACCGCTGCAGTCCGTGTGGTGAAGGTTCTCCCACAATGCTGTTAGGTAGGGAGTTCCAGGATTTTGACCTAGCGACGATGAAGGAATGGCGATATATTTCCAAGTCTGGATGGTGTGTGACTTGGAGGGGAATGTGCAGGTGGTGTTGTTCCCATGTGCCTGCTGCCCTTGTCCTTCTAGGTGGTAGAGGTCACAGGTTTGAGAGGTGCTGTCGAAGAAGCCTTGGTGAGTTGCTGCAGTGCATGTAGAAGAAATAAAGGAGTAGAGGAAGAAAGTTGAGTCAACCAGTTATAAGACAGGGAAAAGACTGAGATAAAGGAATGAGGGGATAGCTTGGACAAAAAAATCAAAGGGCAAAGGACTCAACAACAATGACAATTTGTATTTATATAGCATTTTTAACGTAGAAAAATGTCCCAAAGCGCTTCACAAAGGCGTAATCAAAAAAAGTGGGCAAAAAACGCCTAAGAAAGAGATATTTGAAGGAGTGACCAAAGGCTTAATCAAACAGGTGTATTTTAAAGAGGGTCCTAAAGAAGGAAAAGGAGGTACAGAGGCAGAAGGCTTTAGGGAGAGCATTCGAGAGCGTGGGGCCAGGGTGGCTGAAGGAACGGCTGCCAATAATGAGGCAAAGGGTGGAGGAGTTGCAAGAGAGACCAGGGTCAAAAGATCCGAGAGTTCGAGGTGGGGGTTCTGGAGGAGGTGACAGAGGTACGGAACAGCGAAGACAGGAAGAGATTTAGACATGCAGATAGGAATTTGAAATTTGCATTAAATAGGAACAAAAAATACACTGTTGCTCAGTATCCCTTACAAATTCTGTTTATCCTCGACTAACTCACTATCCTCTCTTCTCAGGTGTCTTACCTCACAATGGAAATTAAAGGATTATGGAATTAGGGGAAGAGAAGCAAATTGGATTAAGAAATGGTTAGAAGGGAGGAAATAGTGAGTAGGAGTTCAGGGCAGTTTCTTAGAGTTATTGGAAGTGGGTATTGCTAGATCACAGGGTTCTGCTCTGGGACTGCTTCTGTACACTGTGCATATCAATGATTTAGATATAGGGCTAGAGAGAGCGATGTTTAAATTTGCAGACAATACTAGGAGTCATTGTAATATGTTTCTAGGACCCAAAGGAAGCTGCAGGGGGATATTGATAAGATGGTGGAATAGGCAAAGACATAGCAGATGAAATTCAAAGTTAGTGTGAGATGGTACATTTTGGTAAAAAATAAAAGTAACAATTATACTTTGAATGGGGAAAGCTGGGGGATGTAGAAAAGCAGAAGGATTTGGTATTTAAGTTCACAAGACCTCAAGTGGGAAAGGCCATAAAAAAAGCTAATGGAATACTGGATTTTATGCAAGAGATATAGAATATAAAAGTCAAGATCTAATGGTGAATCTATATATAATCTTAGTGAAACCACATTTGGAGTACTGTGTGCATTTTTGGACACTACACTATAGGAAGGATATTAAGACAATAGAGAAAGTACAGTGCAGATTCACTAGGTTACTGTCTAGTACGAGGAAATATAATTACAAAGAAAGGCTTGAAAACTTGCAGTTGTTTTCATTAGAAAAAAGGAGATTATGGGGTGACTTGATAGATGTGTTTAAAATCATGAAGACATGGGGAAGAATGGATAGAAACAGAGGGCGCTAAATTGGGCCGTGTAGCGCCCATTGTTGTGACAGCTGCAGTGACGGCCCACCCAATGATCCGGAGCACTGTCTCCTCTAGGGGGGTGAGGATGTGCAAACATGCCTGTCCAGCCTCAGGTCCCTCCTGCTGCCGGGTGTTATGTGCCACTTTCTCCTGCAAGACAGAGGACAGCGTGTCAGTGAGTGTCCTGCAAGGTGTGTGGGTGATGTGCCTGTCATGGTCAAATAGCTGCCAGTTTGTGTGACTTGTGAGTGGTGATTGTGTGGCCTGCAAGTGTGGTACTATATGTGGGTGAGACGTAGCATGCCGAGTGGAGCATTGCGTATGGATGGGCAGTGTTTGTTGGTGGGTGGGTGAGTGACGGGAGATGTCGTGCATGGAGCAGTGGTGCAGTTGGTAGGATGTGCCACTTGAAACATGTATTCACTCACCTTGACCATTCGTGTCAAATCATTGAACTTCTTCCGACACTGCACCCACATGCGTGGTGCAATGCTCCTAGCGTTGATTTCCTGCGCCACAGACTGCCAATGCCTACGGAGTTGGAGTCTGGAGGGTCTCTGGCCACTCTGTGGTTACATGCTGGCCCTTCTTTCGTCTACGCCTTCCACCAGGGCCTCGAGAGCGTTATCAGAGAAACGTGGAGCCCTCTCTTGTGGCCATCTTTCCCTCCTGCAGGTAAGCTGTGTACCTGCCATTTGATGACGTGCGCTGTGCACGCCCCATTTCCAACTTCCTCATTCTCTGTGTAACCTCTCAGCAGCGCGGGTTGTGTTGGCTGCACGGAGATTTCATGGTAAGTAGCAGGCAGCACAAAGTTCACGTGCTGCCTGCATAGGGTCCGTCGGGGGCGGGGTGGTAGCGTGCGCTACCACTGACCAAAACGGACCCTTATCGAATTTTACCCCCAAATTGTTTCCAATGGTTGAGAGGTCTAGAATGAGGTCACATTGATATAAAATTATTTGAAGAGATTTAGGACAGAAAGCAAGAGAAACTATTTTATACAGAAGGTTGTGGGATTGTGGAATGAATCACAAACCATTTCAACATTCAAAAATAGGTTAAAGGGAATGGGATAAAGGGATATGCATGGAGGATAAACACCAATACAGATTGGTTGGTCCAAACAGCCTATTTCAGTGTTGTAATTTCTATCTAACTCTATGTAAATTCAATCAGGCTAAATTCCTGGAATGGTCATTAAACGTTTGCCCTGAAATTTCTTTTTTAAATATTGTCATGCTAACCACTGAGATACATTTGTAATAACAGCTACCTCAATAAAAGGAAGAACTGTAATTGTTAAGGAATTAAGATATGTAAAGCAATTGTTTACTTGGATTTAATGGCCTGAAGAATAAAGACTACACCCTTATGTGGTCAAACTGGTGTAACGGGTGCGTCTGCATAACAAGCTGGTAGCGTGCAACTGCGAGTTCTAAGTGCATTAATGGTTCATTGAAGCCGACAGATGTGAAATCTCTATCCAGAATGCAGTCTTAATCCAATTTGAGTTTACACCAACTGCAGTATCTCTCAAGTCTAGTGTGAAACAATGGCCCAGATTTTAGACTGGAAGTGGGATGGCAGCGGTTGGGGGGGGAGGGCTGAATGGGCGCGCGGGTAACCCGCCTAATAAAAAAATATACGTTTTCCACACGATTGCAATTCAACTGGTGCCACTTAACGTGGCTTCCGGGTTCGCCGTCCGAAAGCTGCACAGCGGGCAGACTGCGCACCCGCATCACAGGCTGTCAGCTGGAGGAGCCCTATTTAAAGGGGCAGTCCTCCAATGGCTTTTCCTGGAGCAAACACTCACACACCACAAGGGAGCAGCACAGGAGAAAGGCCGCTACCTCTGCTGAAGCCACAGGAGATGCACCACGTAGAAGTAGTCGGAAGAGAAAGGCAAAGGCTTTGTAAGCAAGAAGGGTATGCACAAGGGTGTCTGACAGTTGTTCATGTTTTTCATTTATATTTGATTTTTGTTAAATTCACATTAAATATTATCATTCTCACCATTACTGCCACGTCTTGGCCATTCTTGACTGGCTTCTGTAATAGGGCCCTTTCATGAGGTTCACCATGAACGGCGACACTTGATGCCACCCATTGGGTCACTTTACAGTGGGTGTATGTGTAGTTGCAGGACTGTTTTGTGCAGGGAGGGTTGGCGGGGGGGTGGAGTGCTGGTGTTGGCGCTGCTCTTTCCAGGTGGTGTGAGGACTGGACTCTTCACACTTTCTGATGTTAGGAGAACTGTTCACATATCAGTGACTCCCTGGCCTCACGAGCGGCCAGGTGAGCCACTGCTTTGCCCAATGTTCCTCCTGCTCCTCCTCCTCCTTCTCCTCCACCTCCGTATCCTCCTCCTCAATGTGGTTAGCAGATGTGGATGGGGCCTCCTCAAACGGCACCCCTCTCTGTTGTGCCATGTGTGCAGGGCACAACACACGACTATAATACATCCCACTCTTTCTCATGCGTATTGAAGCGCTCCCCCAGAACGATCAAAGCACTTAAATCGCATCTTGAGCAGCCCTATAACATGCTCAATTGTAGACCTGGTGGCGATGTGGCTGTCGTTATATCGACGCTGTTGTTTGGTGATGGGGTTCCTCAGAGGTGACATGAGCCACGTGTGCACGGGGTATCCCTTGTCCCCGAGGAGCCAGCCCTTAAGGGTGTTTGGTGGGACAGGATGTTGGATTCCTGAGGATGAAGGAATCATGGCAGCTGCCAGGGAACCTGGTGCACACGTGAAGGAATCTTTTGCAGTTGTCACAAATGAGCTGAGTGTTGATGGAGTGATAGCCCTTCCTATTGATGAACAGTCCTGGCTCATGTGGAGGTGCTGGTATTGCTATATGGGTGCAATCGATTGCATCCTGCACCTGTGGGAAGCCAGCCACAGCGTGGAATCCCACTGCCCTCTTCGTCTGGCTGAGGTCATCCATGGGGAAGTTGACGTACTGCAAGGCCCTGCGAAACAAGCTGTCGGTGACCTGCCTTAGGCACTTGTGTGCAGACAATTGAGAAACCCCAGTTATGTCCCCCATGGCACCCTGGAATGATCCTGAGGTGAAGAAGTTGAGGGCAGTAGTGACTTTGACAGCGACGGGTAAGGAGATGCTGCTCGGCCCAGCCAAGAGCCATTCGGCAGGAATGAGGCTTCAGATGTCTACGACCACCTGGCGACTGATTCTGAGCCTCCGTATGCACTGCTCCTCAGAGATGTCCAGGAAACTGCGCCTCAGTCTGTAGACCCTGTGGCGAGGGTAGTGCCTCCTGCGCCGTCGCTCTCTCTGTTGTTGCCCTCTGTGCTCTTGTGCAGGTGCCTGTGGTGCAGCACTGTGTTGTGGAGCTCCAAGTGGCGGAGGTGGACGCCGTGTCTGGTGAGGCTGGTGATGTTGTTTGTCCTCGGAAGTAGTGGTGAATGCAGCCATGACGCCCCCCATCCTGACGGTATGAGTTTGAGGGGGTCTGCAAAGTAGTTAAATATGTGTGAACAAAAAAATTTTGAGTGGAAAGTAAGAATTTTCAGTGAAAACACAAAGATCTCACAGCCAAAACTTTGTCTGAAAGAACTGAGTGCCCTGCTGCAATATCTGTCAAATAAGCATTTGAATGTGCAACTGGCTGCTGGCTGAAACACGTCTGCTGCAACATGGAGTGTTTCCCACAGCACGGAAAACACGCTGAGGATGCTTCAAAATTGCACCCCTGCCTCAATGTGGAGAAAATTAAGTAGTTCAACCACTTACACTATCTAAACAACTGTGTCAAGTATCATCCAGCCGGCTTTAATTGCTGGTCGGACTTCCGCATTCAGGAGACGTGCGCGCACCCCGACGCATCAGTGGGGAACCCGGAAGTCTGCAGGTTGGAGCCGGACTCCGAGCCCGAACGGGATTTCCCTGATTTTCTGAGCCCCCTGGCCCCCAACGCACCCGCAATTTCCCAGGAAAGTTGAGCCCAATATGCTCAATATACCTAATGGTTTAAAAAACTTATTTTTCAATGTTTTAATGATGGAAGAAAGCAGATGCTTCAGCTTGCTCTCTCCTAATTTTAAAATTCTTGGGAACAGAACCTTGTTTGTTGTTAATCTCAGTGCAACCTGTAGTGTTATGACGATGGCAGCATAATTCCCATCTACACCTGTGTCTGAAAATCCACAGATACAGGTCGCTGCATGTGCAGAGTTGGCTTTTCTTTGATTTGAGAGCAGTGTGGAGCAGGCCATATAACTGGAAACTGCCACTTTGCGCCACTCTCTAAACCACACTGGGGGGAGATTGGTAGGTGGAGCATAACTGAACCATTAATGCACTCAGTACTCTCATCTGTACTGTATTCACTTCTTATTTTGGTCATTGCACTGGTTTGACCATGTAACAGAGAATAGCTGCTGTTCACTTCAGATTTTGAGTCAACTATGAAATTATTGAATATCTTAATCATTTAACATTCAAATATGGTGTGCTTATACATATACCTTTTATGACAAGCATTATTCTCAAACGGGCTCCTGGAATTTAAGAAAAAATCTGAACATCTCCTTTAAGAATTCCCTGTAGGCATGCCACTGGCAGCAGACTCTTACGTCAGGGGTTCCTTCACTTTGTTGCCAAAGCTCATTAAATAGAAAGGTTTTCTCTCATGTTCTTCATTGCCTTGGATTGTCCCACATTTATTCAGATTCTGGTGATCAGTAATTATCTTGAGGACTGTATCACTGTTAATAGTTTAATGTCCGCCCCTTCCCATTTTCATCTAGTTTGGAGCATGAGACCAGAATGGCCTCTGTCATCATTTATCATCATTATTTACTCTTGTAAATGTAAATAGCCAGAGTATAAACACTAATAAATATATGCCCCAAATAAGCTTGCTTGCAGACAAATAATTATTTATTATTTGCTTTCTAGCCTCTGGATTTTTTCAAATCTAATTGCAAGTATAACAATTCTAGGGGGAAGCTTGAGTCCAATTGAAAAGGCTGCCTGTTTTTCAACTGCTCGTCTTGGGAATTGTCACTATCTTTAAGTGGTCTGTTAATGGGTTTACATTGGGTTATAGGTTACACTGTTAGTGTCAACATATGCAAAAATAATTACCTCCACATCCTTATTTCAATGAAGCAAGCCTGAGGCAACCTACCATTTTCAGCTGTTACTAAAATATGTAATTTCATTCTTTACCTGACTCTTTTTATCACAAGGATTTTTCTGTCAGCTTATTTTTTGTTTTGAGTTTTGTTAGCTCCATACTAATTTTGTTTGAGTTACTTATATTATTGTGGTTGCAACAATGTTCCAACGATGTAATCCTAAAATCAGAAAACTTAAAAAGTAAATATAATGAATTGCAAGTTGCATTTTACTACATTAAACTTATCATATGAAGAACAATACTTATTTAACACTATCCATTAAAGTATTCTCATCCTTGTTTTCAAATCCCTCCATGGCATCTCCCTTCCCTATCTCTGTAATCTCCTTCAACCCTCTGAGATCTCTGCTCTCCTCCAATTCTTGCCTCTTGTGCATCTCCAATTTTAATTGCTCCACCATTGGTGGCTGAGCCTTCAGCTGCCTAGGCCCTAAGCTCTGGAATTTCCTCCCTAAACCTCTCCACCTCATGTCCTCTCTCTCCTCCTTTAAACCTACCTCTTTAACCTAGCTTTTGGTTGCCTGCCCTAATATCTCCTTATGTGGCTCAGTGTCAAATTTTATTTCATAATCTCTCCTGTGAAGCACCTTGGGATGTTTTACTATATTAAAGGTGCTATATAAATGCAAGTTGTTGTTACTGTTGTTAATAAGTTGTAAGGACTTGCATTTGTGTAGTACCTATCATGTGCCAAAGCACTTCACGGCCAATCAATTATTTTGAATTGAAATCACTGTTATTCCGTAGCAGCAACCAATTAGCACACAGAGGTGAGATACATGACCAATTAATCTGGTTTTGTTCAGGGATAAATGTTGGTCAAGAAACTAGGAATACTCCCGAGCTATTCTTCAAACAGTGACATCGAATGTTTTTTACATCCACCTGAACTGGCAGATGGTGCCTTGGTTTAACATCTCATTTCAAAGGCCGCACCTCCAACAATGCAGTAGTCCCTCAATACTGCACTGAAGTGTCAGCCTAAATCCTGGAGTGGGGCTTGAACCTACAACCTTCTGACTCAAAAGACAAGAGTGCTGTAACTGATCCAAGCTGACGCTTACAATGGGCGGAACTTTCAACTTTGGCATGGACGTTAAACAGGCAACACCGCCCGTTATACACCTCATCCAATTTTCCATTCCATTGAAGTCAATGGGAAGGAAAATTGTGCGAAAGCTGATCCGATAACACCATTTAATGGCCCCACTGAAGTTGAAAGATCTGGCGAATGTGCATCACGTAAGCTTTTATTTTTGCATCAGACTCCCATCCAATCCATTGATTGGATCTTGTTGATATTAATAGTATCAAAAAATATTTTGATTCATTATTTAATACTTCAGAAGGGTGTCCTCAACATTTGCTTCAGGATCAATAAGCTTTAGGATAGCCAATGTTATAACATGCAGGAGAAGATTTTCTTTTGCCTTTTTTCTAGTTTCGCAGCAGTAATGGAGAAGGTAAGGGCTGAATATTGGGCCGGTACCCCTTACGCCAGGATCCCTGCTAATATTTGTGCACATTCTGATTTTCTGGCATCACTTCCACTGGTTGCTGGATGCCGTTGTCCAAAAATGAGCAGACGCATTTAAATGAGGCAATAACAATGGAGCGACATCATGCCGCATGTTTACCATCATTATCAGCTCAGCAATACTGGATGCTAAAAACCCTGGAAAAGAAGTGTTAATAATTTACGTGGGGGCTCTCTTGATCTCCTATCATAACTTCAGCAGAAACCCCGGAGAAATGGCGCAAATGGTCATTTATGCTGTTTCTCCAAGCTTTCTGCTGATCTTCCGGTGGGTGGCCAAAGTTGTTAGGTGAGGTGTAATGCCAGCAATTATTTTAATTGCCAAAACAGGTACGGCAATTGGTGGAGAGAAAATGCATTACTAGGACAGCATTACTGGATTCCTGTGCACTTTATCATAGTTTACAAGTTGTTTTTCTTCCTCAAGCCTGCCTGCATTTAATTTCTATGGCAGCTGCCATTTCCTGCCTCCCTCCCCACCCCCCTAAGTGACAAGCTTCCAAGTGCAGGTGAGAATAACACCTGGTGCCTGTTCAAAAAACTTAAATAAGGTTAGCCCTGGAAACATCGCCAGGGTCAGCAGTGAGTCGGACAGGTGGAAGTCCCACCCATCACACATCCACCAGCAATCATGCCAAAGAGGACAATCTGGGCTGTGATGTTTAATGTTATGTTGCATTAGACATAACCGGAGATAGTATGGGACAGAAATTCCAGGGTAAAGCCTTTTGGGGGCAGATCTTGAGTGGGGTGAAAATTCTGCCTGTCCCATGGAGATACCCCAGATGCCACCCTAAATCGTGAGGTCAAGGACATTTGCAAATTGCAAGCACCGTACCATTTTCTGCGCCAATGGAGCACCTGCCTACTTGCCTCAGCTGAGGGAGAGTGATTTAGGAGCAGGGTCTAATTGCACTTTAAGAGGTCTGGCACTGCCAGCACAAGAAGAGACACATATCTAAAATGGCAGCACTTTCTCTGGGAAAACCAGCCTTTTAAAATTTAAATCATCCCTCCCTGTCCTTTAGCATTGCTGGATTCCAGGGTTGCACAGGCCTCCTTTGCATATTGTGTTTCTAAAACACAAATTAAGGGAAATGCATCAGATAATGTATTTTCCTCATTTGCATGGCCAACTGTTCGTAACTGGATCTTGCCTAAAATTTTGCCCCTATCTGCCCAAAAAATATTCCTTTAACTGCCTCAAAGCTTCAGAATTTTGGCTTTATGTCATGTCTGAGTGGGGGAGACACTTTAAAAAGAGTTATGTATTTGGTGACATTTTTCAAAGTCAATCTGTACTATTAAAATATTGCATCTATAGGAATGTGCAGATGAGATTATGACAAAAATAAAGCATGTCTGTATTGTTTTAGCTTTGTAGAGGTTCCTTTAATGTAGCAATAGTCATAAGGGTTTTTTTTAAATAAACTAACTTCAGTCAGAATCTTGGCCCAAGTTTGATTCAGTACAAATGTTTCAAGTTTTGTCAGTTTTCTGTAAAGTTGGAGGGAGGAGCCAGGCTACTTTCGAACAAACACAGACTGTGTGATGTATTCATTTGTGTGAATGGTAGCCAGTTATTTTCAAGTGTAATCAACAATTTCCTACAGAACCGCAGTGGCTATTTTTCCTTTCCTTCTCTCAATCCAGAGTCCTGGTAATTGTTTTTAGGGGTATTTAAGGAGCCGCAGTTATTCAAATAGGAGAATCAATTTGGAACTTTCAAGAAATAAAGTTCAAATTAACATAGCCACTGCAAACTTAAAATGAGATTTGATTTTGTGATGTGCAACCATTTTTCAAAGACAGGAGAGAGATGCTATGGAGACATAGGATAGCTTCGGTAACCAAAATAATGAATGGAAAGATTGTTCTGTTCGTTATGCTGGGCACATTGCTGAGAGCTTATCGAGGTGTCAAAGCAAATAAAGATGCTTTCAAAGGCATAAAGAATTGAAACTTACCTATGAGATTCATCTAAAATGTGGAGGCCAAAAATAAAATCTAGAGTAAGAAGGGTAGAAAAGACCAAAAAATATAACAATCCATAACCCACAGTCTGAACAGAAAGCAACATACTATAGATGCTGAGAATCTGAAACAAAAACACAAAAAAATGGAGACACTCAGCAGGTCAGGCAACATCTGTTGAGAGAACACAAATCAGTCAACATTTCAGGTATATATCTTTCCTCAGAACTGAAAGATATTACAGATTGAGTTGCTCTGTGGTGGAGGGGGGTTGGGATGAACGATGGACATGCAGCTCAGCTGGGGAGGGTCATGTGGGGGTCCGAATGCTGCTGAGTGGGAGGGGTTGGGCAGATAGTAGAAATGCTGCTCAGTGGAGGACAGGCATACTGCTTTCTGGAGGGTTGGGTGGTGGACGTGATGCGTTGTGGGTGTAGGGGTACTGTCAATGCTGTGCTGATTACAGTGGGAGGGGTGGGGACTGCTTTTCAAGGGGCGGGGTCAGTAAGCAATGTTGCTGGACTATGTCAGGGAGTAGAAATGCTTTTTTTAGGGGGGAGTTAAGATGATGCTCGTGAGGGAGGGGAGAACTGATGATTGCACTGAGAGTGTCCTCCATTCTGGGACCTGGGGATCTGAAAATTCAGTTACACAGCTTTTTCTGTGCATAATAAAGGATCAAAACAAATCGGATAGAATTAAATACTCATGAGCACTTGGTTCATGGGCCAGGTTTGAAACGGCGGCATGACTAATGTGGGGGCAGGGGAAGGGGAGGGATGCTGCAAACAAAGTCAGTTATGCAGGGGCTGTGGGTGCAAATATTCTGACGCTTACCTTCATTAAAAATAAATTGAAATCTTAACACACATTTTGATATTTCCCTTAGCAGGTAGTTACATTAACAAATCCAGCACAGCCAGTTACAGAGCAGGTGAAGCAAAGGCACAAAAAAGAGTCAGGCAAGGTTAAAGCATAGGAGGGAAAAATCCCAATTTTACTTTTAAATTTCATCATGGAGAGAACAGAGGACTCAAGAAAATATAAGAAATTAAAATTATGCGCTTAAAAAGCCACAAACATTAAGCTATAGCTACGAACTAAAATTTCCTGAGGAGTGAACAAAATGGTAGTTGAAGGCTTTGAAATTTTCCAGAGAGGGACTGTGAAGATGTTCAGAGACATAGCAGAGAGCCACCAAGCAGCCAGATTGTGTAATTACAGCATGGCAAGTTTACATAGGAGATTTCCATTATGGACATTGAATTTATAATGGAAAAGGTTGACACAAAAAGATTGACAAAAACATGATAACAGGAAGTCAAGTAATCCAGGCAGGAGGTACATATTAACATAATATTTCATATATATATATAAATATATATATTCTGTTTTTATGTAATGTCATATATTTTGCATTGTGCACATTTATTCTATTTCTAATCATGTCGTAAGGAGCACTAAAAGCAGATGAAACACGTAAGTCTATTTCTGAAACTATGATACATGAGTCTATGCTTAATTATTAAGTTTCATAACTAAAGCACGATACTTGCACATAATTATTTATTTATGTAGCCACAGTATGTGTCTACCTGCAGTATTTATGCACTGTGTTTTATCATTTTTTTTATATGAGCAATGGAAGAGAGATCATTATTTTATTTTTATTTCCCGTCAAGAATCTTGTGGCATTGTTTCTCAGCCACTCAATCCTACAGATCATTGCCACCACTATTTTATTTGAACCTTTTTTATGGTGCATCTAGTCTTTAAAATTTATTTTGAGCTCCTATTTGGAAGTGTCAGCCATCCACCTTTCAATTTTTTAAAGGCATCTACAGAGGAAGGAAACATACCAAACCACACGAGATAGAAAGAGAGAGAAAGTGAGAGGGAAAGATGCACACACAGACATACAGAAAGAGGTAGAGAATGAATTCTGTTGTCAGATTGAGAGGAGAAACTGTAACACACAGACTCTCACACACAAAGTTTAAGAGGCAAACAGAAAGATATAGAAACAATATGCAGAGAAGGCCTGTGAAAAAGAAAGGGACAGACAGAAAGAATGAAGAAGAAATAGAAAGGCAGAAAAGGATATAGAAATAATTAGAGTGGGTAACAAATAGAAAGACAGTTGCAGAGACTTTAGACTGAATTCTCCTCTCATTGGCAGGCTGATGGCGGAGTGGTAACATAACTTGCCCAAGTGAATCTACCGCTCACCCACTGCCATGTCTTGATAGCGCCCTCATTTGACTTGCGGGTTGGCTTTGGAGAAAGGGTTACCACCTGCTGAGAGGGAGGGAAATACAGTTCTGGTGCAGCCTTTCAAAGGATATAGTCAGTTAGAGAACAGCAACACTTTTCTGCAAGAATGGATGAAGCAGCAGCAGCCATAAGGATGTCTGCATCTGGAAGGGCTCCCAGATTCTTGTATGCATCCATGTAGGTCCTTTTGGGAGAAGTCAGGGCCTGAAAATTGTTGGGCACTGAGAGCAGGAAGCTGCACAACAGGTGCTTCAAGCTGTACGAAGGGAGATGGCAGATGTAGTCAGTGCTACCTCCACCATCTCAAGAACTGGCACGTAGTGCAGGATGAGCTTCAGTGATTTCCTGGGAGTAGCTTAGGTGCTGCTGCCAATATATATCATCTACCACTCATACTGCGTTCACTCAGCTTCCTACCCATCAATATCTTTCTCTCTCAACAACTGGATGTCTGGGCAGCTCATTACTGCAAAAGGAAGCATCTCCAAGTAGTCAATTTCCATCTTAACTAACAACCAATCTGTCAACTCACATAGCCTGCTATAAGGGCTTCTGCTACTCTGAAAGTGCACTTCATTTAAAGGGACAAAGCACCTCCATCACTTATCATCATGGCATGCAAATGCTCATATGGATCAAGTATCCATGCCATTCCTATGCCTTGAACATTCTCTTCTTACCTTATAGAAGAGAAGCTGGCCCATAACTATCAAATGAGACATGTAACCTTGGAAGGAGCACCATTTACTCAAAATTCAAAGTCCACAGAAAGAGAAGACCTTAGATATAACAGATAGAAAGACGTAAAGAGTTGTACAACACCAGGTTATAGTCCAACAGCTTTATTTGAAATCACAAGCTTTCGAAGCTTTCCTCCTTTGTCAGGTGACTCGCTGTTGGACTATAACCTGGTGTTGTACAACTCTTTACATTTGTCCACCCCAGTCCATCACCGGCATCGCCACATCATAGATAGAAAGAAAGGAGAGGCTTTGAGAGATGGCAAGGTTGGAGGCAAGTTGGCAACAAGAGGTTTTCAAAAGCTAGGAAATGCTCATCATGGCTAGTCTCAGCTTCATGTGCTTTCTCAAAGTACTGCAATGTCCTTTCAAGCAATTGTTATTTCCTCAAGGGCAAATGTCACTGTGTGCACTGCTAACAAGCTCTTCTGTATTTCACATCTGAGGAGGTGTACAAATATATCAGTCAATCAGATTACCATCCAGGCACGTCCAGGTCCACAACTCCTGCCACTTCATCACCAACTCTGTCACGGCATTTTACTCGTACAAGCATCAGCACAGAGACACCAACTCGGGAGGAAATAGCTAATGAGTTAGAAGAGCTGTCACTGGTTAGAGCACTGAGTACTATTGAGAATGAGGATCTGGGAGTGGAAGAGAGGGAGAATGCTACTCTCCACAGAAGATGGACAATTAAATACCCTCAGCTGAGGAGCCTAGTGATCCAGATCTCAGGGGCCCAGACTTCAAAACAGCAATGATTAGTGAGCATCAATCTCATGTGCAGGCAGTGGAGACAGTATCCACACATATGGTTGTGATGATGGATAAATGGGAGGAGTTTATTACTCACAATTTCAACACATTGCAGGAAGTTTCCCATAACCTGCAGAACAGCCACTCGAGGACAGGTGCTTCCCTGAGACAAGAATCACCACAGCCCTCAAAGGCTCTAGCATCTGGAAGCAGCAATCTTTACCACAGTATTGTATAGAATGCGGAAAACTACAGGAATTCGTGAGACACTTGCACTTGCACCTACATTGCAAGGCTTCACCAGATGTTAATAAGAACATAAGAAATAGGAGCAGACGTAGGCCACGTGGCCCATCAAGCCTGCTCCGCCTTTCAATAAGATCATGGCTGATCTTCTACCTCAACTCCACTCTCCTGGCCTATCCCCATATCCCGTGATTCCCTTATTATTTGGGATGGAAGGTGAGGGAAATGAGTTGATGCGGTTAGTCACACCTCTTTGACCCCATTTACATGACACAGATTGGGCTTCTGTCTGTACCAGTCAAGGTCACCACTGACTTGTACTTCTCGGTGACTGAATTCTTCCAGACAGCAGCAGGTGATCTTTGCCACATTAGTCAGGCAACATCTCAACATTGCATCAAGAAGGTCAATAATGCTTCTGGCTGGCCTTAAAGTGGACTGAAATATTTTTGGAAGGTTTTCAAATCTGTCCCAAAATGGCTGGTAATTCAGAGGAGAGTCCAGCTCTTTTTTTTCCCCTTTTGTCCATGAGCAACTCTATGAAATTAATGAACTTAGTAAGAAGGCGTTTTGTGTCTCTATGAATGTAAAGTAAAATAATTTCAAAGTGTAATGTGGATAAGATAAAAATACAAAATTTCCGAATCTAGAGATCATAGGGCCCGATTTTACCAGGGGTGCGGGTTCTCGGCGGGTGGGTGAAATTAGTGGGTTGCCAGCGCGATTGTAGCAGGCAACACACTAATTGGATTCACTTACATGCTCCAACGGGTTTTCCACTGCTGATCTGCGCGTCGGGCGGGCTGCGCATGCGCAGTAACATCTGTCAGCTGGAGGCGCTCTATTTAAAGGGGCAGTCCTCCACTAACAGATGCTGCAAGAAACAGCAAAAATTACAGCATGGAGCAGCCCAGGGGGAAGGCTGCTCCCAGTTTAATGATGCCTCACCCCAGGTATCATTAGATGGGGTGAGGAGGAGGGGGAGGACAGAGATCTTCCAGCCGGCGGGCAGGAGGAAGCGGCCCGTCTCTGCCACCAAGAAGGCCTGGCTCGAGGTGGCAGAGGAGGTCACCAGCGCCACCAACATATGGCCCACCTGCATACAGTGAAGGAGGCACTCCAATGACCTCAGTAGGTCAGCCACAGTGAGAACACGTAGTCTTTCCCCTACACTCCGTCTGCCACAACACTGCCCCCACCCCACATCTCCTTCGGCACTGCCAACACTACTCTGTCACATCACCCCTCATGCCCACTCAAACCTCATCCTCATCTTACCTGCACCTACTCACCTCGCGAGTACTCACCCGGCCACTACCACGCAACCCAATCCTCATACAATCTCATGGCTCTGTACCATACTCACCCTCTCGTGCATCTCTCTCACGGCCAGCCTCACTCAACCTGCCACCACCTGTGCTGCAGCCACAGGGCATGCATCACATCTGTACAGTAGGCAGCGTAAGGCAAACGTGTCGTGAGCATGAAGGGGATGCACAAGGGTGTTTGAGGGTTTGTCATGGTTGTTACTTATATTGAATTTCAGAACAACTCACATCACACATTATATTGGCACCACTACTGCCATGTCTTCGCCAATCCTGTCCGGTTTGTGCAATAATGCCCGCTCCTGGGTATCCCTATGAGGACCCACCACTGATGCCACCCAGTGTGTCACTGCAGATTGGGTGTAGGTGAATTTGCAGGGCTCTTCTGCGCAGACGACTGAGAGACATCGGGGATGTCCCCGGTTGCAGCCTGGAAGGCTGTGGAGCAGAAGTTCGGGAGGGCAGTGGTGACTTTGACAGCGACAGGTAGGAAGATGGTGCACGGGCCAGCCAGGAGCAGCTCGGCATGAAAGAGGCTGCAGATGTCCACGGCTACATGTCGAGTGACTCTGAGCCTCCGTGTGCACTGCTGCTCAGAGAGGTCCAGGAGGCTGAGCCTCGGTCTGTGGACCCTGTGGCGAGGGTAGTGCCCTCTGCGACGCATCTCTCTCTGCGGTAGCCCTCCCTCCTGCTGTACAGGTGGATGTGTCACAGCACTCTGTTTTGGAGCTCCACGTGTCAGAGGTGGACGGCGTGGATGGCGAGGCTGGTGAGGCTGGTGATGCTGTTCGCCCTCCGAGGAGGTCATGACTGCAGCTACGGCGGCCCCCTTCCGCAAGATGTACATCTGAGGGGGTCCGCAAGGTAGGTACATGTCTCCAGACCCCGGGGTAAGTGTGCAGGTTGGTGACTTCGACCGTCAGGAGGAGGGTGGTGGAGGCCAAATTTTGTCCCAAGTGACAGAGCGGCCTCCTGCAATGGCTGAGGGTCTCCCCCCACCCCACCTGTCAAATGGACCTTTGCAGCTGCCACAGGCTGACAGCTGCAACATGTCCATTTCAACTGGGAGTGTTTCCCCCAGTGTGTGAAACAGTCCCATGTTTATCCAAAATCACACACAGTCCCTTAATCAGGTCAGTTAATGACCTGAACAAGCAAAGTAAATACTCTCAAGTGGCATCCCGCTGGCTTTAATTGCCTGCGGGATTCCCACCAGCGGGGGCTGCGCGCGCACGCCGGCGCGTCATCGGGGAACCCGGAAGTGGGCGGGATCGAGGCGCGATCCGGTCCCGCACCTGGATTTCGGGATTTTCGGGGCCCCCCCACCGAGAACACACCCGGTAGAGGGTGCTAAAATCGGGCCCCATGAAAAAGGTTTTATTTGAAGGTAAATCTCTTCGAAACTGCTATGGAAGAAATGTTCAAATTATGGTGCTAACTATTCAGAAATGAATGCTGAATTATATATTTGGAAATTCTAAAAGATTACATTCCCAGTATAAGGATTAAGAAAATCTTATCAAGGCAAGGCTGAATATCTTTACTCTGATCATTTAGTCCTCCAGCAAACATTTTATTGACGTGATAATGAGAGCTGATGGAGTTGTAAATATAGACAGATGTCTAAATTTATCTGGTACAACACTTAATCAATAATTGGACCAAATGTTCTAATTATATAAGCATAACAATAACTAAAAACTGACATTAACAAAATCGTTGTCTCTCCCAGGGGGTTAAGAGTATCATGGAGTTATTTCAGTGTAAAAAGTAAGCATGGTACAATTCTATCACCTAACACACTCTAAGACAGTTATTGAAAGAATATTTATTATATTAAATACATTTATGGATATATAGAGCTGGATTTTTTGCCACTATTCCACCCAGAATTGAGTGGCATAATGGTGCATAGTGAGAAAATGGAATGGTGAGGCCTACTGCCACCTTCTTGCCCTGACCTAGATTTTCCTCCCCTAGGCCCCGCCAGGACTACCACCGGTTGTCATTCCTGGACCAGCACAAGTAAATTGGCTTTTGTCCCATCTCCCTCCCACCTGGGAAAGTCTGGTGGAAGCAGCAATAATGACCTCAATATCCACAAGTGAAGAGAAATTGCCTAGAAGAGGCCTCTGCTCCCTCCAACTTGGCCAGCAGCACCTACCTTTGTAGGCTTCGGTCTCTGATGAGGCATACCAAGGTTTCAGTTTCTTCCTGTTTCAGGGCTCTTCTGTCCCTTTAAGTCCCGTGTCATCTTTTCTGATGTTACAGTGGTACCCTTGATGCAGTAATACCTAATTTACCTCTTTGGTCCAGGCAGGCACCTTCTTGGTGTTGGCAGGAAACCCACCAGGAGCCCGGCCTCCATGACCAGTGACCCCTGATCCAGGAAAATGGTTTTGGGTCATGTCAGACTCAGGGGGTGGGCATAAGTTCTGCCCTAGAGCTACTCTGCCCCATTGAAGAAAATCCAGCTAATACTGTGCTAACAGAATTAATTAGATTTACCAGCATTTAAGTAAAGTAAAAGCAGACGTCTCCAATAGCTCAGTGAATCAATCCAGCAAGTAGCTGAACTACAGAGATCTGGAACATCCCAGGGTCAATTCCTGGTCTTGCTGGGGTAGCTGATCTCAGCCAGGCAACAGTAAGGGTGCAACAATTTCACTCAACATTATTGGGTGAAGGAGGGGGAGACAAGCTAGGTTTGCAATCAAGTGATATAGTCTAGGGGTCAGTGTTGGGTCCACTTTTGTTCTCAGTATATATGGATGATTAGACTTGGACATGAAGACTACAATCTTGAAACTTTTTGGCAACACAAAAGTAGGAAGCTCTGCAAACAGTAAAGATGACTGTAAAATACTTCAGAAAGACATAATGGAATGGACAAGTATGAAGTGATATATTTTGGGTGCAAAAACACAGAATGGGATTGAACACTCAATGAAAAGATGCTGAAGGGTGTGGATCAACAGAGAGATCAAGGAGTTCAAATATATAATTCCCTGAAAATGTGAGTGCAGGTAGATAAAGCCATAAAAACACCAATAGTATTTTGAATTTTATAAATAGGGATTTCAAGTACAAGAGTAAATAAGCAATGATAAATTTATAGAAAACATTGGTTGGGCCACAAATAGAGTACTGTGTGGAGTTTTGGATGCCCCATTATAAAAAGGACATTAAAGACAAAGATAGCGTACAATGTAGATTCATCAAGGAAATTATAGTTATCAGACTTAAGATACTGAGACTATTTCCATTGGAGCAGAGGAGGCTAGGAGAGATTTATTAGAGGTTTTTAAAATTATGAAGTGTTTTGATAAAATGAATAGGGAAAGATTATTTCCTCTGGTTGAGAAGTAAGTGACAATGGGTCATCGATACAAAATTCTTACTAAGAGAATGAAGAGAGAGGTAAGGAGAAATTTCTTTGTGCATAGAATTTTTGGAGCATGGAATCCTTTGCCACAGGGGATGGTTGAGGAGGTGAGCATTGGAATTTTTAAGGGAAAATTGGATAAATATTTGAAGTAGAGGAAGATTCAGAGCTATGGGAAGAGTGTAAGGCAATGGAATTAATTTTAGATTGCTCATGAAAGAGCTGGCACAGATACATTGGGCTGTAACCTTCTGTGGTAGGAAACTAGAGGGTATTGGAACTTGTGAAAACACAACCCAGCAAGCAATCACATCTTCAAGAGAGAAAATTGGTGAGAATAAAATTGCCCCGAAAATCCAGGGGCTGCAATCTCAGCGGTTATGCCAGAATCATGACTGCCAGTGCTCTCCAGCGCTAACCCTGCCATAGTTTGCGAAGTCAGTGGGAGGACATTAATTTGCATTGGTCCAGCGGGTACATCTCTAGCAGCTGCCTGCCCTATACAGCTAGAGTTACGGTGGGAGTCTGGTGGAACGTCCCTGGGAAGTTTTTTTAATTAACATCTGTTAAATACAAGTTTTCTCATATCTGATTTTATTACTTCAATTTCAAATGTAAGACGAGAATACTGAGAAACCAAAATATCGCATTCTCCACTTGTGCATCAGGTTTAACCATGAATTTTAATGTGTATCAAGAGTCTTTCAGAGACAGAATTTGCATATCTTTCGATAAGCATCAACCTCTCTGTGTCACAAAATAAGACTCTTCAGAAGGTAAGAATAAACACTGGACCAGCTGTGAAGATGGAAGATAGTTGATGAATTTTAAAGGATACATGCGTAAGAGCATTGAATGAATGGGAGATTGATTGCTCGTTGCAATGAGAAGAGGCTAAAATTGTAGCTGAACTGTTATTATGTTACACACTACTCATCTGTTTATGTTACACACCACTCATCTCTTAACAGCCTAAGCGGTTGTATATTTTCTTGTAGTGCTACTTTGATGGCAGATATTACATTCTGTTATTCTACCATTAATCATATTGAAAACTAAATCACTTTAATTATAATTATGGGAGTTGGGTATTGTTGTTTACACTAATGTTAGTAATATCTATAATTGTAGCATATCATAATATTCTATAAATAATGTTGAGTGTGTCAGGCCTATCTGCATACTCCAGGGATTATTGATGATTGACCAACTAGCCTGGTTCCCTAATGGAACCTGGAGGGGAAATCTGTTCTTGAGCTGCAATCATTCCCATGTACCCCCTGCAAGCCATTGCCCTTGCAAGTAGGGTAGCGTTGGCTAGACAAGCCAGCAGGATGCTCAACAATGTTTTGCATTGGTGAACTGCATTAAGCTGCAGCAGTACCTGTGGATAAACTTGGGAGACCTTGACTCTGTTAACATGTTTCTAAACTGTCCGGATTTAAGCCAATGGTGTTGCTACAGAAAGGGAGTACTCCATTTTATAGCTTGCTTTGGAGACTCAGATCACACACCTAGCTGAGCAAAGAAAAGTGTTGAGTAAATTATCTTTGTTTGGTAGTACATATCAGGCTGGTTTTTCAATGCAGTTCACCTTTGGGTAGTGGACTCGAATGGTCGTTTGATACAATTTCCAATTACTTCAGTTGTCGTGATTATCAGAAAGCATTCTTCTTTTAAAAGTTTCTGAGATCCAGATAGCGACATGAAATGGTTCTGCATAAACCAGCTTCCTGTTCCTCCTGTGCCACCACCATCTGCTCCTGCTCATTTGTATCACCCCGTGCACTCTTCTTAAATTCATTCTCCAAATCCCTCTGGGTAGATGTGCTATTGCATTGAAGGGTAGTGTGCTATGAGATGGAAGGCTCCACTGGGTCCCTGGCCCGGCCTCTGAAGGTATACCTACAGAAACATAATCCCGGGCATTTCCTCAGGACTTCTTGCACTCCACCACCAGAAATTGACAGAAATCCCATTCTCGTGCCTAAACAGGGTTTCTGCCGAACGTCCATGAAAATGACTGCGACAGAACATGAGAAGCCCTGAAGAAATTCACCTCCATTGTTTTAAAGTGCAACAGACAGCAATATATGCTTCATGTGTACGATGTTGCTAAACTGAATAAATAAGCTACAAGACTGATATGTACAGACAATAATAACTTACATTTGTATAGCACCTTTAACATAACAAAATATCCCATGGCACTTTGTAATTTGACAGGCCCAAGCATGAATAGGAGGGCAATTAGGGATGTGGGTTGAAAGCATGGTCAAAGGTAAACTTTGAGAAAGCTTTTGAAGGTGGAAAGGGATGTAACAAGGCAGAGGAGTTCAAGGAATGAGTTCCAGAGAGTAGAAGTGTCGCGACTGCTATAATTGATAGAGAGTGTGGAGACAGCTTTGGAGGAGCGGAGGATAAGTGATGGGACATAGGGCTGGAGGATATTGGAGAGATAGGGTGGATTGAGACTGGGGAGGGTTCGGAAGATGAGGATTTTCAAGTCGATGAATTAAGGGATGCAGGCTGGCAAGAATAAGCATGATAAATAAGTGGGACTTTGGCCCTGATTTTAACTCTAGGCGGGTTTTGGATGGGTGGATAGCGAGGTGAGTTGGAAACTTACTGCTGCTCCAAAAATAAGGCTACGGCAACTTTAAATCGGCGGGAAACAGAAGAAAATCACGTGGCCCAGAGTTCGCCCGCATGGAGGAGCATCCTGGCCCCACAAGGAAAGTAAAAAAAAAACTTCCTGGCCTCCTTTGGCCCCGGCTCCTTCTCCTGGCAGGAAAGCCACAGCAGCCTCCTGCTCAGGACATCCAGTTGATATTGCAGTCGGATGCTGATGGCATCATTGGGGCGCGATGGGAGGAGTCGTAAAGTATGAGCTGCTCTGACAAAAAGAGAGAGCAGGAGGAGTAATGGGATAGGTCAAGTTGGGACCTGCAAATGAGATCCATGCCATCACCACAGTGTTTAAAGTGGATTTTCTCCATCCTCAACCTCTTTATAGTGAGTGACCAGCAATTAAACAAGGTTCCAACAACAGTAGAAGGAGAAACCTGCTCTAAGTCCCTTCAAAAATGTTCCCCTTCCTTCCTAGGATGCAGTTGAGATCCTATAATTAGCCTTAGCATCTCCAGAGTAGGGAAGGGAAACCTCACCTGTGGCTCCTGATTGTGGATGTTAGGTAAGAACAAAAATGGTGCTAAGATGTGGAGCCCCATTGGATTAAATGCTGCCTTGATATCAAGGGCAGTCCCTGTCACCTCACCTCTGGAATTCAGTTTGTGTCCATGTTTGGACCAAGGCTGTGATGTGATCTGGAGCCGAGTGGTCCTGGCAGAACCCAAACTGAGCATCGATCAGCAGATTATTGGTAAGTGCCACTTGATAGCACTCCTTCCATCACTTTGCTGATGATTGAGCATAGACTGATAGGGAAGTAATTGGCTAGCTTGGATTTGGAATTACTGAGGAGCCCTAGTAAAACTGACATACCTGGCACAAAGGAAGATGATAGTGGTTGTTGGAGGCCAATCATCTCTGCTCCAGGATAACGCTGCAGGAGTTAATCAGGGCAGCATCCTAGGCCCAAATATCTTATGCTGCTTCATCAATGACCTTCCCTCCATCAGAAATGGGGCTGTTTGCTGATGATTGTACATTGTTCAGCTCCATTCGCAATTCATCAGAAAATAAAGCAGTCCATGCCAGCATGCACCAAGACCTGGACAACATCAAGGAACATAGGAACAGGAGTAAGCCAATCAGCCCCTCGTGGCTGATCTGTATCCTAACTCCATCTACCCGCCTTGGCTCCATATCCTTTAATACCCTTGGTTAGCAATCTATCACTCTCAGATTTTAAATTATTAATTGAGCTAGCATTTACTGCTTTTTGTGGAAGAGAGTTCCACATTTCTACCACCCTTTGCGCAAAGAAGTGTTTCCTAACTTCTCTCCTGAATGATCTTGCTCTGATTTTAAGGTTATATCCCCTTGTCCTAGACTCCCCCACCAGCGGAAAAGGTTTCCCTCTATCTACCCTATCAATTCCTTTCAAAATTCTAAAAACTTCAATCAAATCACCCCTTAACCCTCTATATTCCAGGGAATACAAGCCTAGTTTATGTAATCTCTCTTCATAATCTAACCCTTGGAGCCTTGGTAACATTCTGGTAAATCTGGCCTGCACTCCTTCCAAGGCCAATACATCCTTTGGATGGTTTGATAAGTAACAACTAACATTCGTGCCACACAAGAGTCAGGCAATAACCGTCTCCAACAAAAGAGCCTAACCACCTCCCCTTGACATTCAATGGCATTACCATAGCCAAATCTCCCACTATTAATATCCTGAGGATCACCATTGACCAAAACTCAACTGGACTAGCTGCATTATTGCCGTGGCTACTAGAGCAAGTCAGAGGCCAGGTATTCTGCACCAAGTGGCTCACCTTCTAACTCCCCAAAGCCTCTTCTCCATCTACTAGGCACAAGTCAGAAGTGTAATAGAATACTCTTCACTTGCTTGGATGGGTGTAGTTCCAACAACACTCAAGAAGCTCAACACCATCCAATATAAAGCAGTCCGCTTGATTGGCACTCCGTCCACCACCTTAAACATCCACTCCCTCCAACATCGGCGCACCGTGGCTGCAGTGTGTATTATCTATAGGTTGCTTTGCAGCAACTCACCAAGGCTTCTTCAAAAGCACCTCCCAAACCCGTGACCTCCACCACCTAGAAGGACAGGGGCAGTAAGCACAGTGGTTTAAGAAGAAGGACATTCACCGTCTTCTCAAGGGCAACTGGGGATGGGAAATAAATGCCGGTCTTGCCAGTGACGCCCATATCCTGAGAACGAAATATAAAAATAACTTTGTTGTCTTCAGATACTCCTCTTACTTTCTGGTATGGGTGATTGAGCTGTACTGTAGACATCTCTGTGGGCTGTCATCAGTCAAACTTCATGACTGGATTGCTGGCTCAGCTCCAACAAAATAATTACCAGCTCCGAGAGTTATTAGCCTCTTTCTATTCATAGTCAACAAGATTATTCCCAGTTAGTCACTGATCAGCTTTAGAAATGGAGTTAGCATATCAGAGTTGGCAAGTGCACATGCCTCAAGATAGGACTTGTTTCAGTCTTCTATTAGATTGATTACTATTTGCCTGAAGTTGTGGAGTAGGTTAGAAAGCAAGCCAAGTAAAGCTGCTGTCATTGGAAGTGGGAGATATAATGTTATTCTTGACCATAGTATTCTTACTGTCAGTGTTAATGCTGAAGTAAACAACATATATACATTTTTCCCTTGATTTGCAATCTTGGCATCCCTATTTGCAAAGTGATTTGATTAACAAGGTATTTGTGATATGGAAAGGACACTAAAGAGTTTGCTCTTAAAGGACCAGGGACTAAAACATGATCATATGCTGCAGTTAGACTGCAGCTACTGTTTGAAGGTGGTATCTGCTTTGAAGGTAGTGTAACTGCCAGTACCATTCTTAAATCGGGGAAAATAAAGTACCATTCATGTACATTTTAATACATGTGCAGAACATATCACTCGACATTTTTAATACAGATCACCTGGGAGCATGTGACACTTTCATTTTATAATTTAAATAGATCTTTTGGCACTGGTTATAGTTAGACTGCAGCTAGTCCAAAGCCCAAGCAGAGTGAGACTACCTCCTGGAGATGACCCCAATGTTAAGCCAAAACCTGAACTCCCACATGTTGTACTGCACATTCTGTAATGCTGTAAAGCCAAAATTGCTTCACAACAATGTAAAATGTGCAGTCCAACTGATCTATGAAATATTGATCTTAAACGATGCTTGCTTCATGGGGTTAATTATCACCCACCATTCTTCTTGCTCAGATGCAGTTGCTGCTTCTCAGCCATTTATATGAAAAAAGCCCTAGGTTTGTTTGCAAGTCTAATGTCTAAGTTAGCTGATCTCAGCTGGGCCAGCAGTACGGTACTACAATTTGCCACAGTGCCCCTAGGTCAGGGCAGGGAAAATTAGCCACAAATCCCACTCCTGGTCACTATACAAAAACTCCTACTGGAAGTACAAACTTGTGGACATCAAAGGCAGGATTGTCAATGTTTAATTTCACCCAATTCTGGGCGAGTCGGAGGTAGATTGGAAAATTGGCCATGGAGCCATTCTGCCACTCCCACCACCACACCACTTTCAGGCCTTTCCACCACAAGTGACAGCAGCCACTGAAAACATCCACCCAAATATGGCTGGGTGTATTTAAGTTACATATTAATTATGGTGTGATATTAAATGTTGCATTTTCCAACATAGCAACACAACATGAGGAACTTTGGGACAATCGGGTATAATGCTGCAGCCTGAGATTTTCAAAATTTTGAAGTATCCCTGAGCCGGCCTGAGTAGGCTTCTCAATGCAGAGGGAAATCCCACTGAAAGCCCACAAAAGTCATTAAAATTAGGCTGACCCCCCAGGAAATTGACCAGTGTAGGCGGCAGAGCGATGGGGTAGGCAGAACTCCCATCCCACCAAAGTTGCAATGAGATTCTGTCAGATCAGAAAATCCCACCCCAGGTGAGGACAAGATCAGATGTGGCTGTGAGGGGAGGGAGAAAAAAGATTATCACTAGTATATTTTATAATTCAGTGGCTGGAATTTTTTTTTCAGTAAATTCAAACCTGATTCAAGATTAGAATGAACTTAAATTCTGACTGCTCTTCACAGGGTTATATGTTGCCATACCAAAAGGCCAGGCTTCTTAAAGCAGTGATGGGCCCCAGACTCAACTATTCCAATTCTTTCCTGGTTGGCCTCCATTCTTCCATCCATCGCAATCTTAAACTCATCCAAAACTCTGCTGTCCGTATCCCAACTCGCACCAAATCCCATTCACCCATCACCCCTGTGCTTGCTGACTTACACTGGCTCCCGGTCCAGCAAAGGCTCAATTTTAAAATTCTCATTCACGTTTTCAAATCCATCCATGGCCTCACTCCTCTCTATCTCTGTAACCTCCTCCAGCTCTACAACCATCTTAGAACTCTGCATTCTTCCTCTCGCCTCTTGTGAATCCCCCACTTCCTTCACTCCACCATTGACGGCTGTACCTTCAGCCGTCTAGGCCCTAAGCTCTGGAATTTCCTCCCTAAACCTCTCCGCCTCTCCACCTCTCTCTCCCCTCCTTTAAGACTCTCCTTAAAACCTACCTCTTTGACAAAGCTTTTGGTCTCCTGTCTTAATGTCTCCTTCTTTGGCTTGGTGGCAATTTTTGTTTGATTGAGTTCCTGTGAAGCACCTTGGGACATTTTACTACATTAAAGGCACTATGTAAATGCAAGTTGTTGTCCTTGTTGTTATCCTGAGCTGAGTTTGGAGTAAAAATTCCCACTTTCACAAGCTGGTTTAATGCCAGCTGTGCATAATATGATTTGAATCAGGATGGTATAAATAGTTTCATACAAATCACTGGTTTCTTTCTAGCCTAAGGAAAACCACAATGCATGTGGTAATTTGATATTATCGAGCACGTAAACAAATGAGAATAAATGCTGTGAAATCAACTCAGTGTGAATCAACATGACTTTAACCATATGTAGATAGTGTAAATAAGACCTGTGACCTGAATTTTATTATGGTATTTTTATTTGATTTACTCAAGAGTTAGAAATGCCCAATTAACATATACAAACAATGAATTTCCATTTCATAATTTATTATTAAAAAGCTTTAATAGCAAAAGAAATATCAAGAGACAAATTTTCTGTGGTCACTAATATGAGCAAAAATGTTGGTGTGACTATAAAGTGGGGAAACCTATTTGATACTCTCTCCGACTTTTCGCTCACCTTACCAACTGAAAGAAAATATTCCCCAAATGCCTCCTGCAAGAGATTATAGGGCCAATTTTAACTTGGTCCATCAGGCAGGAATGTGGTGGTGGCAACTCTAATTTCATAATGCTGCACTTACCACCCCGTTTTCCCTCCAACCTCATGCACCGCCATTTTGACAGTACCCTTACAAGGGCTGCCCAGACACCTGCCTGAATCAAGCAGAAGTTTCATTCAATTATGCACATTAGGGTCCTTTGACGTACATAGAACACTGATTGCAATTTTGAGGTACAAATGGGCAGAGTATGCATCGTGCACGCTCTGCCTAATTGTACCAGGGAGTGAGCTGTCTAACCAGAAGTTCTTAAAGAGACCATTGGATGCCGCTCACAAAACAACCAGGAAATATCCATTCTTTTTTGTTGGGGTCAGGAGGACCGTCTCCAGCCCACCTGAGGGCACCCTCCCCCACAAGATCCCTTTCCCCCGATCAAGCTCTGATTGTCGGATGGTTCAGCCGATTTCCCATCCTCCCAGTACCAGTGAGCTGCAGCGGGTGCCCATAGCTGACATAGGAACAATAGACCATTCAATTCCTTGGGCCTGCTCCGCCATTCAATTAGATCATGGCTCCTTTAAGGCGCTCCTTAAAACCTACCTCTTTGACCATGCTTTTAGCCACAGGTCCTAATATCTCCTTCCTTGCTTTTTGTCAATGTGTAGGGCTATGAAGAAAGAGTGGGCAGCGGAACTTTCAATGAGCCCACACAGGCAATGATGGGCCAAATGGCCTCCTTCCACATTGTAAGATTCTATGATTCTATGATCTGGGCTGGTGCTTGCCAATGTTGGAGTGTGATGCAGTTTGTTATCAGATGCTGGGGAAAGGGCATACCTTGTCTGCGTGGTCTTCTTCTCATGGGTACCTATGGCATCGGAAGAACAGTACAAGTTAGAACGCTAGTGGTAAAATACCTCATAAAACAGGACATTCATAATAAGCTATCAGCCCTGAATATCCAGGGGGCCAATATGCCAGTGTAAGTACTGCAGAACGAGAATCCCACTACACTGCTGGCATCTGCTCCCGACTCTGTTGGAGTATCCAAGTTAGAGTGGGGTCACAGCATTTGAATATTTTTGGCAGGCACCCACACCAGTATGGGTGATTCTTGGGCACTCAATGGGGGAGCAGAGGTGCAAAATGCAGCACTGAAAATTCACTTGGGTGGCCAGCCAGTTTTTTTTTTAAAGGTACTATTCAGCCCCCCTCCATAAGGGAGCCAATATCTCGGAATGTTCCAGCAATATTCAAGGATGTCCAGGCTGGGACCCATGCCTGGAGATCCAGGTAGGTCCTACTTGCACACATGAAATGGTCTGAATGAATGGTTCTTTCAGGTGTCCAATTCATTGGATGGAAAGGAGGCAGGAGCAGCAGGAATTCCAGCAGCAGAAACTGCTCTAATGGCCCTGCCTCCTTGTGACTTCAGAGTCTATTTTTGGTGTGGAAAGGAAGTTCTCTCTTCCCCAGACCCCAATGGAAAATCGTTTTGCCTTGTTTTCTGCGTGAAGACCTAGTATTTCCAGATCCTGCCTGATTTATCGTTACATTATTCCTCAAGCCAGGAAATTAAGGGCCAGTGTGTATTATGCTGCTGAGGTACAATGAAATGCTTGTGAATCAGTGAATGAATTAACGAGTGAGTAGAGCAGATAAAATAAGAAGCAAAGGATGGTACTAGCACTGAGCTTGGTGAAGAATATGAAAAGCCTTCGCCTCATTGGGATTCAATGGCCAATGGTTGCAAAGTGCTGTCTGGTCTGCCTTTCATGTGTGGCCTTTTTCAGATGCAAAGAGTACATACATTAAAATTTGGAAGAGCAGAGACAGTGTCACCCAAGTGCCCAGTCTATATGCCACCATGTCCATGAACATGAAACATGGAAGTAACTTGTGCTGGCAGTGTGCCTGATTGTCCTAACTTGCAGGGTTTATCTGCAACATTAGAATCATATCTCTGTGCTAGCAAGGTGAGCCCTGTGACACCATGGAGAGAAGGCATTTCTACTTACCACTACAAAAATCGCCATTTCCATAGTATGTTCTGTGCCAGTGTTTCTATAGTTAATTTATTAGCTTGCTTTCTAGTACCCTGCCATGTCTCTTTCTCTAGATCAATTAGGTATATCTGCTAGATGTAATTAAAAGCAACACCCTTTATTCACCAAAAAAGTGGTTTCATCAAGGCTAGCCCAAAACTATAAGCAGACTGTTAGAAAAAAGTCAATTTCTCAGCAAACCAAAAATCAAAAATATCTAATAATATTCTGGCTTTCAATTCCTTTCATGCTTCTTGCATGACTAGAGGTGCAAAATATAATGCTGTAAGCAAAATTAATACAAATTACTTTAATACCTTTCAAAGCTTGCCAGGGAAGGAAATTTAATTCAGTAGGCTTAATGGCAAATACCAAATAAGCAGACTTTTCCATCAGGCCAGAAGGTAGGTTTTTATAATGAGGACCAAAAACTCAAACATAAGAAAAGATTAAACTAACTTGCATATTTCGTTCTTCAACAAACATCGCTACAACATGCTTAATGTTACCTAAGAGATCCTGTGTTTATGATACTTAAATTTGGGACTTTCTAATCTCTCTTTACTTGATAATAGTCCATCAGGATTTCCCACCTTTAAGTGAACACTTTTTCTCCTGTTTTTGGTTTACACAGAAACATAGAAAATAGGAGCAGAAGTAGGCCATTCGGCCCTTCAGGCCTGCTCCGCCATTCAAAATGATCATGGCTGATCATCTAACTCAGTACCCTGTTCCCGCTTTTTCCGCATATCCCTTGATCCCTTTAGCATTAAGAAATATATCTATCTCCTTCTTGAATACATCCAATGACTTGGCCTCCACTGCCTTCTGTTGTAGAGAATTCTACAGGTTCACCACCCTCTGAGTGAAGAAATTTCTCCTCATCTCGTTTCTAAATGGCATACCCCGTATCCTGAGAATGTAACCCCTGGTTCTGGACTCCCCAGCCATCGGGAACATCCTCCTTGCATCTAGTCTGTCTAGTCCTGTTAGAATTTTATATGTTTCGATGAGATCACCTCTCATTCTTCTAAACTCTAGTTTTTGTGTTGTATCTCTGGTTCAAATAGATTTAATTACTATAAACCACTCAGAATATATAATAAAATAAACAAGCACTGCAAAAGTCCTGCTCCTATCTCTCCTTGCTGTCATACTCAGGTGAAATTGGAAAATGTACAGCTCAGTTTTAATTGTCAGCATCAGCCTTTTAAGAGGTGCTGACTTGCCAGATATGCCACCCTGCAATCCCAGTGCACTCCCTGTGTGTCAGCCAATCTGTGCAGAGAACGTGTCACATTGGTTGCATTTTCTCATGAAATGACACAAGGTCTGCTGTACATGCTTTTTGTGCACCATGTGCATGATGTGTAGCTGGTACTGTGATGGGACTGCACAATAAGCCCCATAATTCTTTTTTCCAACTAAATAAATATTTGACAAGGAACTTATAAAACACAATGATTGCACTTCAAATACAGTGCCAGTCTATCATAAATTCCATTTACACATATTCTGCTTGCAAATCTGCGTGATAGCAGACAATCTTTACTCTCCCTTCTTTCCCAGTACAACTTCAATCACAGCCATTTGCACTTACTCTGCTCAGTGCCAAAACAGCTGTCTATCTTGGAGAAGAACAGAAAGTTCTCCTGGTGGCCTAGCCGACATTCTTCCCTCAATTAATAACACCAATAAACTGGTCATTTATCTTATTTGCTGTGTACAAGACCTTGCTATGTGCAAACTTGCTGTTGTATTTGCCTGTATAATAACAGTAACTATACTTCAAAAACTAATTTAATGGAGATGAAATGCTTTGGAATGACCATTAAATATGATAAGATGCTATATAAATACAAGTTCTTTCCTTTTATGAGGAAGGTTAGAAAACTTAAACTCGTCAGCCTTGAAATGAGACAAGTGAAAGGGGATCTTAAGATACTAAGTTGAATAGAAAAAGTTAACCCTGAGCACTACTTTGTTAAACCATGACTCAGGACAAGATGCCAGAAGTATAAACTGGTAAAAAAGATAATGTAAGAAAGTCCTTCTTTACACAAAGAGAGGTTAATATCTGGAATGAGCTTCTGTGTCGGGTAGTGGAGAAAAAAATTCTGGAGTTATTCAAGAGGCAGTTGAATGCTGTAATGGAGCCATTATAGGTTCCTATGGAAGAATGAGCTAGATAGGCCAAATGGACTCACTCATCTGTACTTATCTTTGTATATCCCATTGATGCCAGCAGCTTCTTGGTTCTTGCCAAGTAATCAATTTTTATGTGTGAGTCTAGGCAGGGAATGTTGATAGGCCATTTTACATCTGGGGCATTACAAATGAGCACAGTCTTGTTCTCACCCAATGTCCATGCTTACGTGCTTTCCAGCAGGGGTCACTAGATATCAATTAGCAGCAGCTAACTGATATCAGCTGGCTCATCACAGATCAGGAATTAAACCTGCACCTTCTAGCCTGTAAGGTTTTGCACTAGGAAATGCCTTTACCCATTTGCCGATCAAAGGACTTTCAATCCTTTCCTTTCACTGTATTTTTTTTCAAGCTATCAAACCAAAATCAGCAAAAAATATGAAAATTGTTTTCTCTCTGTATGTGAAGATTAACTCAAATTTGAGTGTTCTTAATTGACATCTAATAGCACATTATTCAAGAAATGATGGGTAGCCAATTGATTTTGTTTCTTCAAGTAAATAAAACTTTCTCAGTTACAACAAAAAGGGCTTCAAAGCAAATTTGTTACATTCCAGTGCAGATTTCCTTAGACTAATGTTGGAACAATCTTTGAACTGATTTTATTTCCAGTGCAATCTATTGCTTTTTTTATATGTAACCTTTTACATTGCAGCTTTGTTAATTATTCACCATACCTAATTTTAAAAGATTAAACACAAAATGCATGAGAAATATAATCAAACTGTTCAGAAGACACAGTGGTTTAGCTAGCTCTAACTAATAGAGTTTCTACAGTTTAATTATAGCTGTCAAACAACTTGATCAACATAGATTTTGTAGGATAGCAATATCTCCAATCTTTGACATAACTATGTGTTTGCTACAGTAATGTTTCCTTAAATCTTATCTAAACAAGGAAGCTTTTCCATGTAGGTTAAAAAGATAATCTATTTGGATAACAGGTTAAAATCATATGAAATGAAACAAATATTTGAAGCAACTTCTCCAGTGACAGCTGCAACAATATGAACAATTACTTCATTCAAATTTTACCTTTAAAACTATATTTTTCAAAAATCTAGGGTATAATTTATTATGAGTTCCAAAAGGAACATACTATCAGTGGTAAAAATTACATAATAATACAATCAGAAAGAAGATTCTGCTGATAGATTATATAAACACAGATTTAGGTTAAAATCCAATCTAACATTCTTATATTGAAAATGTGTAAGGAAACTATTCCAAAGAACAACCCTATCTGGTTTGTACCTAAAGCTGTTTTTACATTGTACTTTTGAAGTCAGTAGTATGTTCCTGAGTGGGAAACAAAAATTCAATAGAAAATTAACAAATGTACTTCAGCGTAGAAGAAGGGAGACTACCTGAAAGATGTGGTCTCATACTGGTAATATAGTGTATGAGCTGATTATAAAAGCATCTGTTGTGAATCCTTTCAAAAATGACAAATTGTTAAAGTGAAAACAAACTCTCGAGGCTCGTTGTGAAATCATTTAAATCTTAATTATTAAAAAGAAATGATGAAAAAGTCACCTTTTTTTATAATTAAAATTGCACCAGCAGTCAAAAACCAGAAAGTTGTGACCTGTATATATTCAGTTTGCATGCATGAAGCCCTGATCTCCCCAATTTCACAATGATGGAAGTCTTTGGTGAAAAACATGACTCTTCACTTATTCCACGATAATAATAGAGCCAATACTGCACCCCTTGGTGAAGTGTAAAAGTGATAAAAAATTGCTGCAGATTTTCATTGCCTAAACCTCTAGGTGGAGTTGTAGAGTTTATTTCGGACTTCTGTGTCTTTCTTTGCATTATTTCTGTTCATTTTTGCAAATTTACAATATCTTTGTATTGTGTATCCCTGTTTTTCCTTTTGTTCTCATATCTGCATCATTCTGACATTTTCTAAATATTGTTTCACTTTTCTCTCACAGCTTTCAAACATTACAAGTTCCTTTAATCATTCCTAGTTTTAAATGTCTATTATTCCATATACTTTTGCTTTTTCAATCTATCTTTGTCTCCAACTCATTCTACATTTTCTTTCAGTCTGATATTGTGTATCCTTCAATCATTCCAGGAAATATATTTCTCCTCAAAACTATGCATCGTGTTTTGAAAGGCCACTAAAATGTTATCCTTACAGAAATGCTGGAATGAACGTAAAAGTAGTGTATTAGTTATAGGTAAAAAAGCAATGATTATTGTGGTTCTGTTTTAAGAAAGAGATTATATTGGCATTACACTACAACGGTAATGTTACTTTCACACTTTGCTCTGGAATCACATCAAACCGTAACTTTGGATTAACACTACACAAGGTAAATCCCCCTACCACTCCCCGCCCCCCCATTGCTGGGTGGTCCTTGGGCATTCAATGGACGGAGCAATACTTCCGGCTGCTCATTCACATGGATGGGATGTCCGGCTAATTTTGCATTTCATTGGTGGGCTGTCCAGGCATTGGGGTTGTTGATGGGCAGCCTGTCCAATGGTGGGGGTGTGGGGGGATTTCCGCCTGAGATCTGCAGTATTTAAAAGGTGAATACATCTCCTAAAAAGAGCTGTCATGTCAGCCTAAGAAGAGTTTGACCTATTGAATTTTTGTGATTTCACAGTATTTGCTATTTATTCAGTGCCCGGGAGAGGAGTATGTTCTGCTGTTTCTACACTTGCTTGCAGCATTTGCAGAATGTTGAAGGCCTGAGCTCCAAGGTCTAGTGACGTGGCAGTGGAGGTCTTGGTGGAGTATGATGGGAGCAGATGCAGGTCCTCTTCCCCAGAGTTGGCATCAGGATCCCAAACCAGTCACAACAGCAATTCTGGAAGGGGGTTGATGAAGTTGTCAACGCCTGCAGCATCGCCCGAGAACCTAGTGCAGAAACAGGTTTAATGACTTGACCAGGACAGCAAAGTTGAGATGCAGGTCTTCCCGTCTCCACTTATATGTGCCATACCTTTTCACAGCAGTTTTGTGGCACCTCACTCCCCCTGCGCCCCCCCCCCCCCAAAGCACGCTGAACTCTTCTCGCCAAGTACTCTGTGAATGTCTTCTCCACTCACAACAGGTTACAGAAGCAGCTCTCCTTCTCATTGCAAACAAACACTCATCTGCTGCTCATGCCCTCACAACAGTCGCAAACAGCATAGGTACATAAGGCCAACAGTAGGCCATTCAGCCCCTCAAGCCTATTCTGCCATTCAATTAGATCATGGCTGATCTGTATCTCAATGCCAGTTACTCAGCTCTGCTCCATATTCTTTGATACCCTTACCTAAAAACTGGTTACACCTGGTCACAACTGGAAGGTCTTTTCTCAATGCAGCCACTCTCTTGCGCTAGAGCACCTCCCCATCTTCTTCAAACTTGCTGCTTTTTCCTTTCGGCATGCTCTCTAGGTGAAGAAGCCTGAATAGCAGTTTACTACAAAGAAATACTAACTATCTGCAACTCTTTCTGCAGACGAAGATAGCCCACATCAAGAGGAAGAGGGCCAAACAGGGGTGGGGAGGCTGCCTCCATCCGCCCCTTCACTTAGATGGAGTAGAAAGAATTGTAGACCTTGGGGCAAGGAACTGCCAGGAGCATTGGAGATAGCAAGGCTGGTGCAAGCCCATAGCAGAGTATCTGCCTTTATTATCACAGGCTCTCCTTCCTCTCACTATCCTGTACATAGACTGTCTGGTACCTTGGTGCTATCTTGCGCTGATAGTCATCCACTGCTTTGTTAACTGTTACCGCCATAATAAGCCTTGGCCTTCTCCCCTTCTCTAGCTTCTCCCCATCATTCCAAGGATGAAGCAGTAGCCTTGGAGGGAGAGAACCCTCCCAAAGAAGCAACGTCACTCGCTCTATGTCTTCCAAGCACCAGCTCGGAGGTCTGCAGGGATAATGTGAAGTAGTTGGTTCTGATTTCTCTTTTACTGGAAGTGCTTACCTATGAGTTGCTGACTAATAGCCCTGGCTGCTTGTTACGCAGGTCTTGCTGCAGTTTCTCCTGCATCCTCATCTGCCTGGATCTCTTCTTGCTCCGATGATGATGACTCCTCCTCAGCTGCTCCTGGCTTGATGTCTTGCCTCCATTGCAAGGCAAGTTTATGCAGAATGCAGCAGATGCCCATGATATGGAAGATGTGATGGGGTCGGTCTTGAAGGAAACCCCCAGATTTATCCAAGCACCTGAACCACTGTTAAAAACATCAATGTCTTACTCGATTACTGACCTGGTGGTTCCAGGGCTAACACTGTAACACCTCTCAGCTGGAGTTCATAGGTGCTAGACGGGTGTCATCAGCAATGGCACTAATGATTCGGCCTTGTCCCCTAATAACCATCCTTGGACCTGCTGCTATTGATCAAAAAGTGCAGAGATGTTGGACTGATGCAAGATGAATGCATCATGGCTGTTCCCTGTGTACTGTGCACACACCTGAATAATTCATAGACAATGGTCACACGCCAGCTTCACATTGAGAATGGTATCCCTTCCTGTTCATAAAAGATCCTGGCTCATGTGGCCACATGAAAATAGTCAATAACAGCCTGGACTTGTGGGAACCCGGAATTTGCTGCAAATCCAACTTCTTTGTCATGTTGACTGGCGGCCTTCATGGGGAACTTTATGAACTGGGTTGCCTTAGCGAATGGAGAATCCATCCCTTGTTTTATGATGGCATATGCAGCCAACTGGTGCCACGTCTCCTGCTTCAGCCTGGAAGGACCTTGAAGAAACAAAATTGAGGGCAACCACCACCTTGCCTGCCACTGACATAGAGTGTCAAGATGGCACAGAAGGCCACAGCTTCTCCAGCAGGAGGCTGCACAGGTTACCGTCTGCCGGAAGAACCTGCACCTCCTTACACTCTGTTCCTTGGTGAGCTCCTGGAAACTGACTCTGGGTCTGTAGACCCTATGAAGAGGTTAGGGCCATTCGAATGCAATCCCCTTCCTATGTGATGCTCTGATAGCACTTGCTGCTCTTGTTGCTGGTGCTGACACTGCTGCCCCACTTTCTCATCCTCCTCTGCCACAACTGGGTTGCTAGAATCACTCCTATTTCTCCTCACTCACTGTCCCTGAAAGCAAAGAATAAATTCTTCTAAAAGTTTTCAAAAAACCTCTCTTATATTCAGTATTGAAGAGTTGAAAATCCTTACATACTACCCAACTATGAATTTCAGAAGTATTCGCCATTTTTGTCTGCAGGTGTTTGGCCCTTTAGCTCAGACCCCTAATTGCCAATTCTGACCTTTATTGCCAAGGATTACTGAACAGTCCCCTCCTCGGTGCTACTTCCGTTTCAGCCACCAAAAATAGCATTGGGGTCCTATTCATGCCATAGGACCCCGATTTGCATAAGACTATTAGCCTACCCTTGTGCTCAGGTGGCTGTCCAGGCCACCTATACTGAGGACCCCGGGAAAATGGCACCGGCGGCACCGTCGATGGAAAGTCTTTCCCGCAATTTTCGGGGCACTACCATCCCGCCAAGCAGGAGGGCTCAAACTTCACCTCTACAACTTTAATGTTGGCATGAATGGAAGTCACTTTGCAGTGATTTCCAACCTGCAATGTAAATGCACCTTTAGTGATTTGTTATTAAATTTAACTGATTCCTTTAATATGGTGGTATTTGTTTTGTTTAAAATACATAACTAAATCTTGTCATTTTGCCTAAAGTTTACTTTACCCAGACAGTAACAATAAATAATCCTAGCTGAGTTTGCACAGAGTTCTGATGATGTACAAGTAGGCATCTTATTAATACTCAAAGGAGGCCGATTTTAACTCGGGCGGCCAACTGGTGGAGCATGACGACAGCCTACCCATTCCAGCAGCGAAGAGACTGGAGCCATTTTGAGGCCTAGACCTAATTTAAATAGAACTGGTGAGCTGCGGGTGCCAAACTGACGTCACGATGCAGCTCATCAGATTCAGGCCTGCAGCAAGGTTAGTCCGGGGGAGGGGTCACAATTACGGAGGTGAGGAGCCCAGGGCGGCAGCAGCATTCCAGATTATTTTTGTGGGGCCCAGAGGAGCACTCCTGGTCCCACAAAAGTCGTTTAAAGCTTAGCTTTTCAGGGCCTCTTCTTTTTTTTATATTTCAAAAATATACTTTATTCATAAAAATTGTAAAGGTAAACAGAACAATGCAACTTTCACATTACAACTACAGGTCATACATGATAAATACAGTTCATGACACTCCAGGGTGCCTCATTGCACTTGCAATCAGTACAGATTACAGTTACATTACATCAGTTACAGTCATTATACATTCATTACGAGGAGCTTCTTTTGGTTTCCAGTCCCTCGGCGTACGATGGCGAGAGCATCCTAAACTGTGGCCTTTCCCCATCGAGCTTTTGCGGCGGCTGCATCTCAGCACCCAGTCCTGGAAATAAGCCAAGGGAGATCGCGAACGCAGTCCCCCACTACCACAAATTTTGCAGTCGAGTATCCCGCATTTGGGGACATCGCAGGCGTCAGCACACCTGGAGTGCAATGGGCTAGCCTCGTCCTGGGAGATTTTTGTTTTATCACCAGTGACACTGGTCAGAGAGTGCCCAGTACTTGTTCTGATAAGTTCTATCCCAAAATGGCAATTGGGGTGCACTGTACGTTATAGTAACTCGATTTGCATATTAAAAGAGGCCTACCACTTAAAACACGCAGGCACTTCGGCGACCCAGCGGTAGGCACCTGTAAAAGTTGCAGCTGGCCGTTACCGCCCCATTAACGCTGATTTCAGCAAGTTAAAATTGACCACAAGGATCACATTAACATCTGAATCTGGCCCCAAACTCCCAAAATATCACTATATTTTGGGAGTTTGGGGCCAGATTCAGATGTTAATGTGATCCTTGTGTTGCACATTTTGTGCTGCTACCCTGCTGCTATTTTTGTGCACTGATGCCAAAAGGCCAGTGCAGAGCTGAAGATGTGGGGCAGGCAAGATGAATTCAAGAGGTGGTCTCACTTTGTTCCACTTCCTACCACTGGGCTGTGTAATTGCATTTGACCGTGAGGTCACTTTTAAACTTAAGTTTCTTAGAAATGCGATAAATGGTGATATAAGTTGTCGAGTCTCACTCTCTCCACCCCCCACCCCCCCATCCCCCTACCCCGCCACCCCGCCAAAAGTTTCCCTTCAGCAATTGCAACTTGCAGTGACAATGATGCCCATCACACATGCAGGGAAATGTGAAGTATTTTTTAAACTAACCATATCTTTAGGAAAGGAATAATTACTAAAGACATTTTGGGCTCTTTACATTTTTAGACAACCTCCTAGTGCTTTTAAGGCTAGACATTCATATAGTTGAGCCTTAGTTACCTTGTAATGGCCCTGCTCTTGGAATTTAGATTAGAGTTACAGCAGGTATCACTCAAAAGGACAGGCTGAAATAATTAACATCATGGCTATCCGTTAATGGTCATACCCTTTATATTTCTACTTCTCTTTTCCACATCCAACTATCTCTATTACAGTACTAAAATCCAAGTCTGCTTACCAAATCTGTGTACCATTTTACTGATATACTCCTACTAACTTCTGAGTTTGATATCACTTTATAATATTTCAATTATTTTGTTGTTTGCATTGTGGAACTCTGAGTTAGAATAACAGCATACATTTTGTTTAAAGCTTTTCTTACTCCATTTAATTATATAATCATATTTTAAGTACTGACGGTTTATAATTACACAAGAGAAGAAAAGGCGTGTTAGTGTTTACTAGGTTTCATATTTTGAAGAAAACTAGTGGAAACAAATTACAAATAGATGTTGATCTTTGCCTTCTTAAAGTTTTCTTAAAGAACTGCCACATTTTTTTTACATCTTTTATTTTTCACATTGAATAAGCTAATCATTGGTAAAGACCATCATCATGGCACAACAGTCAATTATTTTCTACATTTGCCCCTGTAACTTATCATGATATCGCTCTCAGTGCCTTTCTGGGTAGAATCTTGATGTTCATGCTTCTGTGCATATTCAACTGTTTTCTAATTATGAACAGATCTCCAGGAGTTCATAACTGTGTTGTTTTCAGAATTATAAAATTAAGCAAAAGCTGTGCTTTTACATAAAACTAACGTAACATGAAACAAAAAATTATTGTTTTCAATTACTGAAAAAATGAACACAAAAATCCTCATGCCTGTTAATTGCACTGATATGATTAATGAGAGTATCCAGGTGATAGCTTAAACTGCATTTGTGTAATCAGGTAGCAGGTGTTTCTGACATCATACTAAATCCACAAATACTGAGCTCAGTTGGCATGCTTTTCCAGATAATATACGCACTGATTCTTTTTAGGAATAGCAATTATCAGCTCCACACTTGCCATTGATTGTGAATCAGAGTCTTCAGGTTTCGCTAAGGAGTTGAAAACAAAAGAAGCAGTGTTTCTCTTATTAGCTTAATGCTGCAGTTATAGTCTATCTCTCATTCGTGTGAAGTGTTTTTTGGAACGCACTACACAGTATAACTACAGTATGACTGCGCTGAATTTTCATAAATTTACTGGGGTAGGAGACTAATAAAGGCATATTTATACTGCAAGTTTAGCAAAGCAGAAACCACATTGCACCAACACTACATTTACAGTGCAAATGATGAGTCAAGGTCCAGTCTAACTCCAGGTGGAAGTGGAGTGAGACCTCTTGGAGAAGGGAGCCTCACATCACTTTGAAAAGACCCTGAGCACTTTTTAAAATCTACCTGACTTTAATTTAAATGTTCACCACTCTAAATATTTACATTTTTAACTGGTGGGAGAGAGCTCTGCGCATGGCTGTATCCAGGGCAGGATGATTAGTTCCAGCCAAAAATGTAACATGGTTCTGCTTGTTTGAAGCCCAAACTTCAGCTGCTAGTTTAAGATTGATAACTGATGTGTAAATGCACACTTTGAAGAATTCCAATGCTCTCCTGGCCGGCCTCCCATCTTGCAACCTCTGTAAACTTGACCTCATCCAAAATTCTGCTGCCCATATCCTAACTCACACCAAGTCCTGTTTACCTATCACCCCGTGCTGGCTGACCTACATTGGCTTCAGGTCAGGCTACGCCTTGATTTTAAAATTATCATCCTTGTTTTCAAATCCCTCCAAGGCCACTCCCGTCCTTATCTCTGAAACCTCCTCCAGCCCTACAACCCTCCGAGATCTCTGCGCTCCTTCAATTCTAGCCTCTTGCACATTCCCGATTTTTATTGCTTCGCTATTGGCGGCCGTGCCTTCAGCTGCCTAGGCCCTAAGCTCTGGAATTCCCTCCCTAAACCTCTCCGCCTCTCTACCTTTCCTCATTTAAGACGTTCCTTAAATCTTACCTCTTTGACCAAGCTTTTGGTCGCCTGTCCTAATATCTCCTTATGTGACTCGGTGTCAAATTTTGTTTGATAATGCTCCTGTGAAGCATCTTGGGATGTTTTACCACGTTAACGGTGCTTCATAAATGCAAGTTGTTGTTGTTGTGGTCTCACACTACTTGTATTGTATACTGACTGCATCATTAATGGAAACAGTTCAAAGCCAATTGACAATTAAAGGTTAAAAAACTTTTAGCGGAAGTTGGAGACTGATAAGAATATCTGTCTGCTTGCACCATTCCAAAAATAATACTTGTGTCGTACCAGTATGAATAACATAACTCAGGTATTAATCTATATTTATAAAGACAAGAATCAAACAAAAAATCTTTTTGAAACTTTAGAACATTTTATATATTTTACATTTTTAAGAGACACATCATAGTTGCATGCGAATTCTAATTTGGAGGCAGTTATAAATCAGAATCATGAAATAAAAGCATTAGAACATGCGAACATATGAACAATGATGGACAGGAAAAGACCCTCTGGTCCATCCAGCCTGTCCTATACAATTGTGATACCTTGTGTATCAAAATATATACACTCCCCATCCCACCCAAAACCATGTGATCTCCTGGGAGAGGCGAAAAAACAGATAAAAATGCAGACCAATTTGCTGAAAAAAATATGGGAAATTGCTCTCCGATCCTTTTGGCAATCAAAACTAGTCCAAGAGATCACTCTGGCTCTGATAATTATACGCATTACATTACGTACCTTTTGTAAGAGGTGACCTCCACCCCAGCCAGAAACAGGTCCAGCTCTCGCTTGAAGGAATTCAACGAATCAGCATCCACCGCAGAGGTCTACTATTCTCTGGGAAAAGAAACACCTCCTGACATCTGTAAGGAATCTTACAACACCAGGTTATAGTCCAACAGTTTTTTTTGAAAATCACAAGCTTTCGGAGGCTTCCTCCTTCGTCTGGTGAGTGTGGGATTCCATGAAAGGTACCGCATATATAGTCAGAGAACAATGCCTGGTGATTACAGATAATCATTCCAACTGCCCGTTATCAAGGCAATCAAAGGAGTTGAATAGTGTTCAGACAGAGGGACATTACATACAAGACTACTGAATATACAAACGGTCAGAACCCAAAGACAGAGAGAGAGAGAGAGAGAGAGAGAAACATCCGAAAGGAAGAGAAAGAGAGAGAATGACCAGTTGTATTAAAAACAGATAACTTTTTTTCGCTGGTGGGGTTACATGTAGCGTGACATGAACCCAAGATCCCGGTTGAGGCCGTCCTCATGGGTGCGGAACTTGGCTATCAATTTCTGCTCGACGATTTTGCGGTTTGTGTGTCTCGAAGGCCGCCTTGGAGAACGCTTACCCGAAGATCGGTGGCTGAATGTCCTTGACTGCTGAAGTGTTCCCTGACTGGCCTTATACAACTTAAAATTGTTACCCCTGGTCCTCCCTAACCTATTCAATTGGAAAAAACTGTCAACTTGACACCACTGGGCTGGACTCATATAGATGTTGTTTCTCTCTCTTTGTCAGCTGTAAATTCTTAAGAAGTCTTTTTCCACTGAGTACAAGCTTACAGCAAAAACTGCTTATAATTTTGCATTCATTGGCACAAATTCGGCAGGTTCACTCAAAGAGGCCAAAAAGGATAGCTGGTACGGAGAATGGAAAATTCACACCAGTGCATTAGAGAGTGCTTGTCTGATGCACAGTATCCCGCAGCTAGCCTGTGTTATATCTGATCTGCTGCTGCAGCTGGGAGCAAAGAGCAGGAAAGTGCCTAATTGCACCAGATTACTCAGTAATTTCCTTGATTTACCCCCATTGTCAATTAAAGCTCAATATAAAATGTTAAAAATAAATGGTCATAGCTTTACTGGTTAATACTGTCAACAGTGATAAGAACATAAGAACATAAGAAATAGGAGCAGGAGTAGGCCAAGTGGCCTCTCAAGCCTGCTCCGCCATTCAATAAGATCATGGCTGATCTCCGACCTCAACTCCACTTTCCCACCCGATCCCCATATCCCATGATTCCCTTAAGAGTCCAAAAATCTAAAGATCTCAATCTTGAATACAATCAATGACTGAGCATCCACAGCCCTCTGGGGTAACGAATTCCAAATAGTCACGATCCCCTGAGTGAAGAAATTCCTCCTCATCTCAGTCCTAAATGTCCGTTACCTTATCCTGAGGCTATGTCCCCTAGTTTTAGACTCTCCAGCCCAGGGAAACAGCCTCTCAGCATCTATCCTGTCAAGCCCCCTCAGAATCTTATATGTTTCAATGAAATCACCTCTCATTCTTCTAAACTCCAGACAGTATGGGCCCATTCTACTCAATCTTTCCTCACAGGACAACCCTCTCATCCCAGGAATCAATCTAGTGAACCTTTGATGCACCGCCTCCAAGGCAAGTATATCCTTCCTTAGATAAGGAGACCAACACTGCATATAGTACTCCTGGTGTGGTCTGAGCAAAGCCCTTTCCAATTGCAGCAAGACTTCCTTACTCTTGTACTCCAACCCCGTTGCAATAAAGGCCAACATACCATATGCCTTCCTTTGATCATTTCAAAACTCAGCTGGGCTAATGAAAAACTAACCAAGTAACAACTCTAATCACCCTTTGCCTCAGGCAGATTTCTCCATTAAGCATGGCGATGTAAGATGTTTGGAAGCTGATGTACACATTTATCTGTAATGCAGTTCTAAGTTGTAGCACACCTTGATATTTTTTCTGCTATGTAAATGTTCAATCCTTTTTCTATATCTTCTTCTGTACTTTACTGACTGACATTCCTTACATTCCTCTTATTCTTGTATTGCTCATGAAGAAAAACAAATTAAGCAGATTAGAAAAAAAACAGAACCACGAAACAACACATTGCTAATCTAAAACATTCCTTTCCTATAAATAGTCTTCCTAAAGGTCAACTCCACCCTGTTTATAATTGCAGATAAGATACTTATAATTATGGGTAGGCTGAAATGTCACTTGTCAGGTTTCTATTTGTGCCTAACTGCAATGAAAAAAGCTAGTTGTGTCAGGAAAATGTGCATTTTACCTGGTATTTTAGAGACAAGGACAATTTAATTGCGTATTCCCCCTTAGCTCCTAACCCAAAAATGATATTAATTACTTATTATTTTAGGAAGAGTTAACTACAATCTCGATATTTTTCTGCAAATTTCTCTTCTGATGGCGCTGACTCTTGCTGGGGTACAGTTCCACAGAAGCTGGCAACCATGAGAATTCATCCAAATGGCTTTTGTTCAGGTGTCGGCCTAAATAGTTAGTGTTGATGATTATTCAACAATACAAGGTATCACAGTGGAGTCTGATTCTGTCTTCATCTGATGTTCAGACACACACACAAATACACTTTCAAGTTTGTGATCAGGAGTGGGAATGCTGGCTGATTTTCCCTTGCTAGCCTAGGGGTATTGAAGCCAACTGTGGTGCTCCAACTGCTGAAATCGGCTAATTTAACAAAAGCTGTGGATCAGCATTGGAGACTTCCTGGTAATACCAAGTAAGGTGCATTATTTTTCTGACACAATCAACCTCCTTTGCCCAGAAAATAAACAATTATAAGTGTGGAGTCTCATTCCTTTAGGTTGTGAATTGTTTTAGGAGACTTTAAAAATGTCATTTTTAAAAAAAAATTACTTTTCCTTTCCGTCTCTTTTTTTTCTCCCTTAATCCAATGTTTTCTTTCCCTCTCTTTATTTCTCTTTCTGTACCTGATTTGATATTGAATTCACCCACTCTAATTCACCCTCCTTTTCAGTCCTTCCTCTGTTTATTTCTCAATCCTTTAATCTCATTGGTTAAGGAGATAGACTGTTGGTCCCGTTATTCACCAAGGTCCCAGATGCCCCGTTGCTCTCGCTGCACCGTTCTCAGCTCGCACTTCCAACAAATTTATGGGCATTAAATTTTTAAAAATAAACATGCAATTGTAAATCTAACTAACGGGGCACACCGAAGATGCCCTGTTCCAGCAAAATCTGGTCCAATGTTCTTTCTTCTTGGTCTGTACTGCTCAGTATCACATGGCGATGCATTTACTTACTAAGCCATCAGATAATATCTAAGTTTTTAAAAATTAAATATTTTAATGATTACTTTTTGTTAATAAGTTGATATGTAAATTATTATATTTTTAAAATCTGAAGCATTATATCATATATTACATCTCTTACAGTAGAAATAGTACAAATTAATATTCTGTGCACCAATATTGAAAAGAATGGCACGAAGGTGCATACTAATATCCAAAACCCAAGAAACATTCTATACATCAGAGTGGAAAAATACAATTGCATACAGCAGAAGTAACTATACTATTACTAACTATGGGTATGAATTTTAAAACTGGTGCAAGGACTCAAGCAAGTTGTCAGATATGGGGCAGAAATTAATGTATTATTGCAAATATGTTATTGCCCTTGAAATTAAGAGCCCACTTGTGTACTTACAAAAATTTGCACATGGGCACTAACCACTTTATTTTGCAAGGCATATGCCAGGAACAGGAACCTTGCGCCCAGCTGTGAGGACACGACAATGAAAAAACGGAGCTCACTGTGAGCAGCTAAACTAGAACTTGGTTTCAATTTGCATATATCAGGACCTTACAGGATTTTGATCACATCCGGGATGTGTATGGTGTATGTTGATTTGACTGCATAATAATGTGAGCTTAATTGAGCTTAAACTCAATTATAAATAGAATGGAGTTGTCCACTCTTTATAAAAGACCGCAAAGTTGAAAGTATTATGTATTAGAACTCTGCTTGCTAAAGCTTTGTGTGGAACACTAACAGCTCAAAAAACCATTGGTGTGTATTTCTCAATGTAATTACAATTCTGATTCACTGATAGTGCCGCTTCCACATCCTGCTCAGAACTTTTCATGCATAAGAATGTAAATCGCACCTAAAAGTGTCTTTGATATGTAAATGAGGACGATGATCTTAAATAAATAGTTTCTTAAACCATTAGCAGCATCGGGAGCAACGTTGGTAGATTGCTTCACACAATAATCGACGTGCTTAAAGCTGCCTCTTTTTTCTGTTTTTTTTGACTCCGGCTATCTATCCTAAGCTGCAATTATCATAAGTCATAATTGAGGAGAGGGTAAAATAGGACACGCTGATTCCCAACCGGCTCGTCACCAGGTAGTTTTCTTCTTCCTATTTGTTCCACATTCTGTCCTCTCTCTCTGGTCAGCTCTTCTTGCCATCACCAGTTTTTTTTCTGTCTCTGTCATCACTTTTTCGCTGTCACCAGTCCTGCCCCACGCCTCCCCGCGCAGGCGCTGCTCATTGCTGCCGCAGACTCACTGCGCTCCAGCCGCTCTCGTGTTGCGGTCCGCACAGCTCTTGCAGCTCAGCCCGGGAAAAGAGCAGGGGGCGGGGGAGAGACCAGTCAACTTTCGTCCGGTAAATCCATCCCCTCACAGCCCCTCTCTCTCACTCTCTCTCTTAAAGAAGTCACGGCGGCGACGCGCCACTCACCGCTGCAAATACACCACATTTCCCCCCAAAAATGACGGGAGCTCCAGCTCAGTCAGTTTAACTGAAATCCGAAGGTTTCTCTTGTTAAAAGGTGTTTTTTAAAATATATATATATATATATTCCCAAGACGCTAACCTTGGCACTTGAGGAAAACGGGGAAACGCAACGGGAAGCACGCCCTTTATCAAGCTTACAAAGAAAATTAAACTGCTTATTAAAAAAATGACCATTTAACGATACCAAACTCGCATTCAACCTTGGTCTCACACACACACGAGCTTTTTCTACCCCCACTGCGTCTGAATAACAGACGAATTTTAAAACCACACCTTCCCTCAAAGCTACTGAGTAAAGTAGATATTTTAAAAATCGAACATATATATATACCTTTCTTCACAAATAGTAATTTACTTTCGTAATTTACTGAAAATGTGCTGGTTTAAAATGAAGAATACAATACACGTAACCAAATGCATACAGTAAGAGAATGTGGAAAGATTTAAAAATGTCAGTAACGTGTTTAATAGGAAAATAACGTTGTATTAAAATAAGTGCAACGGCAAAAAAAAGGAAGCGACAAACGTAAAAGGAAGCAAATGAGGGAAGAGATAGATGATGTAGAAAGAGGAATCTCTGCATTTCCTGACCGTGCTTCAGTTCCTTTTCACTCGTGTAGGTGACGCTACCTCAAATGAGTCAGAAAACTCTCACATTCACCCACAATCTGAGCGGGATGGCATACAAAAGAGGGAGGGAGAGAGAAATCGGAACTCTGCTGTTAACCTGAATTCACATCTAACAACGTGCAGATATAAAAGGGGAAGGAGCGGAATTACAGATCTCCAGCCTGAGGGAGAGAAGAGAACATTATTACATTCACTCTTTTATAGACTCCGATCCTCTGAGAAACATCGGCATTGGCGTCGGGCTTGCGCTATAATCCGCAGCTACTTTCTGAATACAGAAGGCTGAATTATACGGAGAAAGACAAACCCAACTTCAACTGCAGGAATAGCAATGAACTACTCAGCAGACCAAGACTAATCGAATAACAAGGAAGGACTTTTTTTTTCCTCTAAGAGAAGGATTCAGCACCACAGAAAGGACTGCGTCAGGGAACTGAGATATACTTCAGGGACTGGAATGAGAAAACTTGCTGTTGTCAAAGTACTGCAGCCTATTCACTCTTTAATTGGGGATTTTTTTGATTCGGCCCGATCCAGAAGCAATGCACTTGCAGACGTCGTTTGTTTAAAGATCCGCATAGTGAAATCAGTTTGCTCTCATTCGGATTCCCGTTTTATCAACTAGGATTTCCCAATCTACGTTCAATCCGGAGGAGTATCTGCATTTAGACGCATCTTGGCAGCTCACCCCCGAGTACCAGTTCTCTGGGTTGAATAGGAATAGGAAAGTCATTAACTGCAACCTTTATTCTGCGGGACTCTGCTCGTCTAATCTCCAACAAAGCGGGGAACCGGATCGCGTTCACAATAATCGTACAACCGCCCTTTCAACTTTCTGACCAGGTTCCAGACCTCTTTCCGCCACTCAGTGGCTGCCTCTTGAGTCAGTCGGGACGGACGGAGAGAAAAAAAAAAGATAGAAGAGTGTGAAGAGAAAGGGAAAGACTGCAATAGCAACATTGGGGCTCTCCGAGTGCTGCGCGCACACACACTTTACAGTAACCAGCACCATGCAGGTAAAGAAACACTAACTGCGGATGCAGGGCAAACTTGGAACAGCGTGACTCCAAAGGCACGTCCAAAGCACTAAAGGATTCAGGTGATCAATTTTACTAAATGCTTCTCTTTTTGTGGTCCTAAAAGCAGCAATCGCTTGACTGAAATACAGTGAGTCAGTTTGAAAAGGATGTTAAAGGGGGGCAAAACTAAAGCGCTGTGTGTGAGTCTGGATGCTGGTTATTTATTTTTTTGCAGATTACTTTATTGAGTGTTGACGGACTGTTCATACCGACAACCTGAACGGACACCGTTGCGATTAACCCGGGCGGAGGGAAGAGAGGGGAGGAAGGGAATCTCGGAGCGATGAGTTTCTGTTTCCCGCTGTTGGTTTTCCTGCGGACCGCAGTCTTTCTGGTGACCGCCAAGCAAGCTCTCAGGTACCGGATCACGGAGGAAGGACCGGCCGACGTCCGGATCGGCAATGTGGCCACGGACCTGGGCATCGCGGCGGGTTCGGGCGAGGTGACTTTCAGCTTGGAGTCGGGCTCCGAGTACTTCAAGATCGACAACATCACCGGGGAGTTGAGCACGACCGGCCGGCGCACCGACCGCGAGAAGCTGCCGCAGTGCCAGATGATCTTCGACGAGAACGAATGCTTCATCGACTTCGAGGTGTCGGTGATCGGGCCGGCTCAGAGCTGGGTCAACCTGTACGACGGCAGGGTCGTCATCCAGGACATCAACGACAACACGCCGACCTTCCCCTCGCCCGTGCTCACCCTGACGGTGGAGGAGAACCGGCCGGTCGGGACCCTCTACCTGCTGCCCACCGCCAACGACAGAGACTTCGGGCGCAACGGCATCGAGCGCTACGAGCTGCTGCAGGAGGAGCACGGAGAGGGCTCGGCGGGCGGCAGGAGGAGGTCGGGGTCCGGGGCTGAGTCTGAGTCCCGGGGAGGGGGAGAGGGAGCGGGAGCGGGCAGGAGCAGCGTCTTCGAGTTGCAAGTAGCCGACACCCCGGACGGGGACAAGCAGCCGCAGCTGATCGTCAAGGGAGCCCTGGACCGGGAGGCGAGGGACTCGTACGAGTTGACGCTGCGGGTGCGGGACGGGGGCCAGCCCCCCCGCTCCTCCTCCGCCCTGCTGCGGGTCCTCATCTCGGACGTCAACGACAACAGCCCCCGCTTCGAGAGGAGCGTCTACGAAGCGGAGCTGGCGGAGAACAGCCTGCCCGGGACCCCCATCCTGCAGCTGCGGGCAGCCGACCTGGACACGGGGGTCAACGGGCAGATCGAGTACGTGTTCGGCGCGGCCACCGAGTCGGTGCGGCGCCTGCTGCGGCTGGACGAGAGCAGCGGCTGGCTGAGCGTCCTGCACCGCATCGACCGGGAGGAGGTGAGCCAGCTCCGCTTCAGCGTGCTGGCCAAGGACAGGGGGCAGCCCCCCAAGGCGGACCGGGCCACCGTGCTCATCGGCATCAGGGACGAGAACGACAACGTGCCCCTGATCGACATCCGCAAGATCGGCCGCATCGTGCTGAGGGACGGGGTGGCGAGCGTGGCCGAGGACGTGCTGGTGGACACCCCCATCGCCCTGGTCCAAGTGTCGGACCGGGACCAAGGGGAGAACGGCGTGGTCACCTGCACCATCGTGGGCGACTTGCCGTTCCAGCTCAAGTCGGCCAGCGAGTCGGAGAGCGACCAGAAGAAGAAATACTTCCTGCACACTTCGGCCCCTCTGGACTACGAGTCGGTGAGGGAGTATTCGGTGGTGGTCGTGGCGGTGGACTCGGGCAGCCCCAGCCTCTCCAGCAACAACTCGCTGCTCGTCAAAGTCGCCGACATCAACGACAACCCACCCGTCTTCTCGCAAGCGGTCTTCCAAGTCGCCTTCCCCGAGAACAACTCGCCCGGAGACCAAGTGGCCACCGTGGTGGCCTCGGACGCAGATGACGGTAAAAACGCTGACATCGCGTACTCGTTGGACCCTTCTGCCGCCGGGGTCTTCTCCATCGACCCAGCCAAGGGAGCCATCGTGGCGAATCTGGTTCTGGACAGGGAGCAAACTGAACGGTACGAATTCAAAGTGGTGGCGAGAGACAAAGGTACCCCCAGCCTCCAGGGCAGTGCCACGGTGGTGGTCCAGGTGAAGGACACGAACGACAACGAGCCCAGGTTCATGCAAGATGTTTTTACTTTTTACGTTAAAGAAAACTTACCATCAAACAGCCCTGTTGGGATGGTCACTGTGATGGATGCTGATGAAGGGAAGAACGCGGAGCTGAGTCTCTTTATTGAAGAAGACAATAACATTTTCTCCATAGACAATGACACGGGCACCATTTACTCCACCATGGCCTTCGACAGGGAGCAGCAGACTACATACTCGTTCAAAGTGAAAGCCATCGATGGCGGAGAGCCCCCTAAATCTTCAACGGCTATGGTATCGCTCTATGTCATGGATGAAAATGACAATGCACCCATTATCACTTTCCCCAGAAATGCATCTTACACTCTGCTACCCCCTTCTAGTGACTTACGAACGGTAGTGGCTACAGTCCAAGCTACAGATAGAGACACTGGGATCAATGCTGACCTCAACTATAGCATTGTGGGAGGAAATCCCTTTAAACTTTTCGAGATTGATTCTGCCAGTGGTGTAATCTCTTTGGTGGGAAAGCTAACCCAGAAGCATTATGGACTACATCGGTTGGTCGTGCAGGTTAATGATAGTGGGCAACCTTCGCAGTATACCACGGCACTGGTTCATGTCTTTGTGAATGAAAGTGTTTCAAATGCTACAATAGTGGAAGCTCAGATAACTAGAAGTCTTCGCACTTCACTGAAGCAAGACATTGCAGGTGATCCAAATTATGAGATGAGCAAGCAACGACTTAGCATTGTGATTGGGGTTGTTGCTGGCGTCATGACAGTGATTTTAATCATCTTGGTTGTGGTTTTGGCAAGATACTGTAGACCTAAAAAATCCAAGAATGGATATGAGGCCGGCAAAAAGGATCCTGAAGACTTTTTCACCCCCCAGCAACACGACAAGTCTAAGAAACCCAAGAAGGACAAAAAGAACAAAAAGTCCAAACAACCTCTGTACAGTAGCATTGTGACTGTGGAAGCATTAAAACCAAATGGACAGAGATATGACAGTGTGAATGAAAAACTTACAGAGAGTCCTGGCATGGGACGCTATCGCTCCATGAATGGTGGACCAGGGAGTCCTGATCTAGCTAGGCATTACAAATCTAGCTCTCCATTGCCAACAGTTCAGCTTCACCCCCAGTCACCTACTGCAGGGAAAAAACATCAGGCAGTGCAAGAACTACCACCAGCCAATACCTTCGTAGGGACAGGAGACAACATCTCAATTGAATCAGACCATTGCTCTGAATACAGCTGTCAGACCAATAACAAGTACAGCAAGCAGGTAAGAAGCAATAATTACCAAAGTAGTGTCTAAATATAGCTCAGAAGGTATAACTCAGCTCGTTGAATGCAGAATATTGTTTGCATTTTTCCCACATACACACATGCTTGTGATGATGTATGTGCATTCAAAATTGACTTTCTGTAAAATTGTAATGTTGAATGTTACAAAATAGATAGAGAAATATGTGGACCCTCTGATGAAATAGTTTTGAATTATTTAAATTTTAAATGGAAATAAATATACTGTATCCACTTATCTAATTTTATTAAAAATTCATATAAATTGCAGAGTCAATGTACACAATCAGCCAGTTAGGAATGTGCAGTTTGAATACTTGAGCTTGTATGATGTCACTGCACTGAAAAGATACTAATGTTTAGTTTCCCCCCTCTTTCTCCTCTTCTATCTCTGAATCAGAAAGAATTACTTTGCAATATCATTTGATCACAGATCCAGTTCACAATGACAACTACATTGAGATACATTCATGTTCAGTTAGTGTTTGTATAATGCGAGATAAGCATATAAAAAGGAAAATCTATTGAGATTTCTTTTAAGTGTTGGTATTTGCAACATCAACATTTTGCCATATGTCATTCATTAGTGGTGAAATTCAGACATTGTAAATGCTGCTGTTGAAAAGAAATCTCCAGAGATTTTCTTTACATATATGCTTGGCTTTATGTCTTTATGTCTTTATCACTCTATAGATCACTAAAACAGCTACTTTTGCTGCTATGGGAGCTACACAGCAGCAGCTCAAACATTATCCTGGGACTGGAGACCATGCACAGTGGTAATCACATGTTAGACCCTGCATTTATTCCTATGCATAAAAATTTAGGGGAAGACGTTTATTTGTTTAAATTACTAAAAATAGCAAAGCTGTTTGTGACCATTGAAAAGAATTCAGCACATCAGGGGCTGACAATTTTCATTTACAGTCAGTTAATTTTCTACAAACTTCAGTAGTGTGGCTTCTTTCATCTAACATTAAATTCCTAAATATACAGTCTTGCAATGTTTTACTTTTGATATAGAAATATTACTGCAACTTTGAAAGTTTTCAAATGGCTGCATTATTACATTTCTTCGCAGCTTTTTGGGAACATTTTAAATCGGAATGACATAATGCTCTATGTGGTTAAAATTCTACACTATTCTAACAGTATCAAAGTTTTGAATACTATTTAAAGTAGAATTCTGATAGTATTCTGAGACTAGTACATTTATGATTCTTATTATCTTTGTCAGAAATTGAATTTTGGGTCACAAATGTACCTGTCACTTGTTGCGAATGTGTGTTGAATGATAAATTGTCCTCCAACTCTCCCTAAAATAATAAGAACAGGCTACAGCAAATTTCTGGGTTTTGTTATATTTTAAGTGTAGATGGAGAACCAGAAATAATATATATATATGTATATCACAGTGGCTACACATATTCTTCAATTAAGTTAGATCACTTATAGACTCTGATGCATTTGGAATTAATTAAATAGAAGACATACTTTATCAAAGTTTCCTGTACACAAACATTAAAGTACAGCTGCAGCAGTAACTTGCATTTTCTATCCATTAATTTAATTTGAGTAAGTACAATAAGAATTCAGCTAGGCCAAAACAACAAGATTTGCATTTTGTCATTTGATATAAATGATAGTTTTTCTCATTGTGCAATGCTGCTGTACATTATATATATTTAATTCTTCATTGTCATGATGCGAAATAAATATGCAGTGCTGTGCTTCAGATGACAGAGAAATTCAGTACCTAAAGAATGAAAATAGCTTCAAGTCAAGAGAGAGAAATTTTAATTACATAAATTACAACTTCAGGCTATTGATATTTATTTGTATTTTGAGTCCTATTGGGTCGTATAAAGCAATTCTTCATTCAGGTAACAAATCTGTGGATCACATTTTTGTTCATATTAGTGAGCATGTATGTATTTTTATGATAATTTCACAATGTAAAAAAAAGCTATACATACTACTTTATAAATTTTCTCAAGAGATGGAATTGAGGTACTTCAGTTAACCAATAATATTTATGTAGAAGCTTAACAATCCCAATCTATTCCAAATATCCACATGTAAAATTCTGAGTTTTCATAATCAAGCAGAAAGAGATCAGTATTTCAAATAAGTTATGAAAATATACAGAGAGCATTGTGAATTATTAATAGAAATTTCATTACAGTGAGATACTTAATGACATTCATATCTTTCTTAGACTAGGTGTGGAGGAAGTTGAAGGTAATTAGACAAATGAGACAATCTTAGGCAGCTGAGCATCTCTGTTGTTTGATACGAATTTCTTTGGATGTAAATCAAATGATACAACAAGTTGCAATTCTGCTATCTCACTGTAGAAAGAGCATCAATAAACCATTTGCTTTATTAATAATATCTTTAGCTTGATAGCCTTGATTCATTTTATGTACCTTTTCAATAGAACCAAAGTTGAATCATAGCTAATTGAGGTCTGAAAGGACTTTCGACTAAGCTGTCAATTATCTACCTATGTTTCACTATCTGTAACAGTGCTTGATAGTGGAAATAGCTGATGTAAAAAGTGATTTTATAGCTGCTGTGACATATTGTTTGTGTGACATGAGTGCACAAAGTGCAGTATAACTAGTTTCAGGGCACTGGTCTCAATGTAAATCAAACTGTGGAAAGCAATGTATGGCCACCTTGAGGAGCTGGTTCGATACTGTTTTTGCCCTCTACCCACTGAATTATAACTGATTCCAGTGCAATTTAAATTTAAGCTCCATACTTCTGGGCTTTGCTACTTCAAACTATGACCCTAAAAATCTGCCCAGCAGTAAATAAATTAAATTCAATATCTGTTAATGTTTTTAATCCACACCTAATTATTTACCTGCACTATCAGGAACTTGCACCTGGGAATTTAAGAATGTAGTATCAGAACGTTGTGAGCATGCAGTATAAATGCCTTGAAATCGTGTTAACACCCAGATTCTGTACATGTCTGGGAGCTGAAGAATGGTGTTTAATAAACTTTCAACTGAACGAGTGTGAGCAGACAGTATAACTCTGTTTTGTTTGTTCACACTGCTCTTTGAGTGCAGATATACTGCAGCTACTGGTCTGAGACTGGTATGTGTGGAATGCAGATTTCAGGCAACTGGACAACGCTATGGATCTCACTGGCGTCAGCAACAAAGTATTCTGTGCATGCGTTCTGGGACCCATGTGCAGAGCTCTGCTTCTTGGGTGATAGATTGCTTTCTCTTATCATTACACATGTCGAAGAGTAAGCAGTCACCTGGGCAACTTTTAAAAAGGTAGTTTTACAATCGTTTGGAGTTATACTGCACCCAATGCAAACTCAAGCCAGTGTGAGACAGCCTTCTGGAGGGAGTTTCACACCTTTCCATTTCAGTGCATTCAGGAGGCAGACCATGACTTAACTCCCAAATTAAACGGCCATTTTAAAACTGATGCATTTCCAGAACTGCATCTAACACACAAAAGTGTCAGTGTAACTGTACCTCGAGCAAAACTGAAGCAAGGTAGCATTTAGGTGCCTTGAGGGCATTAAGAGTCCATTATACAGCATGGGACTGCAGTTACATGCAGGCCAGACTGAGTCTAATTGGCAGATCCTCTACCCTGAAGGACAGTAGTGAACCAGTTGGGTTGTTATGACAATTCAGCAGCTTTCACAGGCATTTATTAATTCAAAAATTATCAGAATTTTTGAATTCACAACTTTTGGGATATTAGTCCAGTACCATAACCACGAGACTGCCGATCCTTTCACCTTCATCATTCTAATTTCAGTGACATCAGTAGAAACAAAATATCAAGCTTGAATTTTGGATTTTTACATTTTTGATAATTTGTATTTCATGAAGAGTCTAGATAATTTGTAAAAGTATTTGCACATATTGATTTTGACTCTAATTTGGTACAATAATTAAAAAATAATTCAAGTAAGGATTGAGTATAGCATAATTTCATTAGCAACATATAAAGAGCACTTATAGCATTATGTGCTTTCTTTTCCTTCATCAAAAAAAGTTATAAAATGAAGCATGTACATTTCTAAAGGTGTATCTAACAAAAAGCATTTCTCTCAGAAAATATATGGCACAATCATTTAATATACAAAAGAAAAGTTCCAGAAGATTAAAATAACTAATTAGTTAGATGTTACTTGGGTGTTTCTTGTATTGGTGCACTAGGATCATCTGATTTAAGAATAAAATTGCATATAATGGAGTCACATAATTTTTCCTTAAAAACAGCACAGTTAGAGTTCTCCTGACGGCTCAGCGGATAATTGCACCCTGTGATGCAAGAGTGAGCAGACAAGACGAGAAAAAACAGAACAACTTTGATCTATGGCCTATTTTAACTTAGTGACTCTCACCTAGATCACAGAAGTGGTAACCCAAGGCTCAAGAGAGATAAAATCCCATCTCATGATAGCTAGCCTTGTTGCAAGTGCACGTTTGTAGATATACTAGGTTCAGCTGTGATGGTCTCCACAGTGAAACAGCCTGCTGACTGCCCAAATGAATAGCCACTTGATTGATGTAGTGAAGTGATTGCATAAATAATTGGTGATGCAATTTGACAGTCTATCACTTCATTACATTGATATTCCTTCCGCCTTTGGTGTCAGTATTATTTTACTTATTTATTTTCTTTCCCTCTTGGTCTCCATTTATGCAGCACTTTTTGTGTTTGTGATTTGCAATTTATGTGTGTCTATTCTTTTTAACTCTCTCCATTTCTGTCCATTTGTTTGTGTTCCTCTCTTGTACCTTCATTCCTTGCTGAAATCACCTCTAGTTTTGTTCCCACTTGCTTCCATTATATATGATATCCAATTGTAGATTTGGGGAAGCTGCGTATAACTTTCCGATTGATTCTAGTCCAACTTAAAATCTTTATGTAGTCCACGTGTTCCTTTTATTTTACCACATTGAGTTGCCACCTCTTTTTAACAAGGCAGCAATTTACACAGTCCATGATATTTAAGAAAAATAAAGAACACTAATTTGACATTCCACACTATTTTAGAATCACTGTAATTATAAATAGACTTTGCATGTAAAGGATAAATTAACGATAGTTCTATTACAGAGCGAGAAGTGCAGTGGAATTTCTTCATTGTATTTGGCAATAAAATAATTAGTGGGATATGTATTTACAAAATATTTAAATTAACAAATTTGACCTTTAGTGTTTCAGTCATCAATAGGTAATCAATTTAAAAGATTTCTTAAAATTTTGTTGGTGCATTTCTTATCTGAAAAATTAAATTCATCAAGGCCATGCTCAAATAATATTATTTATGACATTATCAACCAAATGTTTTTTGGAAAGTGAGTCTTGTAAATTATATTTAATAGATCGTTATAAGGTTCATTTATAGCTTGTCTTCTAATTAATCAGAAACAAAATGTTGTGATCACACCAATTTTAGAGTAGAATGTTCTTCAATGAAGAATAATTTCGTTATTTTATATATTATATGGGAGAAAAGTTATGATTAAAGCCTCTAAAAATAATATATTTTAAATGAAATTATAACGACGTTTAAAATTATTTGAGTATGGTAAGATGATCTGGGAATAATGCTGCCAAAGGTATTACTGGTGATGTCTTCCACAATTAGGGGCAAAGAAACAATGAAAAGATGCTCTTGCAACTCAGTATGAGAGTAAGTAAGAACTTACCAACAGGTGGCGTCATATTGTTATAATTGCTACTAGCACAAAGATCTCCTTTTAACAAACTTGTTTCAAAAAGCTTTCTTTAAAAAAGTCTTTAGTGGCACAGTATCTGCTGATTTAAATAAGCTAACTTTCTTTTCAGGTCTTTTCATTTGGTAGAAACTGACCACAGTTAGAGTTCTGAAAGGAGCACTCCATTCATGCATTTGAGTGGCATGTGCAAGTCTGTCGTTCTGTACTCTACAGAGATGTTAACCGATACTGTAACGATGGCTCTCCACTTTCAGTACTGTCAGTACTGTATTAAAGGATGCAATGTAAAGCATAAACAACTACGTAAAGGTGCTATGCTCTCGGCATTCAATCTGATAACCACAAGTAGATTTTTCTATACTTACAATAATTCTATACTTACAATATTAGTCACTGTTTTTAGTCCCTGGTTCAAGGACTGTAATTAGGGATAGGGGAGTTAGGAATAGGGGAAGGGAGTCTAGCATGGAGGTCACTACCATAATAATATAAAATACTAATTTTTTCTTATTGATGTCTGTAAAAAACGTGGCTATCACAAGAGCAATGTGTTTAGAATGCAATTTGTTTTCCTCATGTAAGTTGCTTTACCTCTGCTGTAAGAAAATAATAATAATTATAGGAAAGCTGTAATCTTGAGGACAAATGTCTTTAAAGGCAATTATCAAGAACTGTCTTAAAAGTATAATTATTTGTATTTCCTTTTAAAAATGTGTCAATTAATATAAGTAGAAAATAACTTTAAATTGTCAAAATACAGCATCCTCTTCTGCATCTATCTCCCTGTATAGAAACGTAGAAAATAGGAGCGAGAGTAGGCCATTTGGCCCTTCGGGCCTGCTCCGTCATTCAAAATGATCATGGCTGATCGTCTAACTCAGTACCCTGTTCCCGCTTTTTCCCTATATCCCTTGATCCCTTTAGCATTAAGAAATATATCTATCTCCTTCTTGAATACATCTAATGGCTTAGCCTCCACTGCCTTCTGTGGCAGAGAATTCCACAGGTTCACCACCCGCTGAGTGAAGAAATTTCTCCTCATCTCGGTTCTAAATGGCATACCCCGTATCCTGAGACACTGACCCCTGGTTCTGGACCCCCCAGCCATCGGGAACATCCTCCCTGCATCTAGTCTGTCTAGTCCTGTTAGAATTTTATATGTTATATGTCTTGGCAGTATCCCTAGTCAGTATTTCTATGCCCAGTTATTCTCTTTTGCTTTTTCGCATGTCTTCCTCACAGTCATGTTCACACACGTGTGGGGCAGATTTTCCTCTTACTGCACTTGGGGTGTAAAGAATTCTCTGAGCACAATATAAGAGGCAGACTGTGTAGGGAAGACTGCAGGTGAATTGAGCCAGTCTGCCTTTCCGTCCTTTTAATTAACTTATACTCAATTGCAATGAGGAAAATCCTATGTTCATAACTCTCTTCATTCATCACTTTCACTCTCCCTCTCCTTCTATGTCTGTCTTTCTCACACACACACACACACACACACACACACACACACAGATAAAAATGAATAGAATAATACTTTACAAGATCATAAATATTAACTATTCTTAGTCAGGGCTCATTACTCTTCTCAGGTTAATATTTACTTAGCACAGGAGTTCCTGATGATTTTTCATAATTTTGAAAGTGATATGGATCTCATGCCTACTCCAAGTCTCCAATATTCTCTTCCCATCTGTATCACATTTCAGAGGTGGTGCTTGCTCCTCGTCCCCAGGATACCTTCTCTGTGTCTCTGAGATTCTTCTAACCTCTCTGTCTTTCGGATTCCCTTCTCCCGTCAGCTCTGACCTTTTTCCTGGCATGTTTCCATCTGCCCTGTCCTACGCCCTCAAAATGTCACTTCCTCTTCCTTTCCCCCTTCCCCTATGGCCAGTGGTACTACTTATTTTCTTCGCTGTTGCAATGCAAAAGGGCAGGTTATGACAGTGGAGCTCTATTGGCATTGGTAGTGTTAATGAATGCACTTTATTCTTTTCATTGGGTCTCAAAATACTGAGACATGCATGTCTCCCTTTGAAAATCAGGTATAGAGGGAATGGCAGAACAGTGGTCCTGGAGAAGAGGTAAAGGTGGGGGGGAGGTGAGAGTTTTAGGTACACTTTGGGTGGACAGGGATGGAGATGGACTTCAAGCATGCCGGTAGGGACTGAAAGGGGTTTTAAATAAAATAATATTAGCTAGGATGAAGAGCGGTCAAATATTTCCAGTTTTAATCAAACAATAGCATAAATTGCCTATTACTCCTTAGGAGCAGCTGATCATTTTTGGAACCTCTACAAAACAAATATTACATTGGAGAGGCTAGTGACCCATGACAAAGATGACTAAATATCAGTAACTTTGTTACAGCCTGTTCTATTCCTTCCCATCTATAAGCCTTTACATTTGTTAGAAGCAAATTAAGCATTTCACTTCAGATTTAACTGAGATAGTTAATAATTTGAGGCTTTGATAGGCATTAGTTCATGTGCTTTGATATTAATGTTGAACTCAAATACCTCAAAGAATAACTGAATTAATTGAAAGGCGATTTTAATTTGAGCAACGCTTGGTATTATTTGCTTAGCTGCAGAGAATGACCTGCTGTGACATTATCAAATAGCAATGAATGGACTGACTTCTACTATGACATCATTGGCTCAGCAAGCATTGCACACTGGCACTAGACCAATTTGCCTTAAGTATGGGTCAGATCATGTTCTTTAATAAATGTACCCAATTTAGTTTTTAAAAGCCATAGCAATGTCCTGTTTAGAATCAATTTGGTGGTGCAGCGGTAAAGCAATTCACAGAACTGTAGTTCCAGAAAAAAAGTCTAAGTTAGACTCAGATATGTAAATTGTAAACAATTTTACAACACCAAGTTATAGTCCAGCAATTTTATTTTAAATTCACAAGCTTTCGGAGGCTTCCTCCTTCGTCAGGTGAACGATTTTCACATCGTTCACCTGACGAAGGAGGAAGCCTCCGAAAGCTTGTGAATTTAAAATAAAATTGCTGGACTATAACTTGGTGTTGTAAAATTGTTTACAATTGTCAACCCCAGTCCATCACCGGCATCTCCACATCAGATATGTAACACACATACTGACTGTTATTGAGGGCTATTGTGGTAAACTATTGTACCGAAGATTTTAGAAGTGACTGAATATGGTTTAAAGCCTGAAGCCCATAGCATCAGGTGTTACTGTACCATTATGAAGGTTGCTGCGTAACTACTGGGGCAATAGTTTATCAATTGCAACACACAAATTATAGTCATGGTTAATTTTGTTGCAAACTCAGGCTAAGGTCATTTGAAAAAGCACCAGAAAAAATATGACCTCCATGTTATATATTCAAAAAGGTTATGGCCTGTGCTTTGTTGTACAGTATAAGTGGGCATTAGCTTCTGTTTTATTGTCCACTTTCATTAAAAAAAACTTGCATCTATTAATTTTGAAGTCAGGAGCAGAGGATATTAAAATTTCCACCAAAACATTGTGCAAGATTTAGTGTCCCAGTTTCCATACTGGAATGAACAGAAATTAACTTGTAATCAGAGGCCAGCAATTAACCTTCAAAAATGACGACTTGGTGAAATGATTAAAAGAAAGAGGCAGAAATGTAACGTAGAAAACTATAACTTAAGATGAATAACGGTGCCTTATCTTGGGGTACGTTATTTCTTTCAGAGAACATTTGCGTTCTATGCTTTTTTTAATAAAGAATCTTTCCAATATTAAAGTTATATATTGGGCTTGGAAGCTAAGATAGCTTCCCTGCCTCCTCCTAAATACAGGTTGTGACTAATTTTACTGGCAGAAGTAGGATTTATATAATTTGGCAGTTGTAGCTGAGCCTTCAGTAATGTTGTAACTTGTGCTCAACAGCACTGTTTTGAGTGCTTGGTAGTCAGGTTAGAAAACACAGAAACTATCCTGCCAAACACTGTGCACATTTATTATTATAGAAACAAGCAACAACCGGAGAAGGCAGGCATTTTGTTCTTAAATAATGCATACTTTGTTTCTTGCACATAACTGAGGCTGATTGTCTTAATTCATCCTTCAATAGCAAGATCCATTAAAATATTAAACTAATGTTTGTAACAAGTCCCCAGTACCATTTAAAACTATTATGCTAAAAAAAGTACATTGTAAATTTTAATACTTGTACTTTCTTATTGCTTACTAAGTGTCATAAGCATTACTAACATCCTTTAACACATATGTAATATTATAAACTGAAATGCAACAAAAATGTTTGCATTAGGAATTTCTATTTGGGAGAAATGTTAAGACAGTAGCCTGAATTATGGCTACACAAGAACCTGCTGTAATTTTTGCAATAATCATAAGTTTGATACTACTGAAATCTATTGGATGGAATTTGACAATATTTTGGATTCCCTTCCCCTCCTGGCATCCCCATGTATGAATGCAGGAATTTCTAGTCTTTTGACTAAAGATTCCTGATGACAGCACATCTTTAACTTATAGTTAGATCTTTTGGTTGCAATTACAAAGACATATTGGTGTAAGGACAATGATCCTTATTTTGATTGTAGGTTCCAAAACAGTTTGTGAGTCACTTTTCTTGAAGCTTTTAATTAGTAGTGTGTGTGGAGAGGAATCAGATTTCTCTCAAGCCACTGTAGTTTGGGAGAAAAATACCTGCAAGATATTTGCAGATGACTCCAGATGTCAAGTTTACTCATAGCTTTAGTAAGTTGACTTTCAAAATTAATTAGTTGGTCCATGCTTTCACACATCATAGGAATGTCAAAAGTTGTTTTGCCTGAAGTAGTCCTGTAAATGTTGACATTTCACAAAGATTGTTCCTCTAGTAACTTAATTTGTGAACATTGCCAAATTTTCCTTCCTGCAATTTTGTCTTCAGTTTGTTGTCTCCCGCTCATTCATGCTCTATTTCTCTCTCCTCCTTTTGCTTCCTTTCTTGTCCTCATTCTCATTTTTTCCTGACCTTTCTTGTTTCGCTCTGTATATCTATTTTTATTGCTTCCCTTCCTTCTCAGTATCAGATTCTCTCCTCTATTCCCTCCCTTTCTTTTGGTGCCATCTCATTATTTCTGTTTGTCCATTCGCTCCATCTACATTTGTTTTCCTTCTGTTGTCTCAATGTTTGTCTTCTCTCTGTCCTCCTTTCTGTTTTTCTGTTTGCCGCATTGGCTCTCTATTTCTTCCCCTTGCCATAAATCTATATATGCTTTCTATTATACATGATTTTACTTCTTAGGTGCTTCATATCTTAAGTGCCAAATTATCAATAACATTGAGGTCCCTGAGCTGATTCAGTCATTGTTGCTCACATTTTTGCACCATTGTCACCCACACTATTTACAAAAGTTCTGCGCTTTTGTGTGCATGGATCAGATGTTCCCTGGCAGCAGGTTATGGTGCTTATTTTGAACAACATGAGGAAATAAAAGAATGCATTACTTTGACACAAAAATGTGAAAATCCTGACCTATTCACATAAAAAAGGCACTGATGTTGGCTTGATACCTCTCCTTTGTAGGAACCTGTAAATTAAGATTAGTAACCAAATCAGCATCAACATGTGCATTGTTTGGTTTCATCAGATATCAATATCATGGTAAACACGGAGTGTAACATTATGCTGAGTCGTGGTGAGCATCAGAGACACACTATCAAGTAACAACACCAGGGTTTGTAATAGGAATATGAAATGAACTGCCCTTGTTGATAATGACTTTCGACCTGTCTCTATATCAGTTTGCGTGCTTGTCATGTTTCAACTGGTTTTCCTGTTTAGTAGGGTGAAAACACATCACATTTCATGTTCTTAAATCTCAGCATGCTTACTGCAGCATTTGTTGTAATAACTGCACACGCCCTCTTTTAGTTCAATCAAGTAAGGGTTAATTATGGCTTCATTTATAGAACACATTTAATGATTGTTGATATGATATATTATATAAATCAAGAATGCTTTGTGACAAAAGATACATGTGACCTGTATATACTATAAAGAAATCCTAAAACAAGTATTAAAAGGTGATATTCTCCCAGATAAGTTTTTGGATTAGAGTTAGTATTAAATGAATGTTGTATCATATTAAAGTCACAGTAAGAAACTGGACAGATTTTTTTTCTAGTAGCATCCACATAAGATCGATTGTGATAAGTGTGGGTCGTCTAAAGATCACTTTTGGGCTGTCATGATGTGTGTTTATCATTTTAGTGTAGTTTAGCTTTAATGAAACTTCATCATAGTTATCGGTGAATTTGTCTTCGGAAAAATCTTATCAGAGATCTACTGAAGATGTCTTCATCAATTTGTACGGTAAGTGTGAAATTGAGATTCATTGCATTGTTTCCTATGCTAACTCATTCTTTCCCAGTTCCTTGAAACAGTGGAGCTCTTTACCTCTCAATCTTCTTTTCTCCCTGCAATCCACAGGCTTTTAAAACCCAAACTTGGTGTCACCTCATCACTACTATTTGATATACTTTGCTTTCTCTCCTGCGCTCTTCATCCTTGGTAATGTCCTGCACCAGGGGCCCCTGCACTTTACTGAAGTTTCCCAGTTATAAAAAACATTTAGAATATAATCCAACAAAGAATAAAAGAATGCATCAGATTATTTTTTGTTCCGTTCAAAGTTTTTACGGTTTTGTAGTTAATTCCATGTTTGCTTGAGAGAAAATTTGTTTGAAAAAGCTACAATTAATATTCTAAAATGAACATTGTACATGAAAAACAAAATCAGTGCAGGCAGCCCAGAATGAGTTAGACAAAATGTGTAAGTGTGCAGAACAATGTCAGATGAAAATGAATACAGGCAAGTTTAAAGTACTGTACATAAGAAGCAAAAATAGATGACAAATATACTAATTGAATGCTGTTTAAATAGCTACAGATGAATTTAAAAGAGACCTAGAAATCTTAGTAGACTGAATACTCAATATGTCCAACCAATGTGGAGCAACAATCATCAAATCCAAGAGAATGTTGAACTACATAACAAAACAGTAAAATGTAAGTTCAAAGAAATTGTAAAGTGGTCTGGTGAGACAACACCTTGAGTATTGTGTCCACTTCTGGTCAACAAGATACAAAAGAGACATTCTACAACTGAGGATGGGTTGAGAATTCTTCCTTATCTATAATTATTTTGTGATGGTGCAATAACTGGGACACACAGAACCAGAAAGAAGATGGAAAAACATATGCAGAGTCATGAATAGGATGTGCAGGATTAGAAAAAGTGCAGAAAATAATACACAGAGACACAGCTAGAAAATAGACTAAAAAAAATAGAGGCAGGATTGTTGTACGAATGTATTGTGACAAGGTATGGTTAAATGTAGACCTTAGCCCATGTTTCTCCTAAAGGTGAGTTCCTGATCATACTTGCACCATTAGGGAGGCACTGAATGCAGGCTAGGTGCTTCCCTATAGGGAGAGAGGCAGAGCTGTCAGAGCTTTCATCAAGGTCCTGAATAGAATGTTTGTCCCTAGATATAACAATAAGAATACAAGAAAAGCATCGATGTAGTCTGTGTTTGAACCGCACAGTGAAGTGAAAAAAATAACAAAAAGTTTATCTTGTTCTGTTTTCATATTATTATGGAAAACTTTTGCTTGATTTTATGAGCTCTGTGCAGTTGTTCTACAGTAGCGCTGAGTCAGGTTCATTCTGTATTAGAGATTGATTTTCAACTTTCTAGCGTTTCATTTAGGTAGGATTTCCATTCCACTGAATGAAGTCACAGTTCTTAATTTAATATTGAATTATTTATCTGTATGAAGTTACAAGTAATGCAAATGTTCTAAATATTTGATTTCAAATGATTTATAGACTCCTTTATATTTTCAATTGAAGTTAATCAAAGTATGTCTAATAGTGTTAAAGTTATTTCCTGTACAGGAGAATTTTGCTGTGCAGTCAACTGCATATATTTTTACATTGAAGTTATATTGGAAGGGTGTCAACCTATAATTTGGAAAGACTAAAATTAGCCCATAGGCGGGGGCTCAGTATTTCAAACTGATTGTAAAATGAACATATAGTGATTATGCCAATGATTTGCAAAATGAAGATGTGTGGAATATGTGATAGTTTTAACACTTATTATTGTATGTGATGTAATTACTGACTAATCACAAGATACCAACAAGGTAATGTGACAAATGCTTATTCATTGGTATGTGTTGGCTAATATACACGTGTTATGGAATTTTGGCACTCCAGTAGAAATACTTCAGGTACTGCTGTGATCTCAGTAACCACTAGGATCAAGTTTGTTGGACAGTATTCCACAGTACAGTCGGCCCAATTATATAATTATTATTCAAAATACAACGCTCCTAAAATAATGCCCCATTATACTACAGATTTTGCAAAAACTGTAATGTAACTATAGAGTGAAGTTGTGGAACTGACGATGCATTGCTTTTTGGCATACATCTGAGACTACCTTGAGAAGATGGTTTCACACTGCTTCAGCTTGCCACTGAAGTATAACGTTCATTGTGGCAGAGCTATCTTTTTAAACGTAATTTTCAAACTTTGGTGTTAGCAACGAGTCAACTATCATACTAGCTCTTTGCTAAGATTAAAGATTTAACTGGTATTAGTATGTCTTTGGATGGGGCTATGCAAATAAGTGGAGCAAAAAATGTGAGCGCTGCTGCTTGCCTGTGGAGTGCTCTACCTGCATGACCTGAGAGCAGTGTGGATCCAGCAGTATAGCTCAATAGTGCCAGCTTAGCAGCAGTCTATGGAGGTACCAGTCTCAAACCTGCACTTGCAGTGATTCAGTGCCATAAATGAAGAAAATAATAGCTGGTGAGAACACAATAATTTTGTTACATAATTACTACTATTTTTAATACCAAAGGAACTCTTAATTTATTGTGACTTAAGAAAATACACCAGAAAAACTCCAATTATTCAGGAAAGGTAAAGTGGCGAAACACAGTTCCAAGGTGGCAAAATATAAAATATGATCATTTTTTGAGGTTGGTGGTCTATCATTGATTTTTATTAGCGCTCTATCTAGTTGATCACAGACTTCCAAATAATCAGTGTTCTATCAAACTGAAAACATATCTATTACTTCAAAAAGTTACCAACTTGTCTCCTTTTTTATATTATGGAATCACGGTCTTCTGAAAATTAACAAAAATATTTTGTATGCATGAAATATTAGGCAGTGGCTTATAATGCAGCACTGCTGACAACTATTACACAATATAACAATAATGTAAATTCACGATTGAAAACTCATCCTACATCTTTTTATTAAAATGTGACAGTCTCCATTTGTCAGGAGTGTCTTTGACGATAAATGTCACCTATGCTTTCATTAAAAAATCTTATCCTGTGATTTGATAATCAGCATAGAGGCCTAGAAATTCATTTAGGCCAGTACGCAGGTGCAATTTAAGTGCAGGGAATGATCCCTGCACCCAAAGACGGAGGCCTCAGGATCGTGAGAAATTGGCCATCGGGCCTCATCTAAATAATCGTGGCAAGTTGACAACACCCATCATGCCTCCATAGACAGCTCGCCTGACTGAATAAGCAAAGTTTGGGCTGCTTGTTTCGTTGGCAGAAGCCCTCCTGCTATGTCTTGGCTCAACATGCAGTTAAAAAGAAATTAAACTCACCTTTTCAGTGGCGGCCACTGGCTAGGCCACATCATGTTTGGAAAACCTGAGTGAAGCAAGTCCAGTACCTGCCCTGCACAGCGCAGCCCAATCCCCCTGAGTGATCCTTAAAACAGGCATTAGGCCGCTCATTAGCATATGCAAGGGCTCTAATGCCTGTTTTAGGTTGCTGCCCCGGATGCCTTAAAAAGTGCCCGACCCAATTTTCAGGTGCCTTGGGCCACATAACGTTGGTCCCCAAAATTGAGCCTTGTGCCCATTTTACACCTGTGAAATGGGCACAAAATGGTCCACTCTGTACCCTAAATGTTTTTTTTCAATTATATGCACTCCTGACAAATGAAAGTTACTACTTGGTTACACTGTCATACGTAAACTTGGGCCAATCACAACATTTGAATTGGGCCAAATGACCAGTAGTTATTTGATAATACACAATATAACTTTTGACCAATCACAATATGTGAACTGGACCATGCAGCCAGTACTTTAATATATGCCGGTTGATAATAATCAATCACAACGTAGAAATGAATTATTTGATGATTACATGATTAAAAGAAAAGAAAGAACTTGCATTTATATAGTGCCTTATCATATCCCCAGGATCTAGCCAATGAATTACTTTTGAAACATAAGCACTGCTTTTTTGTGAAACGTGGCAATCAATTTGTGCACATCAAGTTCCACAAATAGCAAATGAGATAAAAGACCTGTTAACCTGTTTTTAATGATGTTGGTTGAGGGAGTTAATGTGGGATAGGACACCAGGAGAACATGTTGCTCCTCTTTGAATTGTGGCACAGGATGTTATTATGTCCATCTTAACAGGCTGATAGGGCCTTTGTTTAACATCTCATCTGAAAGACAGTACAAATATTCATTTAACCTTACTCAAGGGGCTCGATTTTAGGGTCGGGTTTCCTGCGGGTTTCCAGCGGGGGCCCCCCGAAAATCCCGATATCCAGTCACGTGACCGGATCGCGCCGAGATCCCGGCCACTTCCGGGTGCCGCGCTGACATGCGGGGCTGCGTGCGCAGGCCCCGCTGGTGGGAATCCCGCAGGCAATTAAAGCCAGCGGGGTTCCACTTGAGTGTACTTACCTTGCTTGTTGAGGTCATTAAATGAGCTGAAGCAGCTGTCAAAACAGGAAGTGTGGGATTTTAGCTTCAAGGCAGTGAGTTTCCCACACTGGGGGAAACAGTCCCTCCTCAACCCGGTCGTGTTGCAGCCAGCAGCCTGTGGCAGGTGCCAAGGTGCACTCCACAGCGGGTGGGAGAGCCCTCACCCACGCAGGAGGCCACCGCGTCACATAGGGCAACCCCTGCCCTCCACCACCCCCCGCCAAGCCAGAGGACAGACCGACGTGAAACCGCAGCCCTAGTGCGAGGAACCACCTACCTACCCTGCACAACCCCTCAGACCAACACCTGCCAGATGGGTGGTGCGTTGACATCCTCGGAGGACAAACAGCATGACCAGCCCCAGCAGCCTCGCAGTCCACGCCGTCCGCCTCGGAGACGTGGAGCCCCCCAACACGGTGCTGTGGCACACCCACCTGCACAGCAGGAGGGAGGGCAACCGCAGAGAGAGATGCATCGCAGGAGGCACTACCCTCCGCACAGGGTGTACAGACCGAGGCTCAGCTTCATGGACCTCTCCGAGAAGCAGTGCATACGTCGGCTCAGATTCAATCGCCAGGTAGTCGCCGACATCTGCAGCCTCCTTAATGACGAGCTGCTCCCTGATGGACCAAGCAGCATCTTCTTACCTGTCGCCGTCAAAGTCACCACTGCCCTCAACTTCTTTGCATCCGGATCCTTCCAGGGTGCCACCGGGGATACCACCGGGGTCTGTCAGTCGTCTGCACACAAGTGCATAAGGCAGGTCACCGATGGGTTGTTCCGCAGGGCCTCGCACTACATCAACTTCGCCATGGGGCTGCTCAAGATGCGCTTCAGGTGCCTTGATCGCAGGGACATCACAGCCGTGCCTGATGTCATCCTCACCTGACGCCAACACATCTGCTCTTCCAGCAGGAATCTCTGGATAATGACCAAGAGCTGGGCCCCTGGCGGATGCTTCCCTTTTCCATTGAAGGCAGTGAGACAAATTATAGCTCCCTTATCATCTCCACAGCTGGGATCAGCTAAAGTCAGTTCAAACCTGGGATTGAACCTGGGACCCTCTTGGTCCACAAGGTTCAGCTGTCCTGTGGATATGTTTGTTGGGTTCTTGGCAAAGCCTTGGTAGGCATTTTTATTCCACGTGGCAGTCTTGGATTTTTAATTTAAAAGGAATAGCGACTCGCTGAATTTTGTAGCTATTTAAAACACTCTTCTACCTCCATATCCTATAGCTCTGCCACTATGGAATTGGTGAGAGAATTAAATTGAATTAAAATACCGCTTCGTGACAGATTAAATGCATGCTCACCAATTTTGTCTTAAAACAAACCCTGTTCTATTATGGATTTCTCAGTCCTGCAACATATGACAGCTGTGATGCAAGGATTTCTCTTGCACAACAGGCAGTTTTTGCACACATTTCACTCGATGTTACTGGCCTTCAAGAAGCATGTTGTATTAGCAGTCTACTCTATTACTCATTTAGTTGCTTCTTGCCTCCACTGGGTTAGTACAATGTTGCTGTCTGCATATCAGCCTAAAATGTGCTCAGAAGCTAAAGAGCTGAATAAAAACAGAAGCAGAGGTTTTATTTTTCTAGCCATGGCCATTCTATAATGATTTGAGTAGCAGATATGAGTACTTGGATATATTCATTCTTTATGTGTAAATTTTGCATTAGTTAGAAGAAAGGGTAATTGTGTGCAATGTGAAGTATTTGTACAAGCTGGACTAGGTTGAACAATATTCAATAAAAGCACACCTTAAATTCTAGAGCAATTAAAAAAAAATCATCATAATATTTTACTTTGGCATGTCATTAGTGACTATAGTACTTAGCCACAGAATTTAAAGAAACTTACTATATTACAGAATTCTCACTAACACCCTTTTATAGATAGAGACAAACCAACCTGAATACATTGACAGTATTTTAAAATCGGCTTGTGTCATTTACATTATTAAGTAACACAACTGCATTGCTTTGGTTCAACATATTAAGTGACAAAATGTATGTCATTTATTCATTTCCATATCATCCTGTAAGCTTGATTCAGAATACTGTAAACATATTTCATTTGCTGCTGACATAATTATATTGACTAAGGAAACACTATAGTTTAATTTTGATCTTTAGTTTCTCAGCTATATTGTTCTTACACATGGCTTTAGACATAATACACACATACAGCACACACACGCACGCACGCTGGATTTAGTCAGCATAAAACAATATTACCTTGCAAATTAAGGCATCTAATCAGGTAGCTTTATCATTTGCTATGGTTGCTTAAAGTATTCATGTTCTATTAATCATTTTAGTAACTGAAAAAATATTGATTGCCGATATAATTGTTTTGTCACAGGTCTATTTTGAGTTGCCCCAAATGGACAGCGCTAGATAAGAAAATCCCAATGATATAAAAATTACCTCTTGGATTTGCTTTTGCTGAAATATATTACATCACATTTCTGGATATTGGAGTATCAAAAAACATTTCCTCAGATTTGGCTTCTTTTTTGATCATGGATTTCTTTTCTCTGTATGCATATAAATTTTTGCCTTTAAGTAGATTGTGTGGATTAAGTATTTTACTGTCTGAATGGAACTTGTTCTTAGATAATCTGCAACTACTTACAACTGTCATAATAAAGCAACAGTTTATAACCATATTATCCTGTTATACTCTTTGTGATATTTTCCCCAAAAGTGATTGTAATCCCAAGGATCATATATTGGAGGAGATATGAAATATAATAATAAGGAATGATAAAGATGTAAGAACTGGCACAGGCACGATGGTCCGAATGGCCTCTTTCTGTGCTGTAAGATCCTATGATTCTATGTTTTTATTAACATAAAATGGACAGCAGCTCCACAGCTACTTTTTAATCTTTAAAATTTAAGATTTAAAGATCTTGATCAGGAAAAGGATTTGCGGGTATTTTGGAAATGCATTGAAACCATTATCAGTGTATGGCTGCAGTGTGAAAAATTAAAACAAGGTAGTATAATACATTAGCAGAGAGATAGATTAAAAAAAATATATTCATTTTTGAGATGTGGGCATTGTTGGCAAGGCCAGCATTTAATGCGGTGGTGGTGGGCCTTTTTCGTGAACCGCTGCAGTCCGTGTGTTGAAGGTGCTCCCACGTTGCTGTTAAGTAAGGAGTTCCAGGATTCTATCCAGGATGAAGGAACAGTGGTATATGTCCAAGTCAGGATGGTGTGTGACTTGGAGGGGAACTTTGAAGTGCTGGTGTTCCCACGCACCTGCTGCCCTTGTCCTACTTGGTGATGGAGCTCGCAGGTTTGGGAGGTGCTGCTGAAGAAGCCTTGACGACTGGCTGCATCGCATCCTATAGACAGTACACACTGCAGCCATGGTACGCCAATGGTGGAGAGGATGCATGTTTCGGCTAGTAGATGGACCAATTAGAATAAAAATACATGGTTCTGGTTTTATCCCACTTGGAATACTGTGTACAATACTGTTGAGTCCATAATCTTCCATCTCCCATCCATGGAAGGCAACAACTGCAGACAAAGTGCTTTTCAACAGAGAGAGCTGAAAACTGGTGAATGGCTGTTGGTGGGCCATTTTATAGTCATTTACTCTGAATCCAGTTGACAGCTTATGGTAGCAGAACTGAAAGAGGGAATAGTCTGTTAGGTGGCAGTATGAGAGCAGCAGAATTTAGGGAGTGTAAGAAAAAATTTGTTTACCATATTTAATTTATAAATCTGTGTTTTAACACTTTTAATGTTATTTTGATCACTTAATTTCTTCTGTATTTCCCTATCCTATGTAGCTTTTATTCTTTACCCTTTACTGTTTTTTGTCTATTTTCCTTTAGTCCTTTCCACTCAGCACTTATCTTGATGTTCTCCCCTTATACTTTCTCTCTTGAAGATGGCAAACCAATCTGGGGTTTAATTCGATGAGCAGTGGTGAGCTTATCCAGGTAACAGTTCTTCTTGTGTGAATCAGGCCTATTCAAACCTGATGGCTATCATGACCAAGATTGGCCCTATCCTCATCTGAGGGCCATACACAGGTGCTTCCAGATGATCAAGAATGGGAATCCTGACGACAGTTTCCCCTCCTTATCCGAAGGACACTGAAATACTCATTTATTTACTTCTCATAGTCTTGTCAGAGCTCACTGCATCAGGAGGGAGCTGAAGGACACACTACCAGCAATTGCTTCTCTCTGTGTACTAGCCAAAATATGGCTGAAATTTCAAAAGCTAGAAAACAGCAAACTCTTTTGTAAAACTTAAAATATTTCACATTTGTTGAAGCACATAGGCACAGTACTTCCATTTCAACAACCAATAATCAGGCACTTGACCTGTGCTAATGGATACAAATTGGAGTCTCGGACCGGGCTGACATTCCGAATGCGGAGCCTTGCCTGCTGGGACTGCATATCTGGAAGATGCAGGTGCATTCCCCATAATTTTCCACCCATTGAAGTGAATGGATAGAAAATCATGTGGACACACTTGCAACGTGTCAATATTTGCTCTCGGTCGGCAAGGCTGTGTACTGCAAGCTCTCATTTTGAAAACTATCCCCTCAGCACTAGAGTTATGCAGAGGTCAAGCCATTTAGTTTGGTGAAATAATTTATAAAATCCGTAGTTGGTTTCTTTGCAATTAAATCAATGTCGCTGACCAAACAAAGATACAAACCATTATTGACCATAATATCTCCTGAAGTCAATAAAGTATCAAAAGGTCCACAAATGTTAGAAGCTTGCTGTATATCATGTAATTACCTCAAATGAATGACAAAAAAGAAGGAGGAACACAATTAAAGCAAAATAGTTCCCAGGACAACAAAGAAGCCATCAAGCATTAAAACAAAAAAAAACTTAGTTGGCCTGAATACATGAACATCAAAAACAACCATCTACTCTATGAGGGAATTAGTATGTCATCAGAGTCGGAACAGTCTGGTAAGTTTGAAATACAGTGTCTCTTTTAAAAACAATTTCCCTGAGCAATACAAGTAGTTTGAAAGCATCATTCATAATGCCTACTTTAATCAGCTTGCTAAATTAAGTTTGTTAAGTAATTAATCCACATGAATAACATTTTCTGTCCATATTAATAAGTTGCAATTGAACTATTTAAATTATTCTGTGCCTCTCTGGCATCTGCTGCAGTCCTTCTGCATTTCAAATGCAAGTTGAATTTACATCATTAATGAAACAATATCTTTACTGTCTTCACAGATGAGTCAACTTCATCCAGATGTGCTGCATCTATCCATGAAGCTATAAGCACAGAAGGATATTGAAACAACAGGCAAGGGGAAACCAATATCAGTCTTCGATGTTATATTACCCAGGGTTACTGTATTGAAAATCATTGGAGAGATCCTTCATATGTTGCTCCATAGAGCATTCAGGACTCCACCTTATCCTCTACAGGGCCTTCTTTGGAGCACGCCATAAAAGTTGGGAATTATATCAGCCATTATCCCAGACATGCTGGAGGAGGGTATATGGCTACCATGTCTGTGTGCAGCCTGCTAAAATCCCAGTGCACACTGACTTGGTCACCAGCATAACATTATGCAATGGGGCTACTCACAGGTAAGCTTCTAGTCAGTTTGCTCAACAAATTGGTGCCAAAACACCAACCCTTCTCCAGGCTGCTCTAAGATATTACTTTTCACAGTTCAATGGAATTCTCTGAGAGCTTTCCATTAAGATTCTGGGGCCAACATTAGGTTCGCTGTAGCTGAGTTGGGTCCGATCCAGAGAATCACCCTCTGAGATAGTTTGAGTGCTAGATGCTCTGAAAGCTTGGCAGTCAGTACTTTGCACATCTGTGAACAGAAGAAAGTTGCATGGCTTTAATACACTGATTGTGCTCAGCTATCAAACAATCATAAATTATATTGTTTTCTGGTTGTTTTTTCACTATAGTAAATATTATTCTAGTAGTAGAGTTAGTATAGTTCTGCAAACATTGCACAGGAACTTCCACATTTTGTTACAATATTTTCTATTTATTTACAGTTACTATCTCAGGTTGTAATAAAGACAAGTGGACTGATATGTATATTGGTTTTACAGTTCAAATGGATATTTATTTCACATGTAATGCTTTTCTATTTCTTGAAGTAAAGACATTTATTTTTATATGCATCTCCAGTGTTATCCTTTCCTCAACCATGCAAGTTTGCAATCCCATTTTATGTGTAAAACGGGCCTTCTGCATATTGCTGGTTCATCTTCCTGGGTGTGTAACTGGAGTTTCCAGGAATGTTCAGTCACATGCGCCACTTTTATTCTGTGTGTTCCCCTGTCATTAATATATTCATGTCGACAGTGTTTTGACGTCTTCCAGTTATAACAAATACATTTTTTCCTCCACATAAATACTGCACTTGCGTCATTTCCCTTGTGTGCTTTCAACATGATGCACTAATCAAATATGATGCAAAGGGAGTTTGTTGCACATATTGTAATGCACACCAATGTGTCAAAACTTGGTATTAGCACATGGTGCCTCCACATGCATCAGTAGAGTATGTGCACTTATGTTAAGGGACTTATTCAGTGAGGTATTTAAAAATGAGGCTCTCTCCTAATGGTTCATATGTAGTACACTGTGGTACTGACCAGGCTGATTCCATCCTATGTCATTGTAAGTTAGCTAATCTCAGCCAGATCAGCAGTTTGGATACAAAAGTTGACTTCATTACCTACAGAACTGGGAGGGAATAATCAACCAGGGTCTCCTGATTGATATCCAGTAATCACCGCTGGAAAATGAACGTGTGTGGAAATCAGATGAGGATCAGGGTCAGCTCTGATGCCTTTCACGTAAAGGCCTAAACCTGAAGAATGGCTGCTCGGGCAAGATACCAGAGGATTTCAGCGGCTATGGACGTGTCTGCCAGCATGGATCACTGGCTTTTGGAAAGGAAGAGAAAAAGTGCAGAAAATTACAAGGGCAAAGACTTGAATCTTATTAACTTTAATCTGCTGGGGTAAATTAAACCCCAGTTCAAAGTGTGACTTGTAACACTGATTGAATATGCCAAGTAACTATTTGTAATTTGCAGCTTGACTTAATTGGATCTGCTTCCTCCCATAACTGATTTGTTGCTATTGCTGAAATTTGTGAAATCACATTAGTACTGCCCAAAGGAGCTTAGACAGCCATTTTTCACATGGCGATAAGTCAGTATAAAAACAACAGTTGGGATTTGCACTTTGGACCTGCGAACAAGACAATGATTCACACACTGCCATTTACAGACTGAATTGTTTCTCATTCACTCTATAACCACATAGTGCATTCATCCACAACTTTATGTAAAATAATAAACATCGTACAATTTCTATTATACCTTGGAAAGGTTTCGAACAAACGCATAATAATTTCTCATAATAAAATATTTGCCACTGTTGAACATATTGTTTGAAACAATAACCTTTTGAACAATTTCTTCTGCTTGATTATTAATTCTACTGATTGACCAGGGCTTCAAACCCTGCTTCATATTGTGGCATCCTATAATAGTATTTCAATTTAAAATGCATGAATCAGTATTCTGTTTTTATGGGTTTCCCCATGTTTTAATGTTGAAATGACTTACTTTGTTTCCTTACAATCTAAATATACTCAGTGTTTTAGCCCTAGGCAGAATTACCTTTCAAAACCATGAAATTGTACACCATAAGAAATAACAAGGGTGTTGTTTCCATAAAGAAGCAAATAATAACTGGATGCTTATGAGTGCCTGGGATTTCATGGCTATTAATTTTGAACTTTTGATTGCAATATTGTTTTACAAGCTCAGATGCTGCCAGGGCACTGGTGAGCTGTGACAGAGAGAGCTCCCTTAAGACAAGACACATTTATCACAGTGTGGTTTTTAAACACAGACTGGGAAATGTCAAGGAACCAGGATAATTTCATGCAGCTAGAGCAGCTTCACATATCAGGATTCAATGGCAGTAAAGTCATTACACAAGTACCTTTTCTTGTTATGCAAGACTCAAAAACAGAATTATTACATGTGGAAAAAATACTCACCCTTTTGCACTCTATATACTTTCTGTGCTTTGAAAATGAACTTAATATTCAAAGTACAATAACTCATGTGCCTCACGCTTTATATTTGAACATAGTAACTTATTTTTGAATCGCATTTTCATTCACCTTCACCACTTAGAAAAAACCGTAACCCCAATTTTAACCTAACCCGCCCAGCGGGAACAAGTTGGGTTAGAGTTGGACCCCCGTTTTACATCCTGCCCGATTTTACGCTCCATTGACTTCAGTGGAGGATAAAATCGAATGGGTGTAAAACGAGCATCTGGCTTGAACCCGCCCCGTTCTCACCGGGCAGGTTAGGTTAAAATCGAGGCTAAATTTACTTCTGTGCGACCAACTACCTTTTTTGTCTTTCTTTGTGAAAATCTTGTATACTCACCATTATATTCTGAATTTGTATGGATGTGTATGACAAATATGCTGCTGTCAATTTGGGTAGTGCAGAATGGTACAAATAAATTGGTACATTTTCGGGTTTGTTGCAATTCTAGTTTGATACCTAAGTGTAATACTGAGACAGCTGCTTTGTTGGAGGTGCTATCTTTCGGGAGACATTTTAAATTGTTTGCTAATGTGGACATAAACGTTCTATTATACTATTCGAAGAAGAGCAGAGAGTTCTCCTGGTGGCTTAGCGAACATTCTTCCCTCAACCAACACTACCAAAAAAAAAATTATCTGACCATTAATTTATTGTCTGTGGGACCTTGCTGTGTACAAATTGGTTTACCTACATAACAACAGTGACTGCACTTCAAAAGCAATCCATGCATTTTAAAGCACTTTGAGACATCCTGAGGCTAATATACAGTTTTACAAAAATGTAACTTCTTTATTTAAAAATGTAATGGCAGGAGGCTCTTTATTGATGTGTTTTCATGATAGGAATGCAAATTTTTATAAACCATTAGTCTTTTCCATATTTTTGAAATGTGCTGATTTACTTCAGATTATTTGTGGATCAGCAAGAGAAACAGCAATAGGGAAGAATTCCTCTGGTCACTATGGATTAGCAAGATCACGAATATAGCAACAAGATTTGCTTTGGTTGCAATTTCTAGCAAAATTGTAACCAAAGTAAATGATTTATTTTCGAATGCTTTCCTGATTTTACTAGAAATAGCGAACATAGGAAATCTTCTGGTATGTTCCCAATGGGATAAAAATTCTGATGCGCCCTCCGTACCATGCGGCATGTCCCTGGAGCACATATTTCAAAATTGTGCATTCCCTGTCTGCAAGTTTCCACCCATTAACTTAGAGGCGGAAAATTGCAGACTGTGAATGTGTAATTTTGCGATATGCACTCTCGGTACATGCCAGTGAGTGGTGCATCAGAAATTTTACCCTAACTTCACTAACTCATAGTGAACAGATTTTCGGCCATGGGTCTAATTTTATACTTGCAATTTACACAGTATAAAGTCAAGCACAGTATTAGACTATGCTGTGGCACCTCATGGCCCCAATACTTCTCTTGAACATTGTACCACTTTAAATTCATAAGTTATCATCATTTGTATTTTGTACGAAACTTTATCTGGAACAACTAGGATCTAATATCCTTAAGCATTGCTACAGATTGATTGCTTGCCCACTAGTTGATTACTCATGCATTCCAATCGGTAATGAAACTTGAAAATCTGGAGTCAAAAAGTAAATCAAGAAAATGGCAGGATGATGATTATTGTATGCCAAAGATTATTGTTTGAATTTAAATGCAAATACTCCTTGCAATTTTTGGAAAGCTACAATTCCAGTTTGATTTACGAAACTCCTGGGCTCCTGTCAATTACCTCACCCACTGCAACTTGACAGCAATTTTCATTTCAGAGAACGTTAGAAGCAATATCTTTAAATTTATCATAGCATAGGTGATCTATTAACCATGAAGTCAGATTTCCAAGACTCTGAATGTAAGCTAACTGGGGACGATATTGGGTGCCAGAGATCATCTAAGAGGTGTGTCATCTGATAGAGCATTGCATATTCACTCCAGACAAGTCATTGTGCTGTCTGTGAACGGTGTAACATTCGGAAAGGTTTTGTGTGACTCATGAAATGTTTGAGTGTGACTTTTTGGGATTTGGGGCAACGGTTTGAATATGTTACATGTGTTTTGGGACAGTGAGTCTGGCAATCCTTCATTCTCTTACCCTTTAATAACAATGAGAGAACTCAATTGATTTCTCCTGCAACAGGTCAGCAGTGTGCAGTGACACTGACACTATTCGAGCAAGATATACTTAAAAATTTATTTGCAGGGTAAGAATTTTGGTATGATTGACATATTCCAAAAAAGAATATAATTTTCATGTGTATATTATATTTTTTTCCTGTTAATTATTCTGCATGCAATTATTGAAATGTTGACAATCTGGAATAAAATATATTAATTGAAGCAATAAATTATGACTGATCTTTTGCATCAGTAATACTGCTAGCTTGTATGGAAATGACAATTTTACTTGCACCTTAAATACGCCATTTTGCAGTGTTACAATATTAAAAACACAGACCCTGGAATTATGTGGTGAAATACTAGCAGATGAACATTTAACATAGAATCATAGAATGATACAGCACAGAAGGAAGACATTCGGCTCATCGTGTCTGTGCCGGCTCTTTAAAAGAGCTGTCCAATTAGTCCCATTCCCCCGCTCTTTCCCCATAGCCCTGCAAATTTTTCCCTTTCAAGTATTTATCCAATTCCCTTTTGAAAGTTACTATTGAATCTGCTTCCACCACCCTTTCAAGCAGTGCATTCCAGATCATTACAACTCGCTGCGTAAAAAAAATTCTCTTGTCGCCTCTGGTTCTTTTTGCCAATTACTTTAAATCTGTGTCCTCTGGTTACTGACCCTTCTGCCACAGGAAACAGTTTCTCCTTATTTATTCTATCAAAACCCTTCATGATTTTGAACAGCTATCATTTCTCCCCTTAACCTTCTCTGCTCTAAGGAGAACAACTCCAGTTTCTCCAATCTCTCCACGTAAATGAAGTCTTTCATCCCTGGTATCATTCTACATGTTTGTCTGAAATTCTTCTTTCTGTTATTTTACTGGAGATGCTAATTCTTTTATTTTAAACAGGTTAACACTTCCAATAATGTGACAGTGAGAGAGGAATTTCTGACAAATGGATGAGTGTTGGAATTCAATGGTATAATTTCAAGGCCATAAACTTGGCATGTGATTTTCTTTGCTGACCTTTTTTCAATGAATGCTTAACTATTGGTAGCACCAACAAAAAATAGCTTATCAGGGAATGCTAACCCTTTCTCAAAAAGAGTAATTAAATGTTTGCAGGCTGTTATTGAATGCTAGCAACATATATGATTACTAGGATAAAAATAGCTTGCTTCAAAATTGAGTTGCATTTAGATTACAGCAACAGCTTATAAGAGTGCCCTGCCTAAAATCATCTGTTATTGTACAGAATTGTGTCATTGGAACTCTCTTGGTATCAATCAGCCCTCATTAACTATCTTAACTGCACCAGTTTGATCAAAACAGCTGGGCCATGCCTGAGAAAAGGCATCAAGCGTAGGTTACTATTACCCTTTACCACGGTTCATTAGCATATGTCCCAAAATTAGATTAACAGTATGCAAGACAGGCTGCCGAATATTCAAAATCCATCCATCAAACCACAGGGAAGATGACTGCCACACCAGCTGAAGTGGTGATGCAAGTAGAAAACTGAAACATATCACTTCATCATCTTTATTGTAAATAACAATAATATAAAAATGAGTGCCAGACTTGGTCCCAAAGGTTCCGAATTCAGAGTGTGTTGTATCTGCATGTTCTTGACAATTACGGGTCGAAGCAAAATGGATTTATGACATTTGAATTCCTTTCAGAGTTGGAAAAAAGTTATTAGTGTTAAATGATGTAAGAATCCTGTGTGTTTTATCAAGGGCATGGCATTTACGACTGTAATTAACATCACTTGGAATAATTTTCTCGGTACATACAGTTACAGTGCAATTACAGAAGATTTGGTAGGAGTTAACAGAACTGCAGTTGGCACATATAATTACAATGAATAGTTTGCATGTTCGGAATGATAGATTCTTGTTGATAGCCATGGTCATGCTTTATTGCATTTCTAAAACCAAGCTGTGTTTGCACAGAATGTGGCCAATTACATCCAATTTGCCTTAAAATAATATTACTGTGGGCACCACAACTATGGTTATTCTTAATTTAATGAAAATGAACATCCAGTTGATTTTTCTCCATAAGGACAATTGGAGCAGACCTTGGCCGTTGGCTGATTTTTAACAAAACCTGGCTAAAGTGGAAAGAGAGAGTTTTCCGTTTCCTGTAGGTTTTGATGAATCACTGTCATGTAAATTGGGATCTTAGCTGTGTTAGGCGAGGCCACCTGTTGGTTAACGCTTGCTATAGACACCTACAAAATGAATTGAATACTTAAGTCAGCTAGTATCGTTATAATGAGGCTGAATTTTCTCGGAGCTTCTCACACTCCGTCCCGCCGCATCTCCGCCGACGTTACGACGGCGAAGCGGGAGAAGATCAAAGGAAATTCACCCCCGGTGTTTTTTTTTAAAGATTTACGATCCTGATGTTGCTTTTTGTTTTAAACATTAACAAATTAGCTCCATTGGTTGTTGCTTTGAGTGAAGCCTGAAATATCTTACTGTAATGCTGGCTGTGTTAATCTGTTCTGTGACAACACAGAATACAGGATAATACATTCTAATAATTTATATATCAAATAAAAGGAAATTATGCCGGGGCACTGATCCGATATCATCTGTTTTACTCCCCCACCGAAGTTGAAGGTTCCGCCCACGATATACGGTTCAGGTCACAAGGGGGTGCTATCGTTACAGCCCTATCGTGTAATTAGATATTGGGCACTACGGACACACTCCTGAGTGTAAGACACTGAGACCACTTTGGTGGTGGGGTTTTGGGATGTAGTGGAAATAGGTAATTGATCAGAGATTTGCTTGTGCATTGTGCAGGGTCGGGTGAGGAACTGTCATGATCACTTTTGATTTTGCAATCTGACTGTTTGCTGTTTCAACAAGTAAAATGAAAGGAGGGATCCTGGAATGGTACAAGCAGGTGAATAATAAAGGGTTTCAGGGATAAACAGGAGAGTTGGTTTTAGGCATAGGAAGGGTAAAATTGGACTTGAGTAGTAGTGCAAAATGGGCCAAAGTGAATGGGCAGCCTTCCATTGAAGTCAACGGAAAATAACATTGTGTGGGTGTAAAACGGGCTGCGGATTTTCTAGCGTCAGTTTCACCCCCAATGACTCGTGGAAAAAAACAACAGCATGGACTTGATGGGCGCAATGGTCTATTTCTACTCTAACATTCTATGATTCTGCAACACATGACAAACATTTAATTATGTAGGTAAATGTGGAAAATATGTTTTTAACTGAAAGAAAAAATAGTTTAAAATTTGATCACTTTTGATTTTATGATTTGTGAACTAATCAAAACAAGACCTCATTTTAAACAGATCCTATTTTTCTTTAATTTTAAAATGAATGCAACTACCCCACATAAATATTTAAAATCACCACATTTTAGGTAATGAAAAACAGCAGCCAAACTAGTAGTTATGTTTTAATGATGTCAAGTTTGATGAGGTCGTCAGACATTCCATGATTTTCCAAATGGAGAATCCGAAAAGCGATGGATTTTATTACTGCCAACAAAGTTCACAATTACGTTTTTTATTGCTTTGCTTTGCTGAGTAGAACTGTGTCCAGATTAATTCATTAAAACTAGCAAGAGTTCAAGGAACACTGAGATGTATTGTGATGGTGTCCTAATGTTTCGTACGTTGTTAAACTAGATAAATTATTTCAGCGTGTGATTTTGTTTGCAAACACAGATAAAATTTTGATATTTTTCATAAAGGCAATAATGTCCTTGAATAATCCCGATTTTACCATTCCCTGAGAGTTGTCCTATGTACCGTCATGTATTGAATATGATGATATGGCGTACTAATTGAAATTCATCCATGAGATGTAGGTCTGACCAAGTCATCTGATAATTGGCACAACCTGCTGCTATAGCAATGAGGGTCCAACAAAAGTTTTAAAAAATATTTCTTTTTAATAACTGTTGGCAATACTTTTTCAGCATGAATGAAATATGTGGTAGGTGACCGAGGGATATGGAAAATATTCCAAGATCACCTGGACACTTTGCCATGCATTGGGCCATCATGGATATTCCACACCTCATCCCACTCTCCATAGATTGTCTATATTACCTATGTAAGAACAAACTGTTTCTCTTTCCTGAAAAATTACCAATGTTACATCAGTGAGTTTGTTACATAACTAAGCCAGCTCTTGCTGACAAAGAAGAGTAATATCACAGGTACAACATGGCAATCGATGGCGACCATGCAATATGCACACCTATAGGAAAAAAATGTGCCTGTTGTGGCATAAGAAATCACAACTAACAAGAAATTATCATTTGTAGAAAATAGTCACAATGGGGATAATTTTGGCTTTGTGCGATAGTGTAAAACAGGAGATAGTGAATCGGGAGCCCATTATACATCTCTCCCAATTTTTATTTCAGTTGAAGTCAGTGGAATTTTTGAATTCAGTTTGTAAATGAGAATAATATGTAAAGGTTAGATAAATGCATTTTGAAATCAGAAAGCCTGGCTTTGATTGCAGTCACCTTCTACAGAATGTCAGGGCTCAACTTTAAAACAGAACTTCGGGTGCGTTAGGGGCGGGGTTGGGGGGGGTGCAAAGAAAATCGAGATTTTCTGGAGCGGGCAGGAATCCCAGCTCCAACACACTGAAGAATGCGCACGACCCAGAGTCATCTGGTGTGTGCGCCGTTCCCGAACCTGGAAGTCCCGTCGGCAATTAAAGCTGGCGGGACGATTTTTAAACCAACAATTCAAGTATTAAAGTACTTGAAATGAGCCTGAATGTAATTAATTATGCTGGCAAGCGATTTCAATGCTGCCTCAGCGTGTTTCCCGTGCTGTGTGAAACATGCCATGGTGAAGGAGTCGTGTTTCAGCTGGCAGCCCATTTGGACATTTAAATACCTCTTTGATAGATGGGGATAAAAGGTGAGTTACTGCAGCATGGCACTCAGTTCTCTCAGACAAACGTTTGGCTGGGAGATCTTTGTGTTTAGACTGAAAATTCTTCGTTTCCACTCAGAATTGTTCTGTTTACACATATTTACCAACTTTTCGGACCCCCTCAAACTGACACCATCAGGATGGGGGGCGCGATGGCTGCATTCCCCAGTACATCCAAGGACGAGGAAAATCACCATCCTCACCAGGCACGGCGTGCATTTCCACCACTTGTAGCACCACGACACAGTGCTGCACTACAGGCACCTATGCAAGAGCACAGAGGGGAACAACAGAGGGAGAAATGTTTCAGGAGGCACTACCCTCATTAGAGGGTCTACAGACCAAGGCTCAGCTTCCTGGACCTCTCTGAGGAGCTGTGCATATGGAGACTGAGAGTGAGTCACCAGGTGATCGGAGACATCTGCAGCCTCCTTCCTGCCGAGCTGCTCCCAGCTGGGCCTGGTGCCATCTCATTATCCGTCGCAGTTAAAATCATCACTGCCCTCAACTTCTTCGCCACTGGGTCATTCCAGGGTGCCACCAGTGACATCGCCGGGGTTTCTCATTTGTCTGCACATAAGTGCATAAGGCAGGTCACCAACGGCTTGTTTCGCATGGCCTCGCAATATGTCAACTTCCCCATGGATGACCTCAACCAGACGGAGAGGGCAGTGGGATTCCACTCTGTGGCTGGCTTCCCACGGGTACAGGGTGCAATTGATTGCATGCATATAGCAATCCGAGCACTTCCACACAAGCCAGGACTGTTCAACAACAGAAGGGGGTATCATTCCATCAATGCTCAGCTCATTTGTGACCACCACAAAAGATTTCTTCACGTGTGCGCCAGATTCCCTGGCAGCTGCCACAATTTGTTCATTCTGAGGGAATCCAACATCCCGCTCCTCTTCCACGCATCGAACACCCTTAAGGGCTGGCTGTTCGGGGACAAGGGATACCCCCTGCACACGTGGCTCATGACACCTCTGAGGAACCCCTCAGCGAGCAACAGCGTCGATGCAATGACAGCCACATCGCCACGAGGTCTATAATTGAACATGCGATAGGGTTGCTGAAGATGCGATTTTGGTGCCTCAATTGTTCTAGGGGAGTGCTTCAATACGCACCAGTGAGAGTCGGCCGCATTATAGTAGTGTGTTGTGACCTGCACAACATGGCACAATAGAGAGGGGTACCGGTTGAGGAGGCCCCATCCCCTCATCCACCTTCCACATCTGCTATCCACAGCAGGAACAGGAGGAGGAGGAGGAGGATGAAACCATGGGCAGTGCAGCGACTCACCTGGCCGCTCGTGAGGCCAGGGAGTCACTGATATGTGAACGGTTCTCGTAAGATCAGAAAGTGAGAAGAGTCCAGTCCTCACACCACCTGGAAAGACCAGCACCAACACCAGCACCGCCACACCACCCCCCCCCCCCCCCCAACTCCTGCAACCACATATACACCCACTGTAAAGTGACCCACTGGGTGGCATCAAGTGTTGCCATTCATGGTGAAGCATATGAAAGGGCGCTATCACAAAAGCCAGTCAAGAATGGCCAAGACGTGGCAGTAGTGGTGGGAATAATAGTATTTAATGTGACTTTAACAGAAACCAAATATAAATGAAAAACATGACAGTCTGTCAGACAGCCTTGTGCATACCCTTCGTGATCACAAATCTTTAGCCTTTCCCTTCCTACCGTTTCTACGTGGTGCATCCCCTGTGGCTGCAGCAGAGGTAGTGGCAGGTTCCTCATGTCCATGGTCAGACTGCTTAGATGCTTTTGGCCCATGCCGTCTGGGATTTGGAGCCCGTGAGAGTCCCTCCAAAGACTGCTCCACCTGGACCCGTGCAGGCGCAGACTCGGCCATCTGGAGAGGAGGCAGCATTGCGGGTACTGGTTGAGGGGGGGCAATGGGTGAGACATGGGAGAGCTTTGTGTGGCGTCCCCATTTCCATGTCCCCTATCGCCATCATCCCTCTCCTGGGCCAGGCCCACATCACTCCTACCACCCTGCTGGACAACAGTTTGGTGGACATGTATGATGCCTTGTAAGGCCACTTCTAAACTATCTGTCAGTCTGTTTAAGGCAGCAGAATGCTGTTCACCTTGAGTCCGCATGGCCATTATCAGGGCCTGAATGGACTCATTTGTGAGCTGTGCTTGAAGCTCAATGGAGGCTGCCACTCTCTCCATCGCAGAAATCCCTGCACTTACCTGCGACACTGTCTCAGACATTTCAGCAGTTACGTGCGACACTATCTCAGACAGTTCCTCACGTCCCTGCGTCACTATCTCAGAGATTCCCTCACATCCCTGTGACAGTATCTCAGAGATTCCCTCAGATCCCTGTGACAGTATCTCAGAGATTCCCTCATGTACCTGTGCCACCATTCCACTGATGCAGAAGTTGGACTCCTTCATCCTCTGGGCTATTGTGGAGAGTGTGCATGGCACTTGTTTCAGTATCTCATAAATATGCTATTGTCCCTCGATCATTCTCCTTTTAAAGGATGGCCCAGGGGTTCAGCATCTGCATCCAGCCGAGCAGAGTCTGGAGAGGAGTGCGCCCACCGACGCAGACTCTCCACAGCTGCCCCCGCCACCAGTGTCTGCTCGTGCTCACTTGTGTGTGGTGACTCACCAGGTGCCAACCCAACTAACTGAGTACTAGGACCCACCGATGTGTGAGTATCTGTGCTGGTGGATGGCTCGCTAAGATGTGACGGAGCGCCCTCAGAGACCGGCAGGTCCTCTGAAGAATTGCCCTCTGATGTCACTGTGGTCGTTGAAGGGCCTGTAAGAGAACAGAAGGCAATATTAAGCATCATCACAGATTTGTCATTTTGCATTGAGCATACATGACACATCTGTGATGATGCTTAATATTGCCGTCTGTTGAACATGAGGTGTTCAACATGCCAAGCATTGTTAACATCAGTTCATGTTGTTTGTGATGAATGTTGAAGTTGTGTCACCAGACGTTTGCTGAGTGCCAGTCTTGGCTTCCCTGACGGACAGGCACTCGAGGGTGCGGCTGATCTCCAGGGCTTCCTCCTCCGCGTCTGTGAGGAACACCATTTATTGTGGCCCCCCTCCAGTCCTCATCCTCTCGCGTGCATTTTGGTCTCCCTTCTCCTAGAAGAGCAGTAAATACAGACGTGTGAGTGAGTGATGGTGAAGTGGTCAGCCGATGAATGCATTGCTTTGAGTGAGGCTGACCATGAAAGCGGTGCATCAGAGGGTGAGTATGAGACAGAGACATCACATTGGATCAGGATTGGGGAGAATGGTAGTGGTGAGGTGACAAATGGGGAGGTGAGGAATTGCTGAGGAAGTGCAGGTAAGTTGAGGATGAGCCTTAAGTGGGTGTGAGGAGTGATGTGATGGAGTAGTCATGGCAGTGCAGAATGAGTTGGGGGGTTGCAGGGGGGTTGATGTGCACCACGGAATGCAGGAGAATCAGTCAGTGTACTCACTTTTGCTGACCTAGTTCAGTCATTGAAACGCTTCCTGCACTGGACCCAGGTGCGGGATATTTTGCTGCTGCTGCTGGTGACCTCCTCTGCCACCTCGAGCCAAGCCTTCTTGGTGGCAGAGGCAGGACATTTCCTCTTATCGGCTGCGTAAAACATTTCCCTCCTCCTCCTCACCTCGGCCAGTAGCAGCTGAAGTGAGGCATCGTTGAACCTTGGAGCATCTTTGCCCACTGCGCAGCTTTCGGACGGCAAACCCGGAAACAAGATTAATGGCCACCAATTAAGTTGCGATCGTGTGGGGAAAGGTAAGGTTTTATTCGTCGGGTTTGCCGCGCACCCATTGACCTCCCGGCTGCCATCCCGCCGCCCTTTTAAAATTGAGCCCTCAGTCTTAGCTATGTTTAGATTTCAAATCAGTAACAGACTGTAATTTATCCATCAGTGAATCCCAAAGTACAAGCTTTGTGTCTGTTAAAATCTTGTAAGCATTTGTTCAACAGCTGCCAGAACAACCTTGTTTAACTGCATTGGTTATTTTCAACTGTTTGTACGCCTTTACTTCAAATAATTTCCTTCCGCTCCTCCCCCCTTCCCCCCCCCCGCCTTTTACTTGGTCTCCCCAGATTATGTAACATTGGGCTCGATATTAGGAGGGAGGCGGGTTGGCAGCGGGGGGTCGACTGGGCGTGTGGGTAATGCGCCCAGTGAATTCAGGGTGTTCCACACTTGATCGCAGCCTAATTGAAGGCACTTACCTTGGCTTCCGGGTTTCGCGCTGGAAAGCTGCGCAGCGGGCGGACTGCGCACCCGCATCATAGACTGTCAGCTGGAGGAGCCCTAATTAAAGGGGCAGTCCTGCACTGACTGATGCTGCAGAAAGGAGCCAAAATTACAGCATAGAGCAGCCCAGGGGGAAGGCTGCTCCCAGGTTTAATGATGCCTCACTCCAGGTCCTACTGGATGGGGTGAGGAGGAGGGGGAGGACAGAGATCATCTCCCCGGCGGGCGGGAGGAAGTGGCCTGCCTCTGCCAGCACAAAGGCCTGGCTCGAGGTAGCAGAGGAGGTCACCAGCACCACCAACATATCACGCACCTGCATACAGAGCAGGAGGCGCTTCAATGACATAAGTAGGTCAGCCGAAGTGAGTACACTTAATCATTCCTCTACACTCCGTCTGCCACATCACTGCCCCCACCCCACATCTCCTTCTGCACTGACAACACTACTCTATCACATCACTCCTCACACCCACTCAAAGCTCATCCTCATCTTACCTGCACTTAATCACCTCGCCAGTACTCATCCCGCCACTACCACTCAACCCAATCCTCATACAATCTCATGGCTCTGTCTCATACTCACCCTCTCATGCATCTCTTTCACGGTCAGCCTCACCCAACCTGCCACTACCTGTGCTGCAGCCACAGTACATGCATCACATATGTGTAGTAGGAAGTGTAAGGCAAATATGTCATGAGCGTGAAGGGGATGCACAAGGGTGTTTGAGGGTTTGTCATGGTTTTTACTTATATTTGATTTCTGATCAACTCACATTACATATTATATTGTCACCACTATTGCCACGTCTTTGCAAATCTTGTCTGGTTTGTGCAATAAAGCCCTTTCCAGAGGATCACCATGAAGACCCACAACTGATGCCACCCATTGTGTCACTGCAGAGTGGATGTAGGTGTATTTGCAGGGCTCTTTTGTGCAGACGACTGAGAGACGTCGGCGATGTCCCTGGTGGCACCCTGGAAGGATGCGGAGGAGAAGTTGTTGAGGGCAGTGGTGACATTGACAGCGACAGGTAAGAAGATGGTGCTCTGGCCAGCCGGGAGCAGCTTGGCATGAAGGAGGCTGCAGACGTCCACGACTACATGTCGAGTGACTCTGAGCCTCTGTGTGCACTGCTGCTCAGAGAGGTCCAGGAAGCTGAGCCTCGGTCTGTGGACCCTGTGGCGAGGGTAGTGCCTTCTGCGACGCATCTCTCTCTGCAGTTGCCCTCCCTTCTGCTGTACAGGTGGATGTGTCACAGCACTGTGTTGTGGAGCTCCACGTGTCAGAGGTGGACGGCGTGGCTGGCGAGGCTGGTGATGCTGTTCACCCTCCGAGGAGGTCATGACTGCAGCTGCGGCGGCCCCCATCCGGAAGATGTACGTTTGAGGGGGTCCACAAGGTAGGTAAATGTGTCTGCACATCAGGGTTGAGGTTCCAAGTTGGTGAATTTTCTTGTTAGGAGGAGGGTGGTGGAGCCAAACTTTGTCCAAAGTGACAGAGTGGCCTCCTGCAATGAGTGAGGGTCTCCCCCCTCACCTGTCAAATGGACCTTTGCAGCTGCCACAGGCTGGTGGCTGCAACTCGTCCATTTCAACTGGGAGTGTTTCCCCCAGTAGCAGAAACACGCTCAGTTGAGATGAAAATCCCACCCCTCCTAAAATATCCTACAAATCAGGTCTCCTAACGACCTGAACTATCACATTAATTGCCTTAAGTGGGATCCCGCCGGCTTTAATTGCTGGCGGGAGTCCCGCTTGCGGGGGCTGCGCGGGCATCAAAGCACGTCACTGGGGAGCCCGGACGTGGGCAGGTTGGAGCCGGGCTCCGGACCCGCCCCGGGAATCCCCGATTTTCGGAGCCCCCCCGCCACGAACCCGCCAGCTTGGACTTCCAAAAGTCGAGCCCATTGTGTCTGAAGGTGAGTTGGTTGATAGCTTTCTCCTCGGCTTCTGCCAATGCCTGTCTAATCTGACCATGAGGAATTTTGTGGTATACTGGTTAAGTGATGTCTCCCCCTCTGATTTATACTCCACTGTCCTCTGCTCACCACTTCCAACAGTGGTCAGACTGAGATTAAGAACTAAGCATTCTGACAAGCAAAAAAAAACATATTTCTCCTTTTTTTTGTTAATACTCCCTTGTGCAACTCTTAACACCTCATTTTCATCTTTTAACTGGCAAGAGCTTATCTTAAACTGGAGAGATGTTTAAGGTAGGTATTATGAGAGTGATTTTCCAAATTTGTGCTCTCACAAACATCTATTCTGAATTTCCAGTGCATGTTTAGATCAAAGCCTCATCTACCAGATGCAAATATTAGTAATTTGAGCGGTCATTCTGCCTGGTTTTCCGACCATTTATTTAAATGGTTTGAAAATCATGCAGAACCCAAATTTGTGATATGCAGTTCCAGCAGGGGTGGCTTCCCATTAGAAATGCAAAGTCAGAAAATTAACCCTTATAAGATGAGGTGGTAAGGCACATTGGAGCTCCAATATTTTTAGCCACAGGGTCATGAGATGTGGTTTAAATTCTTCAGAGTACTGAATTCCCAATTTGAGTCAGGTCACTGCATAAGTTCCAAGTGGAGGTCAGGCAGAGAAGAGAGACTATCAGAGGGAATCACTCAGGCCACTTTTGTCAAGATTGGCATATGTGGCAGCCCGCAAACTTGATCAGGGGTGCAGAGAAACAAGAGAAGAATAGAAGCTAACATAAGCTTAGAAATCAAAGAAAAAAGGAGTTAACATTTTCTGCAGTCAAATTTTCCATTAAGCATTTTTCATGCACATGCCTTCTATTTTATATAATGTTTTATATAATGACAAGTGAGGATGTCTTTCTTCTGCAAACGGCAGTTAATGCTAGGTCAATTGTTAATTTTAAATCTGAGATTGATAGATTTTTGTAACCAAAGGTATTAAGCGATATGGGGCTAAGGCGGGTATCTGGGGGATGATTTTGACCCCGAGCCAGGAAGGGGGCGGTTGGGTCAAATTGCGGAAAGGAAACCCAGAAGTACAGGTTCTCGGACGCCGTTACGATTTTGATGTAACGCCGTCTTTCATTTTTTTCTCGGTTTGCCGTCTGACTGGCCGGCCTGATTGACAGGCTGGTCTCAGTCGGACAGGAGAGCAGCCAGGGAGAGGACATGAAAAGGTAAGTCTTTAGGTAAGTCTTTGAATGTATGGATGGGGGGAGGCATGGGGGGCATGGGGACATGGGGGCACCAACGGGCATGGGTGGGCATGGGGGCACTGATGGGCATGGGGGTCATGGGGGAAGGGAAGGGGGTCAGTCACGAGGGGGGGAGTGTCGAGATCGGGGGTCATCGCGGGGGTCTGCGATCGTTATGGGGGTTTGGGGTCATTGTGGGAGTCCGCGATCATTGGGGGGGTGGAGATCGGGGGGAGGGTGTCCGTGACCGTTGTGGGGTGGATCGCAGATTGGGGGGGTCCGCGTTCGTTGGAGTGTCGCTGCAGGTTTTTTTTTATTCGTTCATGGGATGTGGGCGTCGCTGGCGAGGACAGCATTTAGTGGCCATCCATAATTGCCCTTGAGAAGGTGGTGGTGAGCCGCTTTCTTGAACCACTGCAGTCCGTGTGGTGAAGGTTCTCCCAAGTGCTGTTAGGAAGGGAGTTCCAGGATTTTGACCCAGCGATGACGTGAAGGAGAAGGCCTGGGAATCCCGGAACCCAGGGGTTGAAATTGCAAAATCTGTAAAAATGGAGGCCCGCAACCTCCTTGAAAGGTTTTAGTCACAAACTCCCCTCTTGGGAACGAGTTGGTTGCCCACACCTTGTCCCACCCTGTGAAAACCAGAAATGGGCGATTTTCAATGCTGCCCCGCCCCCAACTCACCCGTTTTTCAATGTTACTATCGTGCCCATGGAGTTAGGTCACAGATCAGCCATAATCTCATTGAATGGCGGAACAGGCTCGAGGGGCTAAATGACCTACTCCTGTTCTTATCTTCCTATGTTCCTAATATGAGGCAAGAAAGAATTAATGAAATACTGTACATGCTATGGCACAATTGGACACTGCTCAGCTTGCCTCTGCACTAGCTCCTAATCTTCTGTGCAATTAAGCTTGTTGAAATAGACACATTGGGAAAAGATGGTGTAAAATTCAAAATAATTTTGATGGGATTAATGAGTAGAAATAGGCTTGAAAGTATAATAGTCAAAATGATTACCTTCATTTCTACAATAACCATCGAGAATGTATACAAAAATAATCAACAAACATAAAAGCTGGGATTTTGCACTTTGTCAGTACCCCACGCGCACCTTGGCCGGGTCAGCAATTTTACCTGCCCCAATGGCCGGAAGCTGATCCTGGTCGATTTTCCAAGGTCAGGCTATTTTGCATATTTTAAGCATGGTCCCTGGCCTCTGATGGGAAGCCTATGGGAATGGGTGGAGAATGGTTGTAGCAAACTATGGGCCTTTGGACTGTCCTAAAATGTATTTTTAATTTTTTAAAAAAATGTTGCTCCATGCGATCAATGACTTGGGTGCAAATTATGATAAATACATGGGATGATGTATTTCCATCATTTGCATGTTATTACAATACTCCCACTCAGTGCACTTCAAAAGTAATTTATTGTGTGACAAGCTTTGAGATGTTTCGATTGGTTAAGTTGCTATATAAATGCAAATATTATTTATTTTAGTATAAATCCTTTTGACTTAGTTGCACTGTTCCGCATTGTTTCCACTGTGGCTAATTTTAGCATCATCAGCAAACTTCAAGACCCTGCTTTCAGTACCTTCATCCAAGTCATTTCATCTATATTATAAATAACAGGAGTCACAAGACTGATACTTGGGATTCCGAATTATAACCCCTTTCTGGCTTGAAAAGTTTCCATTTACGATTAACCTCTATTTTCTTTTATCAGCCAGCTGTAACAAAACCTTAGAAGAGCACCTTCTTGCTGTCACTGTGGCGTAACCATCAGGGTGTCTCTTTCCTATTTTCCCTACAGTGGCCTCACAATCACCAGCAATGACACTCAGAGTTTGTATGTCTCTGCTTAAATGCCACTTTCCTGGTGCTTTGAGATTACTATAAATTGCCTTTTAATTCCTTCTTTCTGGCCCAGAGCTGATCCACCTCACCACATAGTCTACAGGTAGCTTCCTGATTTAGCTAGGTGACAAAAAGTTGTTAATGATTTCTCCAAAGGATTACCATCAGTCTTCAATTACATGCAAAATGCTTGCTTTGAAATGTGTTTAAATGATAAAATGAGTAATCCTAAGAGCTAGTTGTTGGAAGACTGACATTTAATTAAATGTAAAGTTGTTTAGAATTTGGAATTTTGTATTATACATCATTAGAGACATTACTGTGTGTATCACTTCACCAATACATTAGGGACTAGACAAGACTGCAAAACTCACAGAATCCATTCTGCGTGGTATAACTGAAATTTAATTTATTTCTAGTTTTTCACAATACATTGTGCGCTTGAGTAACACCATGACATGGCCTAAAGTACAGACTGTATTTTATAACACTTTGTCAAGAATGTTTGCACTGCCTTTAACAGAATGGGTTCTTTTGAAGCAGATTTACTGGTAAGTGACAGGTTTGAAAAATTGACCACGACATTTACTGAGAACATTTTCAGGTTGTGGTCAATGTAAATATTGCAAGAATGCAGTGTAGAAAACATGAAATATTATTGTATTTTAGAACTGACGGTTTTGTCAAAGATTCCTGCTTCAACCTTTGGCTCAAAGCAGCTTGTGGAAATCAAATGCCATATGCGCTGGAAAAAATGTATTGATAGTAGTTGTAATACCTGCTGATTGTATGTTTTCTGATGTCATTGATAAGGGATAATGAATAAAGCTGAGATAGAACTTCAGCCAGAGTAATCATCCTTATCAGTAACACAATCAACCTTAACTTGTTCCTTAAATAGGTATTGGGTGGGGCAATGCGTTAGAACTCTGTTCTGAAGCTCTGTCCTTTCAAGAACTTAGTTCTGAAGCTCTGTCTTTTCACCTCATGACCCTGTTTTGAATTTGACCCAGAAAGAGAGAACGAGGGTATCCTCTCATTGAAGACTGTTAAATGGTTGCAAGTTTAATGTGCTCTGATAGTCTTAATCCAGTTCCCCGTGGATACAACCCTACAAAACAAATCTCCTATAAATCTACCTTAACCATTTCAATTGTAAACAATTTTACAACACCAAGTTATAGTCCAGCAATTTTATTTTAAATTCACAAGCTTTCGGAGGCTTCCTCCTTCCTCAGGTAAATGTTCAGGAGCTCCTCGAAGCCTACGCATTTATACGAGGCGCTTCGAGGAGCTCCTGAACATTTACCTGAGGAAGGAGGAAGCCTCCGAAAGCTTGTGAATTTAAAATAAAATTGCTGGACTATAACTTGGTGTTGTAAAATTGTTTACAATTGTCAACCCCAGTCCATCACCGGCATCTCCACATCATGATTAACCATTTCAGCAATGAAAGGCAAATGGATGTATTATAAGGGGAATGGCAATATCATTGCTGGTGAGATGGAGATGAAGGAGGACTTATTTTTAGACGGTTATAATATTGGGCAGTTTAGGAAAACCCAGCATTATAACTGCCTTGTCCTGTGCTGTGTGATATGTGATCTAGAGGTGCTTAATGTTATTACTACGTGAAAAGTGGAAAATATTCCATTCACCCACCACTGTTATCCATGGCTTTGATGGACAAAAAAATGGCCCTTGGTAAAAAAGTTTAGAATTTTTATCAAGTATTTATTCTGTAGGTATTTCCCCTTCTTGTGCCATCCAGTATTTTATGGATGAATTTCAGAAAGTCTTTACACACAAAATAAATAAATATAAATGGGAAAATATGCCTGGAAGAATTTTTTTTCCTAATTCTGAAGAACAGACATTGAAACACTGGACTAAGTTTTCATCGCATCACTTTGCTATGTTTCAAGATTCTGCTGGAGGCATAGAACTTTCCTGCAAGCGTGACATTCGGCAGTGTTTTTGATCTGTTTGTCATCTGTGTCTTTGGCTAATTATTCTTATATCTGTTGACGTTAGATATCCTATATGGATTTCCATTATTAATCATCATTGCATATTCAGCTATCTGAAGAGACACATTGCAATGCTCATAGCCTTTAGGTACTGTACACAAGTGTTTGCATAGCTTAATCTGACAGGGTGTTAATGCTCAAATATGCCACAGTCATATTTGATGTATGTTTTCTTCTATCACATTTTATGAGATTGTTTGAATTGTTTTTTAAATGGTGCAATCTATATAATTATGGTCGTCCATAGCACTGGCCTGATTGGCCCTAAAATCAAATGGCTGCACTCTATAGGATCCTGATAAAACAATAATTTAAAAGCAATGTAAGTAAATATATATATTTCTGTCAATCTTCTTTGAGAGTTTAAAATGTTTCATTTATTCCTTGAGCATATTGCAAAATGGATACAATGACCTTTTAACCATCTAGCAGAAATTATAAAAATGTGTTTTGCATACCAGTGTAATTACAGATTGAAACACTCTCTATAGTATTGCCTTGTCGAATGTATGTCCACTCAAGTAACTTAATTAAAAACTAAAGTCATGGAATATTACTGTTATTGTGTGCCTAGTAAAACAGTAAATGAATGTATTTGTTTCACCACAAATTAAACAGCTTTTTGAATAATATTCACTTACCTCTTGTTGCTGAAATGTGAATATGTGAAATTGACGGGCAGAAAAAGACCAGCGGGTCCATCAAGCCTGCCACACACCATGATGCCCAGAGCATCATGACTATGCACTTCTTCCCTCCCGCCCACCTCCCACACAGCCCCGCAGCTGTGTAATCTCCCGGGAGAGGTAAAGAAACAGAGAAAAAGCCCAGGGCCAATAAAGGAAAAAAATACTCTGGATAGTTCCTCTCTGACCCCCTCAAGACGATCGAAACCAATCCAGGAGATCACATGGACCATGGACCATCACATGAAATGGCAGAAACACCTGTTGCATTTGCTTTGAAACTCAGTTTCTTGAGTGTTTTAAGCAATTTTCTTTTCCTGTTGGCATTCTAGACCATTTTCTTGATAGTTTTCTGGCATCAACTATTAACATTTACAGTGTTCCTTTTACATCTTGATTATTTTATTTAATTCGTTTTGTAGCTATTTATCCATGCTCCCCATTGTTTAAGTACCTTGGGGCAATTTTTTTTGTGATGAATAAAAGAAAGAAAGAATTTGCATTGATATACCACCTTTCATGATCTCAGAACGTCCCAAAGTGCTTCACAGCCAATGAAGTACTTTGAAGTGTATTCACCTGTTATACAGGGAAATGCAGCAGCACACAACAAAGGCTCGCAAACAGCAATGAGATTAATGACCAGATAATCCTTTTTGTTGGTGTTGGATAAGGGATAAAAATTGGCCAGAATAACTCCCTTGCTCTTGTCCAAATGGTGCCATTGGATCTTTTACATCTACCTGAGAGGATATACAAGGCCTCAATCTAACCTGAAAGTCAGCACCTCCAACAGTGCAGCTCAGGAATGCTCTGTAGTGTCAGTCTGGGTTACGTGCTCAAGTCGCTGAAGTAGATCTTGAACTCACAACCTTCTACCTCAGTTGCAAGAGTGCCACCACTGAGCCAAGTCTGCCACTTAATAAGCAATGCTTGTACATTAGCCTAAAGATGATGCCACTTATCTGAGTTTAACCAACCAAAGTAAAAACAACTAGAGGTCCAGTTTTACACTCTACAAAGAGATTGCAATCTAAATTGAATTCCATTTGGCTATATTTTAGAAACTGAATTTAAACTCTGTTCAGATTAAAAGATTAAAACTGTAATGAATGATGGTCAATTCTTTTTGATTGACAAAAAAACCTACACCATAGGATCACTAATCTATATCGAAAGCCCAGATTTTAACCCCTTGTACCCGACTAGAACAGGGTGTGCAGGGGGTTAAAAGTGGGGCAGTTTGCTACTCATCATCGTCTGACAAACCTCACAGAATGCGCCATTTTAACATTTTGGACAGCATGTGAGGCTCCTGGCCCTGGCAGATGAGGGCCTCACTGAGATGCAAAAGTCATTCAGACCCCAACGCTATTTTAACATTGTGTCGTGAGTTCATTGCCAGGTGTTGGTCTCTCCAGGGAAACCTTTAGGAGCAGGACCAAGAAGGTAAATAAGTTTAAATTTATTGTTTCCTTGTGGGCCAGGAGGGGCAGAAGTGCTCCTTTGGACCCCAGAAGGAAATCTCGGGCCTCTCCTGCCCTGGACTTCTCCCTCACCCACCTGCACTCGCCTGCCAATGTCCCTCTGACCTACTTTTCTGACTGCTGAGGACCGTTCCCTTAGAACCCCGGTGACGTCCCAATTCCTGCTCCCGCCCGTTGGCTTTCACGTCATTCCAGTCGGATTTGGGCGGGAGTTGGACCTGGACTATGGTTACGAGGCCCAGGTGTTAAAATGGCCTGGGCCTTACATCGGCGAGTCACAGCGGGCCTGCCACTCACCCAGCTCCCCCCATGCTGAACTCTTTATCCGAGTTAAGATCGGGGCTTAAATCTGGTTTTGCCCTCCTAATCATTTAACAGAGTGAATATTGACACCACTGTGTCAGCCAGTGAGTTGGAGGCGGGGTGGAACTTGTGGTTTTAATTGACTGAGTCTCTGAACTCATGACCGAAACTACAGCAAACAGAGTCTCCCGAGTACAACAGGATTATTTCTCCAGCAAAATGCAAAGTGGAGGATAGTTATATAATATAAATTATATGCTGAAAATCAATCCCAGGTACTTAAAGCAATGCGGTCTCCAGGCCTGATTGACGGAGGAATTACCCAATCATCCTCATTCTGGCCGGGACTTGTGTTGTCATTATATGCAGCCATCATTTAAAGTTATTTGTGATGGTGTCCCACTTTTAGTTTTACTGTCACAGTAGAACCATCTGCTCAGGTATCATTCAATGTAATAAAGATTTTGAGCAGATCTTTTAACAGTGCAAAGTGACAGAAAGTGTAGGAAGAAAACCAACTGCCAATAGCCCTAATTCTGAAACATCCCCCATTGTTCAGGTAAAACAGTTTTTAATGTATACACGATATACCATATAAGATTTTTTAATTTTAAAAAATATGTGTATATGCAGACGTGTAGGGGCATGACTCTCCATGTATGGGTTGAAATATTTAGCCCTAGCAAGATCACAATTCAAAAAGTTTATGACATGAAGCAAAAAGCCCAATATGTATGGTGAAATGTTAACATTTGACATTGTTATAAAGTGATTACATTTTTAACCTTCAGATTTACTGTCGAGCTGGTTCCTTTTGCCCAAACTACATTTTCCTATTGACTTTATTGGAGATGAACACATAGTGATGTCTGCAGAAAGAAATATAGACATTGTTATTTGACTGAGTGCCTCTGATTGATCTCAGTGGAACCTTGGTTGCTAAAGCACTTCAAAATGTAGAGAAGTGCAAAAAAATGTATTCATCTGAAGTTGAAGCTCCTGAAGCATTTTCATTATCCAGAATTGTGAGCTTTCAGCAGCTACTTTGCAAAATCCTTCAAGCACTGGTTTGACTTTTGGCAGTTGCAACATGATTGAACAAATGGAAACATGGGAGAGAAAGTGTGGTAATGTGGGAAGGAAAGTGAAAATAAAACACAATTTCATGGGCTGGAGGAGTTTAAAAATGTACAAACTTTAAAATTATGTTGAATTTGAATTCTTTCAGTCTCCATGACGAATATCGGGCAGTGGATCACGCAGCTCAAAGTAGGCAGACTGATGAACAGGTTCTGTGCTGGTGTATTGCCAAGGGAGCAAGTAACAACAGCTTATCATGCATATCTGGGCACAAATCTCTGGTTCTTGATAATTTTGAGAATGTTCACACTTAGTACTACTAGATACTGAAAAATGGTGGAAAAGAACCGAAAAAAAAAAGTTATCATCTGAAGTTGAACTCCTAAAGCATTTCCATTATCCAGAATTATGAGCTTTCAGCTGCTATTTTGCAAAATCCTTCAGATGCTGGTTTGATCTTTGGTAACATGATGATCACATCAGGACGCACATTTGAACAATTGGGAAAGTCTTAACTGGATGGCTAACTTTCATTTTTCTGATTACTTCCTGGAGCAGCTTAAAAGAGAGCAGTGGTAGATAACAATATAAGTCACCTTTATTAATGGTGTGAGAGGAAGAGAGAGAGATTGAGAGAGGGAAATCCTTCCCCATTAACCTTTATTCAGACAAGAACATATTGGTTGCTTGCTTTCGTGCACCAAAGCACCTGCAGGGAGTGTAGTTATTTGAATAGATATGAATCCAGTTCTTCCAAATAACCACTTTGTTTTCTCCTATTCTTTTCTATTTGAGTGATTTGTATTGTTTGGAGCTATTGCTTTATTGAGTTAAAGTACTGGTTATTAATTTTTTGTCCTCTTGGTTGACCTCCATAGACTGTGTATAAAACAGACAGAAATCAAATCTACATAAAATATTTTTAAAGTTGTATTTTCATGAATTGCATCCGTGATTCATACTGTGGAGATAGCAAACTTTGTAATATCTATTCCACAAGATCCTTCATACTTAGGGATTTAATCTCTAAAACCTGTTCCAAACAAGGCAAACCAATTGAGACTTGGGCCCCAATATTCACAGAGAGGCAAGGAGGGAGTGGGGGGAGGCTTAGTGGCCGGGAAACCTGGAAATACAGGTTTCCCGAAAGTCCTGACGAATTTAATGGCAGGACCTGATTTAAATTTTTTGAACCAGTCTCCCGGCTGCAGCCAGCTAGATTGAGAGGCTGGCTGACTGTCAGGCAGTTAGGCCTGCGGCACCAGGCCACAGCCGGGAGCGGAAGGAGGGTGCAAGGTGAGTCGGACATCGGTGGGGGTGGGGAGTCGGAAATCGGGGGGGATGTCGGACACTGGAGGGGATCGCAAGACGGACATCAGGGGTGAATCGCGGGGGGGATTGGGGGTCGGACTTCGGGGAATCGGGGGTCGGACATCGGGGTTCGGCTAAGGGATTCTGGTCGTGGGGTATGGGGGGTTTGGGATCCGATCGTAGGGGGCGGTCGGCTAATCGAGGGGGTCGGATCGCAGGTTGATTTACAGGTTTGGCGGGTCGGGGGAAAGCACTCCTGCTCCTCCTGGCCCATAGGCAATGCTGAAAAGGCACTTACCTGTTCTATCCAGCCGATCTCGCCTTCCTTCAGCTGTCGGGTTTGCCAAGGCCCGGAAAACCCGGCCCCCAGGAATTAAACATGCAACAGATGTAAAATTTGAGGCAAGCAGCCTCATTAAAACATTTTAAGGATGGACTCGCCTCCAGAGAGCAGGTTAGTTACCCACCCCCAAAGCGCCTCCACTAAAACCATAAGTGAGCGCGTTGAAGATGGGTTGGGGTTCCTCCCCTCACCTCTCCCCCCCCCTCCGCTACCCATCCTCTGTGGTTAAAATTACCCTCTGGTTGGCTGTTGCTTTGCTGTTTTCAGACATAATTTGTGATATTTTGAGGTAGATATTAATTAAAGTAATACACCAATGATATTGCATGTTCATAAGAACAGAGTTACTAAACAACTTTATATTCTCATGGCATTCTGGGCTTCAGACTGAAGCTCATCTGTTTGGAGTGGATGTGTTTTTTGGGACAACCATGACAGCAAATCTAATTATGAAGACATATAAGATATGAGGGGGCTTGACAGGGTAGATATTGAGAGATTGTTTCCCCCGGCTGGAGAGTCTAGAACTAGGGGGCATAGTCGCAGGATAAGGGGTCGGCCATTCAAGACTGAGATGAGGAGGGCACGCAGAGGGCTCTGAATCTTTGGAATTCTCTACCCCAGAGGGCTGTGGATGCTGACTCATTGGATGTATTCAAGGTTGAGATGGATAGATTTTTGGACTCTATGGGAATCAAGGGATATGGGGATTGGGCGGAAAAGTGGAGTTGAAGTCGAAGATCAGCCATGATCTGATTGAATGGTGGAGCAGGCTCGAGGGGCCGTATGGCCTACACCTGCTCCTATTTCTTATGTTCTTACGATCTTAAATCACCTTGGTGTTCTCTGACGGATCAGTACAATTACAGTGTAAGGTTCCAACAGATTTCACCCACTGAAAGTGTCGGAGACCACACTATAATATTATTGGTTTTATCCATGCTGTGGGAATTACAGTTTGGTCACAGTACATTTGTACTACTTGAGTCTGAACCTATGTATGTATAATGATGCAGACCTTTGGAAAAGAGAACATTCACTACTTAGTTAAGAGCTGTTATTCAAAAATTTCTGAAATTGAAAACATACAATCCAGTTAAATTAAAAATGAAAGCTTTATTTACTGACTTTAGTATTGATTCTGACAGACTGTTACTACTATGAATCCTTTTTGTATGAGACTTGCAAAAACAGTTGCCTTGGAGTTAATAGCATATTACATTCTAAGTGATAGTCTCTGCAGTGGATGTCAGATCACATGGTTAAATAAAGACAGGTGATATTCAAACAATTTGCACACCTCTTTATAGTCTGTTTTTTTCACTGTGCAAAAAATCTCAGTCAGTTAAGTTATTATTTCAACTCGAAAGCTACATTCCTATTTTCACTACTTGTTTACTTGTTGCAGATGTCATCTCGTTCATTTTAAACACTGGCGTAAAATTAGTGCACACAGGAATGAAGTTTCTACATGAACTTTGCTAATCAGAGTTTTAACTAATGAAATAAGTTACTATGAAAGGCAATTGAAGTAAATAGTATAAAATATGTTAAGGTGACAATCAGATATCTTTTCGGCAGTGGTGATTTGGCTAATTCGGAGTGTGGGGGTGGTGTGGCGTTTGGTCGACTTAGCAGGAAGGGGGTCAAGCTGGGATCTGGGGAATGCCGATCTATCTAGTCTGAAGGTCGAGCCAGGAATTGTACAGACCTCCAGGCCGAACCTGAAAGCTGAAGACGGGTGACAGAGGTTCCTGGGAGTGAAAAGGAAGCGGTTCTTCAAACCCCATTGGCCAACCTCAAAATAATTGGGGGGGGGGGAGGTCATGATCCCCCACTGGCTCTGCCACTGCTTTCTGGGTAGTGGGTAGCATTCTTGCCTCTGAGTCAGAAGGTTGTGCGTTCAAGCCCCACTCCAGAGACTTGAACACAAAAGCTAGGGTGATACCCCAGTGAAGTACTGAGGGAGTGCTGCACTGTCGGAGGTGCCGTCTTTCGGATGAGATGTGAAACCGAGGCGCCGTCTGCCCTCTCAGGTGGATGTAAAAGATCCCACGGCACTATTCTGAAGAAGAACAGGGGAGTTCTCCCTGGTGTCTTGACTAATGTTTATCCCTCAACCAACATCACTAAAAAACAGATTATCTGGTCATTATCACATTGCTGTTTGTGGGACGTTGCTGTGTGCAAATTGGATACTGTGTTTCCTACATTACAACAGTGACTACACTTCAAAAGTACTTCATTGGCTGTAAAGCGCTTTGAGATGTCCTAAGGTCATGAAAGGTGCTATATAAATTCAAGTCTTTCTTTCTTCTTTCTTCTGGAAAAGATGGATCTACGAATTAATGGCTTTTTTCAGCTAAATGACCCCTTTATGTTCCTAAAATTTTATGGGTTCATATGGCTCTTTCCTTGGATGGGTTATTTTGCGGATTGGTTTCTCCTGGAGTCGGTCTCTAGCTGGTTGGGTCTCACCCATAACTGAGCACTCCTTGTACTACTAGCACCTCACACAGATGGGCCCCTCATGGCCTGTCCATGGACTGGTCTCTTTGTGAACTGGAATTTCTTCGGTGAGCTGCTTTTCTGCTAACTCAGGGCTTCACCTAATTTCTCTTTCATTTCCTTACTGTTAAATTTGATCTCTCCTCTCCTTTATATCAGTTAATACTACTCTTCTAGTGGATCTTGACTACTTTTTATTCACCTCTTGATTCTTATTGAAAGGTCCTGTATTCCTTACCTCACATTTCCCTCTTTATCTCCTAGTTCAAAACCTGCTCTTCTTTCTTTCCTGCCCTGTTCCACATTTCTCATTAATCTCTCAGCTTGTTGATCACTGATAACCTCAATTAATAGTTCTTTTAATTGGCTGTTGGCTTTGCCCCACAGTGCCAACCACCACCTTAGCTTTAGTTTACTTTTTTAAACAAATGTATACCCTGAATGTTTAAAAGGACAGTTTTCTGTTATCGTACTACATTTTAGCTATTTTGAAAATGCATTTTGACTAATTTTTGTCCCATTTGGTTTGCCTGACACATTTTAATTATAAAAATTTAAGCAGTTGAAAATGGACCCAGAAGCTACTTTTTAAAATCTTACCTTAATTATCTCAATGACCTGATGGCTAATTCTGGTCTACATAAAGATTCAATGCTTGCATTTAGTTTTATTCCTCTGCAAACATGATAAAACATCTGCAAATTATGCATCATTTTAAAAATCCCTTTTGTTAAGTATTTAAATATTAATAAGCACAATGACATGCCTTCACAAATTAGTGCAAGCATATGTTATCTGTACACACATCAAGCCATTGGAAACATTATCCAAGGAGTTTTCGGATAATAATGCAATTTAAGGGGCGAAAAGATTTCCTCAAGGATGTAACACTGCAGCTATACTTTATCTGTTGCTATTGAATAGATCCCAGGAGTAAATTAACAGGTTGTTATCTAGTCTTAAAAGTGCTGATGATGTAAAAAAGAACACTCAGGCAAAGATAGAGCAGTTTGCAGCTGTCACCTGATCCCACAGGCTAGATTACACCTTGAATTCTGCCCTGGTATCTGATTTTTTTTGAATGCTATATATGCTGTTTTATTTTGTATGCCCATATTTAGATGGTTGGCTTATACTAGCTGCATACTTGAGCCCTGAAAATTAAGCTTTATTTTAAATGGGTTAATACCTCTGCTAAAAGAGGGGAATTTCAGACAAATGTATGAAGTGTTCAAATGCTATTACCCAAGATGTAATTTTGGAGCCTTGATATCTTTGATATATAATGACATTTACAAAATGTTATTGTTTCCCTGTGATATAAAAAAAAGTGGTCTTGAGGGGCTTATTGCAAGGATTCAATAATCTGTATATATTATCCAGTGCTTCACATTTTGAAGGCTAAAGGAAGAAAAAAGAACTTACATTCATGACCTCTGGGTGTCCCAAAGTGCTTTACAGCCAATGAAGTACTTTTGAAGTGTAGTCACTGTTGTAAAGTAGGAACACAATGTTTAGGAGTTAGTAATTCTTATTACCACTGTAGTTTTTTAGGAGACAACTTGAATTGGAGTTACAATTCTATGATATGGAATGTTATAATTTTAAACAGGGTTGCAGAAACACAGTGTTGAAAGCAATGACATTGACACAGCATCAAGTGACAGAAAAATGACAAGGATATTTTCTGTACTCTGTTTTCAAGGGATTCACTATCTTGTGAATATCACATTACCATGATATGAATGGATGCTTGGCATTTGAGTGAGTAAGTTAAGCAATAATAAATGAGAAAGCATGTGCACCTTTGGGAGGGGCAGCATTAGCATGGCTTGTTGAAACAATGGATGGGGAGTTAAAATCCTTCACTTACGCCTTTGAGACAAATGTTGTCACTACATCATGTTCTCCACTGAATGAACAATCTATGAGAAAATATGAACCACAGTTTATATTTTTATAAACTGTTTAAACATCTCATTGCAAAGCCGAATAGTTTTCAACAGGAATTTAATTTTCGAATGACAGTTACACTGACAGTGGTCTGTGTCTCTACGCCGATTGGTATTGAGGACACAATTCTAAAATGGGATTCTGAGTTACCAGGAGATTTTACAATGCTGTGATGACCACTTACAGCATCAGTATTGTTTCCACAGTGATCAGATGGGGAATACTACAGACCAGTGAGGGGAATTTTTCAACTTTTAGATATGTAACGTTATGAGGAAAATTTATACAACCTTCTGATAGGATAAACATAGTACAAAGCTCCAATTTTAATATGGCATTATCCAAATAATTGGTCCACCACCAGTGTTAACTTGATTTTCCAGCCACCGATAGCATATTATACAGCGCCTGAAAGGTATCCAGTCTTCCTAGCTCAGAATCCAGCTTTCAGGAATTTCCGGTGGAAATCGAGCAGGGAGCAGTTAAAATGGAGAGGGAGAGTGACCTCCCTTCCCAATCCCACCGTCCGCAATTTTAGGAAACCCGCCCAAAGCCGGCGGGGTACTTGTTTAAATACATTATCGGGACCCAACCGCCATTTTAACATTGGCCTGATTGGGAAAGCAGCTGCAGCTTTATCGGCAGGCTGAAGCTAGCAGAAAGAGGATCAGCAGGAGGTCCTCCCAGATAAGTTTATTTGTTCCCTTTGTGGGGCCAGGAGGAGCAGGGGTGCTCCTGCGGCAGCACTGCTTAGATCTTCTGGGGGTCACTGGCAGGGTCCCATTTACTGGCAGGAATGCCCCTGGAAGCCCACCATGAATACATAATGACCCAGGGAACTGGACCAGAGTCAAGGCAGCAGGCGGAAGTCCTGCTCCAACCTGTGGGGGTAGGAAAAGGAAAATCCAGCCCTTAGTTCTCTCTTATCAAATTCTTTTCTCCATTAGTGGCGGCACTAACTCATTATGATCATCCCTATTAATAGAGCAGAAAGAAAAGCTTGATACAAATGCATTAAGCATTGTATCATAACATCACTCCCTAATTTCCAGACTATACCTTTTTTCATGAAAATTAACAACATTTATTTGACTCTTCAGTCCACAATGTGAATATAAAGGTCAGCCATGATCTATTGATGTCTTGTCTGAGGCTATATTAAACACAGAAACATTACCCATTTAGGAAACTGAAAAATGCCACTATAGCAAAATGAATGACATAAAATCTGTTTGGAAAAATATCATGTAAATCTCCAGAGAAATCATCAGGATCAAAAGCTAAAGGCATCCATATAATAATAAACTTTTTAAATTAAATATTGTTCCTCTGTGATGGGAACTAGGCATAATATTATAACAAGTACTGGGAGCAAGTTTACTGGTGAACAGTGAGGAGGTGGGGACAAGCGTGAGGCCCAAAGAGATTTTTGCTCCCTGGTCCCATTTCAATATCGGCTGGCTGTGGGAGTGGGATTTTGGGTGGCAGGAGGCCACAGCAGTTGTCCTGTGGAATGTCCCCAGCACTCAGATAAGTGGTCGTGGGAGGGGGGGGTTGGAATGGTCTGAAGGGATTGTTGTTGGTGGAGGAGGAGGGAAGCTTGAGGTGGGGGAGGCCTGAGGTTTCTTTGTGTTCTTCCTGGCCCACAAGGAAATTCAAAAAATTACAAAATATTAACCTTTCTGGGCCTGTTTTGGTCATGGATCCACTTCTTGACAGGATTGGCCTGGCATGGAAGCCACACAGGCCAGGGGTTGAGATTACATTCAGAGACCCTGTGTTTTTTAATCAATTACATTTATATTTATAAGTTCTAGGCATAGTTCAATAAAGCCACAACTCATTGCTTAATTTACACCTAATTATGCTTGGACTTAAAGTAAACATTCCTAAAAATGACAAACATGACAGCGTCACAGCCTTTTGTGCCTTAAGTTCACAGCACTTTGGGCATGATTTTAGCTTGGAGCTGCGAACCCAGAGCATCAATGGGTATTCGCTGGGGAACCCTGAAACCAAATGAGTGCATCGCAATCTGCGATCGCAGCTCAATTGTAGGTAAGTATTTGTGCTTCCGGATTTCCCACACGCCAGGCAGCCAGATTGATAGACTGATTGACTGTCGGAGGGAAAGGAGCTGTGAATCAGAGAGGGGGGAGGGAGGGAGAGGGAGATCATGGGACATGGAAGAAATCGAGGGGGGGGAGGTGAGGGGACGAGAACAACATCGGGTGGGCCTTGGAGTTGATCGGGGTGGGGGGGGGGGTGCGGGGGGTCCAGCATCGGTGGGAGGGGGGGGTCTAGCATCGGTGGGAGGGGGGGGTTGGCCAATCGTGGGGTCCTGTCGGCCAGGTGAGGTTGTTGGGCTTGGATGAAGCACTCCTGCTCCTCCGGGCTCACAAGCAGTGCAATAAAGGCACTCACCTCATGGATCTGACCCTTCATGCCTGCTTTCACCTGATGTGAATCGGAAGCGATGGGAAACCCGAACAGATAAGGTTAAATTTGTTTTACATTTGTAATACACAAAAAATTAAGTGCTTCAACTAACGCAATGAGGTACATTGCCCCTTTAAATATCAGCCCGCCGGCTTTAAGCGGGGACGGGACTTCTGGGTTCCTGCTCCAAAGGACCTCATCCAACTATTTTTACTGCCCACCCGGCCCCAAACCACCCATTCTTGGGGGTTAAAATTACCCCCTTTGTGTCACACAATCCTCTCAAACTCTTTTTGAAGAAAGCTGGAGGTTGTGGTACCAATTTAAAACAAGCTACTGAGGGTTTAATCTGCTGCGTACAACTGTGGGGTCCCTGCAAAACAAATTGAAAACAATATGCCTGATAAATAATTTCAAAATTTATATTTTGTTTTTCATTTGCAATAGCTGTTAAATATACACTGTGTATGTCCATTGGTTAAGAAGGACATTATAACATTAAAGCAGGCATTCCAAGTTCTGCCTTTTAGTGACTCCTGCCCGTCAGATAGTACATGCGTGGGAGATTGAAGCAAGTGTTTCAGCTGCATGGCAAATTAGCATATTACTAAAAGAAAGCTTGAATGCCAATCACTCTGCTAATGAATTAGAATGTGCTGAAATTGACCCGTGTTCGGGATGGCATGTTATAGCTGTGAAATGGGTACTCCTGTTTGTTAACCCTTCTGTAATTTCATCAGTTTCTCTCTAATTGTAAGTGAACTGGTCGACAATAGTGTTGATTATTATGGTACTTGGCAGGCTGAACACAGCAGTGTCACATAGCAAGAGACTATCATAAGCAACTAGATTAATTCCAATCCCCAAAGCACAAACTACTTGCTTAGAATAGCTGCTTGTATTTTTTTTGCTGGTCTGCATTGAAACAGACTGCCTCTTGCTTATTGCAGCAAAGCAAAAAGCCCATGCAATCAACCTCACTGTGGCAAAATCAAGAGAAATGGCAGAATAGCTCTTCACGTTAGGGCTTTACTTTATCGGATTTTGAGTGTGGGACATTTATCAATACAAGATGTGCACATTTTGTTATAATAAAAGGGTCATAATAACATAGTTGTAAGAAGAGGTTTCTAATAAAAAGTTTGATTTTAACAGTTTTAACCAGTGGATCTGCCAAACAAAGCATGCAGCTTTGAAGCTCGGGTTTATATTTAAATTGAACTGTATAAAACCAACTAAATGTAATATTATAACCCACCTGGAAAACAATGCTGAAGTGATGTCATTTAAGCATCCAGCTAGTGTACATGAAACATGAAGCCACTTGTCTTAAAACTCTCAAGTCAAGGATTTCTTAGCCTAGAAATTCCACTCCTTTTGGATGTGGCAATCCAGTGCAGTGCAAATGGAAGGGAAATAAATTGGGCAGGGTTTTTGCCTTTGTCTGTCTCCTGCCTGCCTGCCTCCATCCTGAAGTGATTTATAGTGTAGGACTAGCAAGACCTCAGGCTCGTCCGGAAATCCCACCAATTGTGCCTCTTGTATGGCCAGCGGTAACTACGTCTGTATGAAGTAGGCACAGTTGCTGCACCTCATATGTGGGCCCCATAATGCTGTATTCAAATTGCAATTGATCCAAGAGAGACGTTTTACGGTTTGCGAGGATGCAGCAGCAAAAAATAAAATGGTGTCCTTCGGATCCTTAGCCACGCTGATCTTTACGCCCCCCCCCCCCACCCCACCCCATCCCACCATCACAACACTCGATGGGGCCGTTAGGTGCCACTCTGAAATCCCAACAGGTCCATGGGTTAAGTGCCTGCCCCTAATTTTTAACTGACCCTGTACCCACGATTTAGGAACGGGGTTACAGTGAGGCTAGACAGTTGGGTAGAAGTCCCACCTCTCCGTACTTCTGACAACACAATGGCACTGCCAAAATTGCCAGGCTTCTAATTTCAAATTATTTGTTATATTTTACCACTCAGTACTGACCGTTCATAATCTGGGGATACAAATTATTGAGCAGAATAAAGAAAAAAATACATATAGGGAATGGGGAAAAAATAAACAATTAATTGTGGAAATTTTTGCCTTATCCATAGAAATGACATTGCTTCATCACTTTGTTTGAGTGACTTTGTCTTAGATAGTAAAATGTTAGATAATATAAAGTACATTAGATGAATGGTGAAAACAAATCATTAGCCCCAAAATTTCTGGCACAGGGAAAGATTGTTGCGCAGAGGACTGTCATCTGGGTATGAAATTCAGGACAAAATCTGGATCCTCTTTTTGACCCTGTTGAAAATCCCATCAGTTTTGGGGAGGGTCCGTAATACACCTGCCCAAGCATATTATAATAGGATGTAAATGAGGAAAATTTGTCGTATAACTTATTTTCCTCATTTTCACCCTGTGGAATGTTGGAAGCCAAGGACACCTGTAAGTTGCCAGCATTCAGCATTGCCAGGGCCATGTGGGGTGTGGAGGGAGTGAAGCAGAGTGATCCATTTGATTGCCTAAATCAACTGATGAGGAAAGTCACAGTTTCAGTGATTTCTTTGAAGACCATTCTTCAGCCCTGCAGTGCAAATTACACTGGTACCCTCCTAAGTTATGTAAATTAGCCTGACCCTGAGATTTCCACTGAGTCAGGGTCATCCACAGTGGGCGGCCAGAAGTTCCATTCCACCCTTCCCCAACCCCAATCCTCTCCAGGAATTTTAGAGGCATTGGCATCAGAAACAGTGTTTGTAACAATGGACACTCCACCCCCACTCTATCCAGTGGTCAGTCGTGGACTTTCCATTAGCTTGGCAGTAAATGTGTTTCTGTCTAAAAATGAACTATCCTATCAGCAATGCAAAAGAAACATCTGAATATATTAATATCCTCTCAGTGGACTTTTCATGCAGCTGTGACTGGTTCTACGCAAAAGATTACAGTGAAGAGCTGACGCTAATGTGTGACACTTATTTTGTTATAAATTGCTGCTTCCTGGACTCCCTTGGAGGCTGAGCAGATGGTATATGAATGTCTCTCTCCTTGGGGACTTGCAGTTCCTCACCCAGCTTCAGAAATGTTTGTTTTAATTTCTCGAGCTGAACACAGTTCAGCACTGAGACCTTAGCAATTCTGCTTTGGGAAAGTGCCAAGGCATTTTTATGTCGTAATATTGTGGCCTCTGCTTCCAACAAAAAAGAGACTTTGTCTTGCCGGAGGCAACTGGAAGAGTAAATCCATTGCTTGGAAATTGTTGTGATTGGGATGAATCAGACATCAAAGATGTTCTCTGCTCTTCAAAGTGCTGGAGAGAAGCTTCCTTTCCTGCAGTATTCTAATACCAAGCACATGCCCACCAATGCCCATTTTTAGAGATAACTGGGGACAATTTATGGGCAGAGCAGCAACATTTATATAGTGCAGTTATCACAGCAAACCACCCAAGGTGCTTCACAATAGACAGCCAAACCCAAGCAGATGTAGGAGGGGCACTAGGAGAGGTGGTTGAAGGTGCTGTTGATGAGGGAAGACTTTAAAAAGGATTTTGAAAGTGGAGAGAGATGTATCAGGAAAAAGGGTTTAGAGAGAGAGGAATAGGAGGAGGCCAACACGGGGCACATCCTTGGGACACATCAGAGGTGACCATACGAGGATACGAGGAGAATCCATTGCAGGGGATGTGCTGACAGCAATGGGACTGATAGGAATGGAACCATAAGTGGACAATACCATGGAAGTGACTGAGGAGAGGTGATGGAGGATGGTATGATTGACCATGTCAAAGTCCGCAGAGAGGCCAGGGAGGATAAGAATCGATAATCTATCACGATCACACAGAATGCCATTTTTGACTTTTACCAAGATGGTCTCAATTGTAGACTGGTTGAAAAAAATCAAACAAGAAGAAATGGCTCATTGTGTCGGATGTTTGTGAGACATTCCAAAAACCTTAGAGGGGCTAGAGAAGTTAGAGATGGAGATCACAGATTGAACAAGGGTAGGCTTTTTAAGGAGCAGGCTGATTATGACAGTTTTGAAGGTGGGCGATATAATGCCCGAAGAGAGGGAGCAGTTGATGATATCAACCTATGTCCTCAGAAGTAGCAAAGTAACAGTGCTTTTCTTCCAGTTAACCGAAGGAACAGCTGTTTCTATTCTAAAACAAACCAAATCCATATACTGTACTGGACTGTGCCTTCATGGACCTAGATTGTAGAGCATCAAACTTTATTTGGAATAGCAAACATCATTGTGTTGGTTGAAATCTCTTGCAATAGCCATTTGAATGGGGACAGTGGGACTATTCCAATTACTCGTTGCTGGTCAACACAACATGGCTGTACATCTTTGTTAATTGAACTCAAGCTTTGGATAGTTATCGTAGGTTTGGATTGGAGCAAGTGCTCTCAACTGCTATTCCAATTTTTCAAATGCCATTTGTAGCAGATTGCACAATGCCTGCCTTGACTAGCTGATATGGTATGTTGCCCAGAGACCCTGATACTGCAGTGAGGATAAATATTTCCAAATTATTGAAAGATTGTCTCATGATTGAACTTTTGAGTTATGGTCCTATTACCCATGTTGCGTTAGACCTTAAGGTATTACACTGAATGTTGGGTTTGCCAGCTGAAGTTCTGACCGCCTTGTTTGCAGATCAGAGATGTGTTCCAGATCTGTAACACCAAACATTGATCCTTCAACAAGCACAATCAGACATCTGTGGAAGATAGCATTGGCAGAGAAAATTATAGATTCGCTCCATGTTTAATGAAATAAAATTTTTGCAGGCATGCATCTAGGAATTACTAAGTAACACGTACTCATACAAACACCTAAAGCATCCATATCAAATTTCTCTGTTCTTGATTTTAATAGATCCATTAATCTGGATACAATAAACACTTTCATACCTCAATTAAAATATCAGAGAGAGAAATTTGATGCAAATACATTAAGTATCCTTATGGTAAATGACACATGGTAATTTCTAAGATACAGTTTGCTTTTCTATGCCATGGTATCCCTTGAAATGTCTAACTGGTTTCTCAGTGTGGCACTAGTCAGAAGAACTGGTTGGGTCTGGAATTTGGAAGATTTCTATTGCACATTTCTGCATTGTCACCTTCATTTGAGTGGCTTCATAGGAACATAGAAATGTACAGGCTCGAAAAGGACCATTGTGATCCATCTGGCTGGTCCCAAAGTTCAAAACAATGCCGGACTATGGGCAGAATTCTCCCCTTTAAGGTGGAGTAGCAGTAGGGCAGGACTTCTATTTGTCCCTTTATCTTCACCCTGAACTTGACCCATTCCCCGCTGTGAAGAGGGAGCTCACTGGTGCTGAAGGGAACAATGAGATGATGCTGCACAGGACCATCGTTACAGCATCCAAAGACGTGGTGAGGAATGTTAGAAGAGTGGAAGAGCCCCAAAAAGGAAGAAACATTCTGGTTTTGTAAGCCCAGTCAAGATCAAAGCCTACAAGCATGTATATGGGGGCGGTGAAGCCTCAACTAGGTCCCTTTCCTCCATTTACAAAATTCAGGGCCATACCAACGCTGAGACTATTGCTCCCTTTCACCAGGGAGTCCCAGAATGCAGCTGTAATCAGTTTGGCCCAGTGTATTCTGTTTCTACTTTAAATATCTCTCAGCATTTTACTGTTCATCATATAGTTTGGCAGGTAATTTTGGTGGTTTCAGTAACGTGAGGTGTTTCTTTTTGTATTTGTTGAAATTTATAAACAAATTGAAAAAAGAAACAAAAGAAGAAAACATTATAAAGCATGCCTCTAAAGAATGGTTGAAGTCCTGTCTCAATAAGGGTCGACCATTATGCTGTAACTGTAATTAATTTGGAGAGATTTTTTGGGTAGAGGCAGCAATAAGGGCAGCTTCTATCTGATGCAATGAACAGGGAGGCTGAAAATGTGTGGTGGGCTAACTGCACCCTTTACTGAGCCTTGCCAGTAGTTTCTTATCACCACTGCTCACAGATTAAGGAAAATCAAAAACCTGACATAGTTCAAATTTTAATTTTATTGTAGAGTAAAAGATACATTTTCCTCTAGTAATAATATCAATTCCAGCTGCCTGATGATGTAAATATCACACCCATTGTAATTCAGGGTTTCAAGGTTTTCCTTTACACTAAACAGGGGAGTGGAGATGAAGTCAGGTATCATCCTTTTCCTACGTCTCACCATTTCCCCCTCCCTGGATGCTTTTCACTTTCAAAGGCAATAGATCAATAGTCCTGAAATGTGGCAACATCACCATGTCATCATGTCACCCTTTTTGTAATAACCAAATGAATTTTTGTTTACACAATTTTCCTGAAAACAGGAATACTCTTGCATAGTAACTTGACATGGGGACTAAGTTTTGCAGTCTATTTGAACACTGACCTTTTGCCTCTGGGTCCTGGGTTCAAAACAAGCTCAGACTGTCGGGATGAAAACGTCTTCTCATCACCAAGCTGTAAGCATCCTAAGTGAAATTATTTCAGACATTCTGACCCAGCAACTATTAGGCACAGGTCCATGACACAAAACTGCCCATAACTCGTCAATAATTGGCACTAAATAGGCAATTTTACTCAGTAAACCACAAGGATGACTGGTCTGGGAAATAAAAACGTCATATTGCTTTAAAGTGAGATAAAAATATGAGTACAATGTACAGATTTTATAGTGGAAGTATTAAAATAGGAAAACAAACTACATTTGTGTTGGCTGAGACATACATTTTGCAAAAAAGGTCTTAACCTTTAGACTCTGCAATAATTCACACGGATTCCTGTTATAAAAGCCCATTGTGATTATTTTTATATTTCTTGCCACATCTTTTGAATTTGGGTTAGAACCAAGTTCTTGAGTTAAAAAGAAACTTGCTTGACTCAATGCATAACCTTTATCCTTGAATCACACCTTCATAATAACCATAGATTTTGCCAACCAAAGGGGAACGAAGGTCTGCAATTCTCCATTTTCTCCACTGCACTCATTGGGATAAATTTCCACCTTCAGTTCCCGGGCGGCAATCCGGTGGAGTGGATTGGCCACCTGTTATACAACTTGCCGGATCTTTATTTCATGGGATGAAAATCGGGCGGGTTCTACAACGAGCGGGCCATCTACTCCGCCAGATTATTGCCCAGGCATTGAAGGTGAAAACCAATGCCATTATTTCCCCTGAAAAGTTCACTGGATTTTTTAGTCCGATGAGCAGTGTGCTGAGTTCTCAGGCTGGCTTCCATTAAAAGGAGTGCCACAGCTCGAGTCATCACTATCATATTTGTTGGGCCACATGTGGAGTCAGTTTGCTCAGTCACAAGTTGCTGATGTGGAAGATATTTTTCCACTGATTTTGTTTACAGCTGACAGCCTGACACAGTGTGGGTTTACTGTGATTGGAATTGCAAAACTGTCATCTGTGTATGTCTTAATATTTCCATGGGTTGGACACCCCCTCTCTCATTGTCTATCAGACTCCCTACTTTTTTTCTTTGGATCTTCCAGTATGCAGTGTGCTTCAAAATTTCATTCTGTTAGCAAAGTGACAAAAATTATGAGCTTTGCATTTTATCCCACAGACATATTTTTCTCTGACACAACTAGAATGAACTCTCCACCCGCATTCTGCTGCAGTAGATTTTTTTGCAAGGGTGTCCCAAGGGAGGGGTCACAGGCCGTATTAAAGTGGTGCCTAGAGGCCGTGAACATAAAACAATTCATCTCCAGATGCCATTTTTATGGTAATTAATGTCCTGCACAATATACCATGCAATAGTTGCGTATTGGCATTCCATGTATTTTTAAACAGTGACAATCCAAAAACAAAGCTACTTTTCAAAAATTAGTTTTTTTTCCCCCAATAAAGATGACCAACTATTTTACATTATGAGGAGAAAGGTATCTCTGGGCTGATTGAGGCCACACATACAGAATATGCGCAGGCAATAAAATCCATGTAAATTCCCTAATACATTTTTATTCTGTGCTGTGAAGCAGTATGTTGTGCTGACAAACAGAAAATTTAATTCAGCGCATTGGTGCTCCAGTCGATGTGCTTCAAATTTAATTTAAATTTAATTTAGCCATATTAATGACCCAGAGTCTCCCTACCAAAACGTAGAAAGAGCTTTAAGTCTTATAGATGTTTTATTACTATTAGCACAATAGGGCTAATTTTATGGTTGTTGGCAGTTCAGCTGTTGCTCAGTGGTAGCACTCTCGTTTCTGAGTTAGAAGGTTGTGGATTCAACTCCATTTTTAAATCCCTCCAATCATGTTTCCGCCCCGCCACAATTTTTTTTATTATTCATTCATGGGATGTGGGCATCGCTGGCGAGGCCAGCATTTATTGCCCATCCCTAATTGCCCTTGAGAAGGTGGTGGTGAGCCGCCTTCTTGAACCGCTGCAGTCCGTGAGGTGAAGGTTCTCCCACAGTGCTGTTTGGAAGGAAGTTCCAGGATTTTGACCCAGCAACGATGAAGGAACGGCGATATATTTCCATGATGTGGAGATGCCGGTGATGGACTCGGGTGGACAAATGTAAGGAATCTTACAACACCAGGTTATAGTCCAACAGTTTTTTTTAAAATCACAAGCTTTCTCAGATTATCTCCTTCGTCACTCAACTGAAGAAGGAGATAATCTCCGAAAGCTTGTGATTTTAAAATAAAACTGTTGGATTATAACCTGGTGTTGTAAGATTCCTTAGATATATTTCCAAGTCGGGATGGTGTGTGACTTGGAGGGAAATGTGCAGGTGGTGTTGTTCCCATGTACCTGCTGCTCTTGTCCTTCTAGGTGGTAGAGGTCATGGGTTTGGGAGGTGCTGTCGAAGAAGCCTTGGAGAGTTGCTGCAGTGCATCCTGTGGATGGTACCCACTGCAGCCACAGTGCGTCGGTGGTGAAGGGAGTGAATGTTTAGGGTGGTGGATGGGGTGCCAATCAAGCAGGCTGCTTTGTACTGGATGGTGTTGAGCTTCTTGAGTGTTGTTGGAGCTGCACTCATCCAGGCAAGTGGAGAGTATTCCATCACACTCCTGACTTGTGCCCTGTAGATGGTGGAAAGGCTTTGGGGAGTCAGGAGGTGAGTCACTCGCCGCAGAATACCCAGCCTCTGAGCTGCTCCTGTAGCCACAGTATTTATGTGGCTGGTCCAGTTAAGTTTCTGGTCAATTGTGACCCCCAGGATGTTGATGGTGGGGGATTCCGCGATGGTAATGCCCTTGAATGTCAAGGGGAGGTGGTTAGACTCTCTCTTGTTGGAGATGGTCATTGCCTAGCACTTGTCTGGCGCGAATGTTACTTGCCACTTATGAGCCCAAGCCTGGATGCTGTCCAGGTCTTGCTGCATGCGGGCACGGACTGCTTCATTATATGAGGGGTTGCGAATGCAACTGAACACAGTGCAATCATCAGCGAACATCCCCATTTCTGACCTTATAATGGAGGGAAGGTCATTGATGAAGCAGCTGAAGATGGTTGGGCCTAGAACACTGCCCTGAGGAACTCCTGCAGCAATGTCCTGGAGCTGAGATGATTGGCCTCCAACAACCACTACCATCTTCCTTTGTGCTAGGTATGACTCCAGCCACTGGAGAGTTTTCCCCCTGATTCCCATTGACTTCAATTTTACTTGGCTGCTTGGTGCCACAATCGGTCAAATGCTGCCTTGATGTCAACGGCAGTCACTCTCACCTCACCTCTGAAATTCAGCTCTTTTGTCCATGTTTGGACCAAGGCTGTAATGAAATCTGGAGCCGAGTGGTCCTGGCGGAACCCAAACTGAGCATCGGTAAGCAGGTTATTGGCGAGTAAGTGTCGCTTGATAGCACTGTTGACAACACCTTCCATCATTTTGCCGATGATTGAGAATAGGCTGATGGGGCGGTAATTGGCCGGATTGGATTTGTCCTGCTTTTTGTACTGAAACGGCCCTTATCAAAGTCACAAATGACATCCTATGTGACTGTGACTGTGGTAAAATATCCCTCCTCTGCCACGGTTAACCACACCATTCTCCTCCAATGCCTCTCCTCCATTGTCCAGCTGGATGGGAATACGTTCGCCTGGTTCCATTCTTAGCTATCTCGTCGTAGCCAGAGAATCACCTGCAAGGAGTTCTCTTTCCGCTCCCACACCATTACCTCTGGAGTCCCCCAAGGATCTATCCTTGACTCCCTCCTATTTTTCATCTTCATGCTGCCCCTTGACGACATCATCTGAAAACACAACATTAAGTTTCACATATACGCTGATGACAGCCAAATCTGCCTCACCACCACCTCTCTCGACCCTTCTACTGTCTCTCATTTTTCACATTGCTTGTTCGACATCCAGTACTGGATGAGCAAATATTTCTTCCAACTAAATATTGGGAAGACCGAAGTCATTGTCTTTGGTCCCCGCCACAAACTCCGTTACCTAGCCACCGACTGCATCCTTCTCCCTGGCTGCTTTCTGAGGCTGAACCACTCCGTTCACAGCCTTGGCGTCCTATTTGAGCCTGAGATGAGCTTCCGACCACATAACCGCTCTATCACCAAGGCCACCTACTTCCACTTGCGTAACATTGCCCGTCTCCGCCCCTGCCTCAGCTCATCTGCTGCTGAAACCCTCACCCATGCCTTTGTTACCTCTCGACTTGACTATTTCAATGCTCTCTTGGCTGGCCTCCCAACACCCACCCTCCATAAACTTGAGCTCATCCAAAACTTGCTGCTTGTAACCCAACCCGCACCAAGCCCCATTCTCTCATATCCCTGTGCTCACTGACCGACATTGGAACCCGGTCCGGGAACGCCTCGATTTTAAAATTCTCATCCTTGTTTTCAAATCCCTCCATGGCCTCGCCCCTCCCTATCTCTGTAACCTCCTCCAGCCCTACAACCCTCCGAGATCTCTGCTCTCCTCCAATTCTTGCCTCTTGCGCATTCCCGATTTTAATCACTTCACCATTGGCGGCCGTGCCTTCAGCTGCCTAGGCCCTAAGCTTTGGAATTCCCTCCCTAAACCTTTCTGCCTCTCTACCTCTATCTCCTCCTTTAAGACACACCTTAAAACCTACCTCTTTGACCAGGCTTTTGGCCACCTGTCCTAATATCTCCTTATGCAGCTCGGTGTCAAAGTGTTTTCTAACACTCCTGTGAAGCACATTGGGACGTTTTAATACATTAAAGGTGCTATATAAATGAAAGTTGTTGTTGTTCAAGTTCCACTCTAGAGACTTGAGGACAAAATCTAGGTTGACACTGTAGTACAGTACTGAAAGTGCTGTACTGTCTGAGGTACCATCTTTCAGGTGACATATTAAACTGAAGCCCTCGCTGTCCTCTCGGGTGGACGTAAAAGCCCCAATGGCACTATTTCAAAGAAGAGCAGGGCTGTTCTCTCTGGTGTCCTAACCAATATTTATCCATCAATCAACATCACTAAATCATTACCACATTGCTGTTTGTGGGACCTTGTTGTGCATAACATTGGCTGCACCGTCTCCTACATTACAACTGTAACAACATTGCAAAAGTACTTCATTGGCTGTCAAGCACTTTGGGATGTCCTGAGGTCGTGAAAGGTGCTATATAAATGCAAGTTCTTTCTTTGTCCACTGAGAGCACATAATGGAAATTCCCCCTCACTCATTGCAATTGTGGCAATTTATCCCTCCTACTCCTTCTTGATCTCTGCAATGTTCGAGATTTTCGATCTTGCCATCCTCCTCCACTGCTTCTCTTCTATGGTCTACCTCAATGACACTAGCTTTTCTTGTTTCCACTCCTACCTTCCAATGCAGCCAGTGCATCTCCAGAAGTGGTGTTATCTACAAAACCCACTCATCCACCTCCAGAGTTCCCTCAGGATCCATCCTTGGTGTCTTTCATCTTCCTCATCTATATGCTGCCCCTTGGTGACATTGGGGGTGAAATTCCATTTTGGTGGGCACAAAACAGGCAGTAGTGGATCAGCCGCCTGTTATAGTGCCTGCCAGATTTTCTTATAGGTCGACTTCAATGGAAAGGAAAATCGGATATTGGATGGGGTATATAATGTTATTCGTTACTATCCATTTTGCGCCCCGCCAAAGTTGAATTTCATCCCCATGATCTTTAGACATGGGGGTCAACTTACCCATCTATGCTAATAACATCCAGCTCTACCTCTCCACCACATCTCTTGACCCCGAGACCACCTCAGTGCTGTGAATCTACCCAAGGGTAATTGTCAAATTCATTACCTGATCGATACCCTGGCAGAGTGGATTGCCCACCCATTGTAGAATCCATTCAATTTTCACCTTATTGATTTGAATGGAATGAAAACATGGCTGGTTCTACAATGGGTGGACAATTTGCTGCGTCAAGTTATTGCCCAGGTGAAGTTAAAAATTACCTCCCCACCCCACCCCCCGTCTAATAGTAAGTCGCCGATGAGCCAGAATTTCCTACAATTGGACAACAGGAAGACTGGGGATATCGTTGCTACTCCCTGCCAAAATCTCCATGCACATTTATTATCAACTTGATCCACTTCCCTGGCTGCTTTCTCAGGCTGAACCAGGCTGCATGCAATCTTGGCATTTTGTTTGACCCAGAGCTGAGATTCCAGCTCCATATCTTATCTATCACGTGCTTATTCCCACCTTCAGTAGCAATGCCCACCTTTGTCACACCTTATCTCCATTGCCATCTAAATCCTTATCTACACATTGTCACTTCTACACTTAACTTTTCTGATATCTTCCTTGCTACCCTCCATGAACACCAAATTGTTCAAAACTCCACTGCCCACATCTTGTCTCACATTAAGTCCTGATCATCCATTATCCTTTTCCTTGTTGAACTACAGTTGCTCCATGTCCCATAAATCCTCACCTACAAATACATCCACTACCTTCCCCATCCTAGTTCTAAAAAAATTTTAGCCTTGCATTCCCTCCCATGTTCACTGGTTCACTGGCTCTGGCCTGCTATGCATCCTTTCCTCTCCACATGACCTTCCAGAGCATTGCATGGTGCATTTAGAATTGTCCTCTTTTATTGTTTATGTAAAGTATGAAGTTTTGTGCATGAAATATATATTCCGTAAAAAAAAAATTGGGCTGTGTAGAGGACTAATAATGCTGCAGTGTTGGGTGGTTTCTATGAAAGCAGCGCAAATACGGATAGTTTCCTTACCCATCTGTGCTCCCATTATTTGTCAATAGGAGCATATTCACAGATATGGCAAGAAGCCCAGTATTGTCTGAATGAAATAGATGATGCTAAGCCTGAAAACGTGAGCATATCAACACTTCAGAGCATGAAGATAACAAATGAGAAATGTCACAACAATCCAACATTTCATAGAAAAAATCTTGTGTTAAAATGGTGTCAAACTGGAAAGTACTTCAAAGAAATTAAATAGCTGAAGTAAATGCAAAATACATTGATTCTTTTTCAAACTTAATTAAATATTTCTGCACTTTGTATTTTATTGCTGCTTGATTGACAGCTGTCATGGATGAAATGAGATGTAAAAATGATGCCGAGGAACTGGATCCCACATAATAAATGGGTTGCTTTCTTTCCCTTTCTTATTCTCCCTTATATGCATACTCATACACCCACACACAAAATCAGACTCAAGAGTGCTTCAGGAATTGATTTTTTTGTTCAGATTCGCACAGTACCTATTCTGTTAAATTGTCAGCAAATTGCTATTGTAATGCAAGGAGGAAATATACAATTTAACAATATAAGGCATTCATGAAAATGACTCCAAAGAGGTTATGTTCGCAAGAATGTACCCTGTGTCTACAAGTATCACCAAACAAAAGCCATTTTTAGCATCTAGGTACATGCTGCATCACAAAACATTAGTTACTGATACTGTGGTTTATTAGCACCATAAGGGTTATATTATACAGTAGTGCACATTTGAACTCAAAGTGTTGCTCTGAAATAGTTGCTTTTTCTACACATTATTGAAAATGTTACATCATTAAATAAATTTAAAACAGAAATAGACAGTTTCCTAGAAGTAAAGGGAATTAGGGGTTACGGGGAGCGGGCAGGAAATTGGACATGATTTTAGATTTGAGGTTAGGACCATGATCTTATTGAATGGCGGAGCAGGCTCGAGAGGCCAATTGGCCTACTCCTGCTCCTATTTCTCCTATTCTGTTGTACATTCCTGATTTTTATTGCTCCACCATTGATGGCTGTGCCTTCAGCTGTTTAGGCCCAAAGTCTGGAATTCCCTCCCTAAATCTTTCTGCCTCTCAACTTCTCTCTCCTCCTTTAAGACCTATCTCTTTGACCAACCTGTCCTAATACCTCCTTGTGTAGCTTGCTGTCAAATTTTTTTTGATAACACTCCTGTGAAGCGCCTTGGACGTTTTATTACATTAAAGGTGATATATAAATGCAAATTTTTGTTGTTATTGTTGTTGTATATACTGTGGCAGAGGTCAAGGAAGCTTTGAAAGGACGTTAGCAGGTGGGCTGGCATATCAGTAATAATAGCAGCATAGTGGTTATGTTACTGGACTAATAATCCAGAGGCCTGGACTAATAATCCAGAGTCATGAGTTCAAATCCCGCCACGGCAGCTGAGGAATTTAAATTCAATAAAAAATCTGGAATTAAAATACTAGTATCAGCAATGATGGCCATGAAACTACCGGATTGTTGTTACAATCTCTTCTGGTTCACTAATGCCCTTCTTTAGGGAAGGAAACCTGCCGTCCTTACCCGGTCTGGACGAAATGTGACTCCAGACCCACAGCAAGGTGGTTGATTCTTAATTGGCCTACCAAGCAAATGCAGTTGTAAAATCTCGCTAAAAAAAGTCATAATAAGAATAAAACCAGTCGGACCACTAGGCACCGGACACGAAAAGGAGCAAACCAAGCCCAGTCGACCCTGCAAAGTCCTCCTCATTAACATCTGGGGACTTGTGCCAAAATTGGGAGAGCTGTCCCACAGGCAACAGCCTGACATAACCATACTCACAGAATCATACCTTTCAGCCAATGTCCCAGACTCTTCCATCACCATCCCTGGGTATGTCCAGTCCCACCGGCAGGACAGACCGACCAGAGGTGGCGGTACAGTGCTATATAGTCATGAGAGCATGGCCCGGGGAGTCCTCAACATTGACTCTGGACCTCACGGCATTGGGTCAAACATGGGCAAGGAAACCTCCTGCTGATTACCACCTACTGCCCTCCCTCAGCTGATGAATCAGTCCTCCTCCATGTTGAACACCACTTGGAGGAAGCACTGAGGGTAGCAAGGGTACAAAATGTACTCTGGGTGGGGGACTTCAATGTCCATCACCGAAGAGTGGCTCGATAGCACCACTACTGACCGAGCTGGCCGAGTCCTGACGGACATAGCTGCCACATTGGGGCCTGCGGCAGGTGGTGAGCGAACCAACACGAGGGAAAAACTTACTTGACCTCGTCCTCACCAATCCACCTGTCGCAAATGCATCTGTCCATGACAGTATTGGTAGGAGTGACCACCGCACTGTCCTCGTGGAGACGAAGTCCCATCTTTGCACTGAGGACACCATCCAACGTGTTGTGTGGCACTACCACCGTGCTAAATGAGATAGATTCAGAACAGATCTAGCAGCTCAAAACTGGGCGTCACTGAGGCACTGTGGGCCATCAGCCAACCAACAGATCAGATCAAAGCTCTGCAGTCCTGCAACATCCAGTCGTGAATGGTGGTGGTCAATTAAACAACTAACGGGAGGGGGAGGCTCTGTAAACATCCCCATCCTTAATGATGGCAGAGTCCAGCACGTGAGTGCAAAAGACGAGGCTGAAGCATTTGCAACCATCTCCAGCCAGAACTGCCGAGTGGATGATCCATCTCTGCCTCCTCCTGATATCCCCACCATCACAGAAGCCAGTCTTCAGCCAATTCGATTCACCCCACGTGATATCAAGAAACGGCTGAGTGCACTGGATACAGCAAAGGCTATGGGCCCTGACAACATCCCGGCAGTAGTGCTGATGACTTGTGCTCCAGAACTAGCTGCGCCTCTAGCCAAGCTGTTCCAGTACAGCTGCAACACTGGCATCTACCCGACAATGTGGAAAATTGCCCAGCTATGTCCTGTCCACAAAAAGCAGGACAAATCCAATCCAGCCAATTACCGCCCCATCAGTCTACTCTCAATCATCAGCAAAGTGATGGAAGGTGTCGTCGACAGTGCTATCAAGCGGCACTTACTCACCAATAACCTGCTTACCGATGCTCAGTTTGGGTTCCGCCAGGACCACTCAGCTCCAGACCTCATTATAGACTTTCTCCAAACATAGACAAAAGAGCTGAATTCCAGAGGTGAGGTGAGAGTGACTGCCCTTGACATCAAGGCAGCATTTGACCGAGTGTGGCACCAAGGAGCCCTAGTAAAATTGAAGTCAATGGGAATCAGGAGGAAAACTCTCCAGTGGCTGGAGTCATACCTAGCACAAAGGAAGATGGTAATGGTTGTTGGAGGCCAATCATCTCAGCTCCAGGACATTGCTGCAGGAGTTCCTCAAGGCAGTGTCCTAGGCCCAACCATCTTCAGCTGCTTCATCAATGACCTTCCCTCCATCATAAGGTCAGAAATGGGGATGTTCGCTGATGATTGCACAGTGTTCAGTTCCATTCGCAACCCCTCAAATAATGAAGCAGTCCGAGCTCGCATGCAGCAAGACCTGGACAACATCCAGGCTTGGGTTCATAAGTGGCAAGTAACATTCGCGCAAGACAAGTGCCAGGCAATGTCCATCTCCAACAAGAGAGAGTCTAACCGCTTTCCCTTGACATTCAAGGGCATTCCCATCGCCGAATCCCCCACCATCAACATCCTGGGGGTCACAATTGACCAGAAACTTAACTGGACCAGCCATATAAATACTGTGGCTACAAGAGCAGCTCAGAGGCTGGGTATTCTGCGGCGAGTGACTCACCTCCTGACTCCCCAAAGCCTTTCCACCATCTACAAGTCACAAGTCAGGAGTGTGATGGAATACTCTCCACTTGCCTGGATGAGTGCAGCTCCAACAACACTCAAGAAGCTCGACACCATCCAAGACAAAGCAGCCTGCTTGATTGGCACCCCATCCACCACCCTAAACATTCACTCCCTTCACCACTGGAGCACAGTTTCTGCCGTGTGTACCATCCACAGGATGCACTGCAGCAAATCGCCAAGGCTTCTTCGACAGCACCTCCCAAACCTGTGACTTCTACCACCTAGACGGACAAGAGCAGCAGGTACATGGGAACACCACCTGCACGTTCCCCTCCAAGTCATACACCATCCCGACTTGGAAATATATCGTCGTTCCGTTGTCGTCGTTGGGTCAAAATCCTGGAACTCCCTACCTAACAGCACTGTGGGAGAACCTTCACCACACGGACTACAGCGGTTCAAGAAGTTGGCTCACCATCACCTTCTCAAGGGCAATTAGGGATGGGCAATAAATGCTGGCCTCGCCAGTGACGCCCACATCCCATGAACGAATAAAAAAAATACAAGGGAAGAGACACAGACAACACCATAATTTGTTTCACCACTATTGGCTTAGGTCAGAAATAACGATGATGATCAAGAAGTGTTCCGTATTTATGCATAATATATTAAAAACCTTATGTGTGCCCACACATCCTGACCACAAAGCCCTCTTCCTCGTGTGTTTTTGTTACATTTTTATGTTATTTTTCCATTATAAATTCCTATGTCTACAATTTTAAATGAAAATACATAGGTAAGATTGTCACACTGTAATTAAAGTCTTCAGCCACTGAGGGCAGTTTAACACCTTAGTTTAGCATCTCCCAGTTCTTCAGCCTTTCTCTCAGAAAGACTGCTATATTCCAAACATCTCTACTTTGCTTCCTAAATTGTCGTAAGTCTCGTTACTTAATTATAAAAAATAATCAAAATATTATATAAAAAGTAAGTACAGAGTATAAGACTTTAAAATGGGGGCTAAATTACATCTGTGCACTCTGGCCCAATTATCCCAGGATCTCCAATGCAATGTCACCTGAAGACTACACTTGGTCTTGACTCCCCATGTTCAACACCATGGGAGATTGACTAGTACAGTATTTTTTATTTTACTAGGCATTAATATATGACACATGGCTTAATGTGAAAAGTGCATGGATATTAATACAAAATACAAAAAGTGAACCAGCAATGAATTTGGCAATTGTTCATCTCCAGCCAATCCAGATGAACTTTCTTTAATGCAAATATTGTTACATTGACCTTTTGTATATTAATACAGTGCCAAGATGTGTTCAGATTTTTTTTAAAATCACATTTGCAAACCAGTGTTCTTTTGGGGCCCTGCCGTTCTGCCTGGCATGTTAAGAAGTGAAATATTTCAGTGGAGAACTACAGGAAATAATTTATATTTTGTTTAGAGGTAGATTGTTTGTCTAGTCAGGAGGTGAACTAGTCATCGCAAAGCACCCATCCTCTACCCTGCTCTGTAGCCAAATTATTGACATGACTGCTCCTTAAACTTTTGGTGATGCTCAGGATGTTGATAGGTTATTCAGCAATGGTGGTGCTGTTGAAAGTCAGGGCAAGTGCTTTGATCTATTCTGAATGGAGATAGTCTTTGACTGGTATATGCAATGCATGAATGTTACCAGTCACTTGTCAACCCAAACCTGGATGCTGCCAGATGTAGGTTGCCATGAGCTGTTTCATTATTGGAGCAGTTGTGAATAGAGCTGAACACTATCGAATTGTCAGTAAACAGCCCCGTTCCTGACCATATGATGGCGAGACTCTCATTGATGAAGTAGTTGAGGATGATTGGGCCAAGGTTTTTTCCCTAATGAATTTCTGCAGTGATATCCTGGGGCTGTGATGATTGGCCTCCAACATTCACAACCATTTTTGTTTGGGCCAGGTATGACTCCAGCCACATAAGATTTTTCCCCTTGATTCCCATTGATCTCAATGATGTCAAGGGCAGTTACTTTCACTTCTCTTCAGGCATTCTGCTCTTGCATCCAATCTGGATCAAGGCTGTGAAGAGGTCTGGGGTTGAGTGGTTCTGGCAGAATCTGAACTGAGAATCGATAAGCAGATTATTGGTGAGTAGGTATCGCTTGATGGCACTATAAATGACTCCTATCATCACTTTACTGATGGTGGGGAGAAGACGAATAGGCCGGGTTAGATTTATACTGATTCTTGTGCGTATGACGTACCTGGGCAATTTTCCATGCTCTTGGGTTGATGTGGTGTCATAGCTCCACTGGAATAGATTGGCTGCGGTGGTGGAGAGCTAGCTCTGGTGCACAGATGTTAGCACAACAGCAAGGATTTTGCCAGGGCCCATAGCCTTTGCTGTGTCCACTACACTCTGGCACTTCTTAACATCATGTGGTGTGAACCGATTTGGCAGGGCACTGACATCTGTGATGATAGCGACCTCAGAAGGAGGCCGAGTAGAACCATCCACTTGACACCATTAGCTGAAGACACTTGTGAGCACAAACTCAGCCTTGTCTCTCACACTCATATGTTGGTTCCCACCATGGTTGCTGATGGGGATGTTCATGGAGCTTCCTCCTCTTGATTGTTGCCTGGTTTTCCATCACCATGATTGGCTGGATGTGGAAGGACTAGAGAGCTTTGGTATGATCAATTGTTTGTTGGATTACTTAGCTCAGTCTATAACCTACTGCTTTTGGTGTTTTTCACCTGTGTAATAACTTCACCAGGTTTGTACCTCATTCTAAGGTATGACGGATGCTGCTCCTTACACGCCCTTCTACACTCCTGAATTGAACCAGGCTTGGTTTCCATGGCTTGAAGATGATGGAGGAGTGAGGGATATGTCAGGCCATAAGGTTACAGATTGGTAGTGGTAGGATGGAATTCTGCCACAGTTGATGGTCCACAGTACCTCATGGATGTCTGGTTTTGGGCTGCTAGATCTGTCTTTAGTCTGTCACACTTAGCACATTGGTCGTTCCACACTTCTTGATGGAGGATGTCATCACTGTAAAGATGTGACTTTGTCTTCACAAGTACAGTGTGATAGTCACTCCTGCTAAAGTTGTTGCGGACATACGTATCTGTGGCAGGTAGGTTATGAGGACGAGATCAATTAGGCTACCGGCTTATGTCGGTTCCTCACCACCTGACACATGCCAAGTCTGATGGCTTTGTCCTTCAAAGATTTGGCTAGCTAAGCACTACTGAACAACTATGGTGGTGGATATTGAAGTTCTTCACCCAAAGTACATTCTGTACCCTTGCTTGCCTGAGTGTTTCTTCAAAATGGTGTTGAACATGGAGAGTTACTTCTTGATGGTAGCAGGGATGGGAAACTACATTTCTGAGGAAGGGCTGGTGATATCGGGACTATTTCCATTGGAACAGAGAAGATTCAATAGAGGTTTTTAAAATAATGAAATGTTTTGACAGAAGGAATATGAAAAGGCTATTTTCTTTGGTGGGGAGTTATTGATGGGGTATCATTAATTCAAAATTGTCACTGAAAGTTGAAGTAGAAGTTAGGAGAAATTTCTTTACACAGAGAGTTGTTGGAGCTTGGAATGCTTTGCCATAGGGTATAATTGAGTCAGAGACCATTGCACTTTTTATGGGAAAATTGGATAAATATTTGAAGCAGAGGAAAATATAAAGTTATCGGGAATGGACAGGTTAGTGCATAACCTGATAGAGTTTTTTGATGAGGTAACAGAGAAGATAGATGAGGGCAATGTAGTTGATGTGGCGTATATGGACTTTCAAAAGGCATTTGATAAAGTGCTGCATTGTGAACTTATCATTAAGATTGAGGCCCATGGAATAAAGGGGGCAGTAGCAACATGGATACAGAATTGGCTAAGGGACAGGAAACAGAGAGTAGTGGTGAACGGTTGTTTTTCGGACTGGAGGGAGGTGTACAGTGGTGATCCGCAGGGGTTGGTGCGAGGACCACTGCTTTTCTTGATATATATTAATAACTTCGACTTGGGTGTACAGGGCAAAATTTCAAAATTTGCAGATGACACAAAACTTGGAAGGGTAGTAAACAGTGAGGAGGATAGTGATAGACTTCAAGAGGATATAGACAGGCTAGTGGCATGGGCAGACACGTGGCAGATGAAATTTAATGCAGAAAAATGCAAAGTGATACATTTCGGTAGGAAGAACAAGGAGAGGGAATATAAACTGGAGGGCACAACTCTAAAAGGGGTACAGGAATAGAGAGATCTGGGGGTATATGTGTACAGATCATTGAAGGTGGCAGGGCAGGTTGAGAAAGCCATTAAAAAAGCATATGGGATCCTGGGCTTTATAAATAGAGGCATAGAGTACAAAAGTATGGAAGTCATGATGAACTTTTGTAATATACTGGTTCGGCTACAACTGGAGTATTGTGTCCAGTTCTGGGCACTGCACTTTACTAAAGATATGGAGGCCTTAGAGAGGATGCATAAGAGATTTACTAGATTGATTCCAGGGATGAGGGACTTTAGTTACGTGGATAGACTGGAGAAGCTGGGGTTGTTCTCCTTGGAACAGACACAGCTGTGAGGAGATTTGATAGAGGTATTCAAAATCATGAAGGGTCTAGACAGAGCAGGTAGAGAGAAATTGTTCCCATTGGCAGAAGGGTCAAGAACCAGAGGACATAGATTTAAGGTGATTGGCAAATGAACCAAGGTGACCTGAGGAAAAACATTTTTACACAGCGAGTGGTTAAGATCTGGAATGCACTGCCCGAGGGGGTAGTGGAGGCAGATTCAATCATGGCCTTCAAAAGGGAACTGGATAAGAACTCTTTAGGAAAAGATTTGCAGGGCTACGGGGATAGGGCAGAGGAGTGGGACTAACTGGATTGCTCTTGCATAGACCCGGCGCGGACTCAATGGGCCAAATGGCCTCCTTCTGTGCTGTAACCTTTCTATGATTCTTTGATTCTAGTTTTTGATTGCTCTAGCAAAGAGACAGATGCGATGGGCTGAGTGACCTCCATCTAAAGTGTAAATGTTTAAGATTTAATGGTTCTAGCACTTCTTGATCACCATCATTATCTTTTGGCTTAAGCATCTGACATTGAGATAACTGACAGATAATGTGTATAATTGTATAGTATTATGAAACAGCCAGTTGTGTTGGCTTGTCTTACACATCAAAAAGGATGGAATTGTATATCAATAATGTTGTGATGAATGCCACATCTTGAGTGTGCAAGGATTATTTTTTAAAACTATCTTCCGAGACACCAAAGAGGATTTGGTGAACAATTTACTGATACAGTTCTTCAGTATTTTTTATTTTTGTCTCTTAACTTAAGTTTGGAGCAAGAAAAGGCCATCCAGCCCATCAAGTCTCTTTGTCTGAGTCCATCACGGACTCCCCATCTACACCACCTATCGAATCCCTACTTTAGGAAGACATAAATATATAGAAAAAGCAACCTTATATATTCCTCTTCACCATCAACCTGATATATAAAATCAAATTGTATTTGAAGCTAACGAAAATGAGTGAAGAGGCTTTTCAGTTTGCATATTGGAAGCAATTCCTGTGACCTGCTGGAGCGACCCCCCCATTTGTAGATTATTAAAGGTAACTGCAATAAAAGGGGCAGGAGCTTTTATTATGATGTTATGCAGGACATTAAAAAAAATTTGCATTTGTTTGCAAAAGTGGATTTCTTCCTGAACAATATTTTTCCGAGTTGTAGCAGCAAAACACAGGATTTAGCAAAGATTTGAAAAGTACTCAACCTATGCTTGACTTCCCTTTGGGATTACATTAATGTGTAGGCACTCTGTACAATTGTGCTTCTGGGATTTCTAAGGTGAATTCAGCATACATAATTTAAACGAAAACTCAGGGAAAAAAAGCTAACATTTTTCCATTAGGTTATTATAAATTATTTTGAAGATTCCAGAGTGTCTGTTTAGTGTAAACCTTGAAATAAGCTTTTCCCATAAAACATGCTACTCTGTCAGTATTTTAACCTATTGCTTCACAGTAAGACTTTTTTTCAGGATTAATGTTTCCACTGAGGGCTAAGTGCTAACAGTTTTCCTATGTGTGTGCTGAGTAAGGATTTGTGAATTTAATGCTAATTTCTGCAGCTAGGTACTACAACATTTACAAGGTCATCATAATTTGGTAAGCCACAGTTACCCACTTTGCAGCTGTCAGTTTGATTCCAAATCCATGTCTATATGTTTGACAATTTCACTGCGTAACAGACCACATTTACTTCAACGTAAGTGCTTTTTCTCTATTAAATTTTCCCCTCTGATATATTTCCCTTACCTCTCATCTCCTGATGGTGGCAACTCATGCTGAGAGATCAGTTCCATGCACTCTGGAATCCCTGTGGTACCCCATCCAAATGCCGTTCAGCGTGCATGAGCCTGAACAGTGAATGCTAGCAGACTCTTTGATCAATAAGCCCGGGTTGGACTTAATAAAATTGAAGATTCTCATTTTAGAATGAAAACTTGCAAAACTAGAGACTGGCTATAAACTAAAAACTTTGCAATGGGTTAATTTAAATGACCTACTAGAATTTAACTCACCCATACATGAGTCACTCCTTTCATTAAATCTTGGTTCAGTGGTAGCACTCACATCTCTGAGCCAGAAGGTAATGGGTTCAAGCCACAGTCCAAGATTAAACATGTTGTGGGTAATTAAGCTGACGGGACCAAGTTGGCCGCCTGTTTCACACCCCACCTGATTTTTCTCTACAACAGAGAGTAAAATCGGGTAGGGTGTAAAATGGACGGCCAGCCCAATCCTGTCAGTTTCCACCCCTGCGGGTTAGGTTAATATTATCCCCATAGGACCTGAATTTCCATAAGGTTTGTCCCAATCTCCCGCCGTAACCTCAGCTGAAAATGGGTATTGCTGCTGCATCTCCAAAGGTCCCATCGATCTCCCACCAAAGTTATGACAAGGGATCGGGAGAATTCCTGTGGAAAATCAGGACTGTAACCTAGGCTAACACTTCAGTGCAGCATTGAGTGAGTTCTGCACTGTGCAGTTAAAACCTCCAAGTGGGGATGTTTTTGGTCCTCTTGTTACTTGGTGTGCACTGAAGCCTTCCTGTTCCACAGTGGAGCTCTCAGCAAAAAGGGCTTAGGTGAGCCTGCTGTAGCGGAAAACCTGGAGAGGATCAAATTGAGATTTCCTTAGCCTCTTTATTGAGTACTGTCAAAAGCAGACCATGGATGGGGTTACATAGATGCCCAGGGTAATGTTGTGCCCTATTTTATTCTAAAAATATTGGCTTGTTGTTGCTTCAATGGCAGATTAGACCCTGGGCTGCTACTGCATAAACAAAAGAACTGGGACCTGATAGTTGATTTAATTTGTGAGCTGCTCCCTTTCTTTCCTGGTTTTTAATTCTTCTATCTTTGTACCTTTAGTCTGAAGTTAGCAGTAACATACTTAGATGATGCTCAGATAATTTTTTAAAATTGTTGCATTATATATCTGTGCCATATCCTTTATACTTGTTTTGTAAGCCTGATAATAATTAAATTGAAAATTTTAAAAGCTAAACAGTTATTAAAACTGGTTGAAATTACAGAGTCAAGAATTTTCTTTCTACTGTACAGTTGCCTTTCCCGTAAAAGATTATAAATAATGATCATTGTTTTGTAAAAATTATAACAGTAACTACAATTCAAAAGTACTTCATTGGTTGTAAAGCGCCATGGGAAGTCCTGAAGTCGTGAAAGGTGCTATTTAAGTGCAAGTTTGTTCTTTTCTTTTTCATGTATAATTTTCCCCTATTTTGGAGGATATATAAAAACACTCAGGAAGGTAAGACTTATGTGTAAGATTTCAAAGTTTTTTTATTATTTGCTCTCAGGATGAGGGCAATGCTGGCAAAGTTGCATTTTATTGCCCATCCCTACTTGCCCTGAGAAGGCGGTAGTGAGTTTTCTCCTTGAACCACTGCAATCTTTAATGGTGCTCCCATTATGGTGTTAGGTAAGGAATTCATGGATTTTGACCCGAATCCGACGAGGGAATTTTTTTTTTATTCGTTCATGGGATGTGGGTGTCGCTGGCAAGGCCAGCATTTATTGCCCTTTCCTAATTGCCCTTGAGAAGGTGGTGCTGAGCCGCCTTCTTGAACCGCTGCAGTCCGTGTGGTGAAGGTTCTCCCACAGTGCCGTTAGGAAGGGAGTTCCAGGATTTTGACCCAGCGACGATGATGGAACGGGATGGTGCGTGACTTGGAGGGGAATGTGCAGGTGGTGTTGTTCCCATGTACCTGCTGCTCTTGTCCTTCCAGGTGGTAGAGGTCGTGGGTTTGGGTGGTGCTGTCGAAGAAGCCTTGGCGAGTTGCTGCAGTGCATCCTGTGAATGGTACACACTGCAGCCACAGTGCGCCGGTGGTGAAGGGAGTGAATGTTTAGGGTGGTGGATGAGGTGCCAATCAAGCAGGCTGCTTTGTCCTGGATGGTGTCGAGCTTCTTGAGTGTTGTTGGAGCTGCACTCATCCAGGCAAGTGGAGAGTATTCCATCTCACTCCTGACTTGTGCCTTGTAGATGGTGGAAAGGCTTTGGGGAGTCGGAGGTGAGTCACTCACCTCTGACCTGCTCTTGTAGCCACAGTATTTATATGGCTGGTCCAGTTAAGTTTCTGGTCAATGTTGACCCCCAGGATGTTGATAGTGGGGGATTTGGCGATGGTAATGCCATTGAATGTCAAGGGAAGGTGGTTAGACTCTCTCTTGTTGGTGATGGTCATTGCCTGGCACTTGTCTGGCGCGAATGTTACTTGCCACTTATGAGCCCAAGCCTGGATGTTGTCCAGGTCTTGCTGCATGCGGGCTCGGACTGCTTCATTATCTGAGGGGTTGCGAATGGAACTGAACACTGTGCAATCATCAGCGAACATCCCCATTTCTGACCTTATGATGGAGGGAAGGTCATTGATGAAGCAGCTGAAGATGGTTGGGCCTAGGACACTGCCTTGAGGAACTCCTGCAGCAATGTCCTGGGGCTGAGATGATTGGCCTCCAACAACCACTACCATCTTCCTTTGTGCTAGGTTTGACTCCAGCCACTGGAGAGTTTTCCTCCTGATTCCCATTGATTTCAATTTTACTAGGGCTCCTTTGTGCCACACTCGGTCAAATTGCTGTGCATTATATAATCTTTCACTTTTTACTGGGCAAAGCTGAACAAGGGCACAAGATAGTTAAATGCAGCAGGAGTTTGAGTTCAGTTCAGTCTCAATGGAATGTAAACATGGCTTGCATCTGAGGTGTGACTTCAAGTTGAGCCCTGGCTCACAGGATCAGTAAACTCCAGCTTTAAATTAATAAAAGCCCTAAGCTCCTAGAAACTGGTGTTATCTTTCTTCTCCCCCTAGTGTTCTTGAACATGTGTGCATTGTTCCCATAACCAATTTCTTTTACTTTTTTCTGAATAATTTGCTCACCATATTTATTTTGCTGATTCTCAGCTAATTTTATTAATCTTTCATTCCATTATGTTCTTTTGTGTGTTTTTTTAAAATTGTGTTTTAACATAACTTGCTAATGTAGAGTGTTATCAGGATTTGAATCTTCTCTCCAGCTCCCACTAGGCTTCAGTCTTGATCTGATCTTTCTTGGTTGCTGCATGCTGAATCCTTGTTCGCGAAGCTTGAGTTACGCTTGGTCTGTTATCTGCCCAGACACAAGCCCACCCCATCATTGCACCAAACATCATAAAGCATTAAATTATTAAAATGAATTACTAAAAATGTTGAAGGGAGATGACTATGTCAATATTTTTTGAAATTAATATTAGATGTAGTAGAGATCATGGGGCCAATAATGCAATGACTGGATGCTTGCTCCCTGTATTGTCAGGCACAGAAGCTGGAAGCCTACTCCCTGCCTGATGTGACTAGTGCACCCTTATGTGGTTATCCAGTGCATAGTATGCTAGGAGCAGTGCACAAAATGTGCACAAGATGCATTAAGGTTACTTAAATTAGTCGACCTTCCTACGATGCAACTGGAGCACTTGAACAGTTGCTGAGTGCCTGTTTGGAATGGGCACTTTAGGGAAGGCCCATTCTAAAATTATAAACTTTTACATTCCTGAGTGGTCCTCTCTTTGTTAAAGGGCAATGCTTATTTTTAGACCCATCTACAACTTGGCGAAAAACGGAAAATTCTTCAATGGCGGCACCCTCTGGGCAGCTAACAACACTTCACTGGTCACAGGCAACTGACATTCTGGCCCTGACCCACATAGCATTCCCTGTACTCCATGTGCTATATGTCAGGAATACCACCAGAATATATAGGTGAGCTGACCTCACAGTATGGGCTGAAATCAGCTTATTCAGATACAGGTGTAGCCAATGCCTCATGAGCAGCAAACCCAGCACAGCACAGTGGGGTTTGCATTATCAGTGCTTGTGTGTTATTTTTGTTAGTGAGGTGAACGTAAATAGTGAAGTGAATAGCAAATATATTCAGTTTGAACCCTTTCTCCTCTGTAATGTATTTACTTGCCTCACATTTCTTCTTTATTATTTCAGTCTTTTTCTTCTCATTTAATTTTTTTCTTTAATAATTTCTCAAATATTTTCTCTCTCTCCTTCCCCCCGCCGCTTTCCAATAGAAAGAAATAGAGAATTAACTGTGATGGAAGCAATTAAATTGCAAGGGTTAAAACAAAGTCTATGGGCTAGAAATTCAGCTGTGTAGCGCCCATTGTTTTGGCGCTACGTGGCCTCTCAAAGTTCCAAAATGGTGTCCGGAATGCGTGCAGGCTTCCAGTTTGTGCAGGCGCATATAACGAATGCCGGCAGCATGTAAAGTAAGGAGAATATGCGTTAGGTCAGTGTGCAACGCAAATTTAAAGGCATAGATACCATTTTGGCACTTAACGTTGCAGCCAACGCACGGTCTTAACTACGACCAGCTAAACATGTCCTACGTGGCCTGGAGGACCCCCCCAACTGCACTATTTAAAGGGACCATGCAGGATTTACAGGTTAGTTGCTGGGTTATTGCTTCTGGCAGCTGATGCATTTGTACCTGTTTTTGGAGATCTCCTATACTTGAATATTAGGACTAGGGGATATAGCCTAACATTTAGAGCCAGGACTTGCAGGAGTGAAGTTAGGAAACGCTTCTAAGCGCAAAGGGTGGGAGAAGTTTGGAATGCTGTTCCGCAAACGGTAGATGATGCTAGATCAATTGTTAATTTTAAGTTTGACATTGATAGATGTTTGTTAACCAAAGGTATTAAGGGATATGGGGCTAAGGTGGGTATCTGGAGTTAGGTCACAGATCAGCCAGGATCTTACTGTATGGCGTAACAAGCTCAAGGGGCTGAATGCCACTGCCACTTGCTGCCTCCTGTTATGCAGCACCTTCTCCTGCAAGAAAGCGGGATCTGTGTCAGTGAGCATTGTGCAGGATGTTTGGGTGATGTGCCTGTCATGGTTGAATAGCTGCTAGTGTGTGTGACCTGTGACTTGTGGGTGTGCGGCTTGCAACAGTGGTAATGTGTGAGGGTGAGAGGAAGCATCTGATTGGCAGAGTTGAGTACTGATTGAAAGAGTTTGTTGGTATGTGGGTGCTGAGGGGTGTAGTGTGTGGAGCAGTGGATGCGGCTAGTGGTGCAGTTGGTAGGAGATGCCACTTGACAGTTGACCTCACTTGTATAAAACACTGGTTAGGCCACAGCTGGAGTACTGTGTGCAGTTCTGGTCGCCACACTACAGGAAGGATGTGATCGCTTTGGAGAGGGTGCAGAGGAGATTCACCAGGATGTTACCAGGGCTGGAGCGCTTCAGCTATGAAGAGAGACTGGGAAGATTGGGTTTGTTTTCTTGGAGCAGAGGAGGCTGAGGGGGGACATGATTGAGGTGTACAAAATTATGAGGGGCACAGATAGGATGGATACTAAGGAGCTTTTTCCCTTCGTTGAGGGTTCTATAACAAGGGGACATAGATTCAAGGTAAAAGGCGGGAGGTTTAGAGGGGATTTGAGAAAGAACTTTTTCACCCAGAGGGTGGTTGGAGTCTGGAACTCACTGCCTGAAAGGGTTGTGGAGGCAGGAACCCTCACAACATTCAAGAAGCATTTGGATGAGGACTTGAAATGCCATAGCATACAAGGCTACGGACCAAATGCTGGAATATGGGATTAGAGTAGACAGGGCTGATGGCCGGCGCGGACACGATGGGCCGAAGGGCCTCTATCCGTGCTGTATGACTCTATGACTCTATGACTCTATGACCTTGACCACTCGTATCAAAGCACTGACCTTCTTCTTGCTGTGCATCCATGTTCGTGGTGCTATGCGCCTGGCATTGACTTCATCCCCTACTGCCTCCCACTGCCTCGGGAGCATATGTCTGGAGGGCCTCTTGCCCCCCTGCAGATATAGGATGCCCCTCCTTCTGTCCACCTCTTGCACCAAAGCCTCTAGTGCATCATCAGAGAGACTTGGTGCACGCTCTATCATGGGCCTGGTACAAACTCAGATCGGCAGATTGGTTGGTGAGGTCTGGCGTGCAGATAGGAGGATGTGGGATTTAGTAGTGTGCAACCATTATTCAATATTTTAACATAACTCAACAGTTTATAAACATAGAGATGGGACCTGCATCTGCGTTTTACGTCTGTGATGTCTGATCTCCGTTCACACTCCGTGCGAACCCATATCTTATTTTTTGCAAATATGAGGTGCAGGCTGCCTTTAAGAGGTACAGTCTGCCTTTAAGAGGTGTGAGCAACTCACCCGAGATTTGGGCCCCCCCCCCCTTGCTGGTGAGAAGTGGAGAGATCGGAGAAAATGGAGAGACGAACACAGCTAGGGCTCCACGCTGAACATCAATCAGGTAAATTAAGTTGCAGCACCAATCTAACGTGCTGGCTGCGTAGGTACCACCAGGCATGGGCTAATTGCACACCGCGATGCCCATGCCTGGATTCAGGGGTTAACCAATTTAATCCCCTATCTCTGTTAGGGTAGCTGATATGATAAGGAATCCAGGAATATTTATATTGGAGAAAAGAAGGCTTGAGGAGATCTTATTAAAGTTAACAAGATTCTAAGGGATATAAATAAACTGAACCCTTATAAATTGATTGTAATAATCACAAGCTCTGCAACCACAGGCATGGATTCAAGCTTAGGAGATGGAAAGTGAATACCTATTTCACATGGAAGGTAGTGAATATAGGGTGCGGTCTACCCAGGGAGGTAGTGAAGGTGATAATGTGCGTATCTACACTCAAAGGTCCCACTGCTCCTTTATTCCATTTGAGATCTTACCATTTAAGGTATATTTCCCTTCCCTATTCTTGGTTCCAAAATGCATTTCTTCACATTTGTTTCTCTATTCAACTGCATCTGCCACATATCTACTCATTCTGCTAGCTCAGCTATGTCCTCCTGCAGTCTTTAATGATCCTCAAAACAATTTGCCATAACCCCTAATTTGGTGTTATCAGCAAATTTTGGTATTGTTTCCTTAATTCTTAAGTCCAGCACAACATCCTGCCAACACCCCTTCACTGGCTGCTGGCACCTGATAATGCAACCCAGATGTGCCAGTGTGGCAAAGAGGTGAAAGGTGCAATTTATTGTGGTCAAGTGGTGAGGCAATATCATTTTGGGAAGGAAAAACAAGCAAAGGGAGTAAGTACTCACTGGAAAGACACTGAAGGGTGCTGATGAACAGAGAGATCTAGGGGTTCAATTGCATAATTCTCTGAAAGTGTGAATGCAGGTCGACAAAGCTGTAATAAAGGCCAGTAGAAATTTGGGTTGTGTAAAGAGGGGCATAGAGTACAAGAGTAAAAAAAGTAACGATGAATTTATACAAAATGTTAGTTCGGCTACAGTTAGAGTACTATGTGCAGTTTTGGGCACCCCATTATAGAAAGGACATTAAAGCCACAGAGAGTATTCCATGTAAATTCACATGGATTATATCAGGGATGGGAAACTACAGTTATGAGGTGTGACAAGATACTGGGACCATTTATACTGGAGCAGAGAAGCTGAAGAGGAGATTTAATAGAGGTTTTTAAAGTTATGAGGAGCTTTGATAGTGAATAGGAAAAGATTATTTCCTTTAGTTGGGTAGCTAAAATTGTCATTATGAGAGTGAGCACCGAGGTTAGGAGAAATTTCTCTGCAGAGGGTTATTGGTGCATCATACACTTTTGTCACAGGGAATAGTTGAGGCAGAAACTAATGCATCTTTTAAGGGAAAATTGGATACATATTTGAAGCATTAGAACATACAGGAGGTTATAGGGAGAGAGGGTCTTTTCCTAAAAGGGCTGATTTTGTGAATGAAAGCTTTCAATAGAAGCCTCACCTGTTAGGAGCATATATTGGGAAGTTGTGGGTAGGCTGCACATGATTGTTGTCCATTTAAATTAATGGATGGGAAATTGTGCTGTGGGGGCAGCCATGAACTCCTGATATACGCTCCCAATGAGCAAGACACCTCACCAGCATCATAATCCCCTGAAATAAGCTCTGTAATGTTGTCTTTCCCAACCACGCAAATGTTTATTGTATTAACAGTCATTAAACAGACAGCAGGTGGGAAAATTTACAGCCCTTCTGACACACTCATGCCGCAACTCCATCCATCCCACACAATTGGGACCGGATGCAGGGACTCCCAACACCGGGAGTTCCCATATCCTTAGCTCCTCAGAAGCTGGGTGGATCATTATTACTGAATGGTATATGTAGGCCCCAAATGAGGGTCCAGGCCCACATCATAGCATGGAGCTTCGAAGAGGAGACAAATCTTTAAGACACATTTTGGACCCCTACAAGGTGTTACATCAAGTTACTTCAAAACCACAGCCCGGAGACAGGCCATTCGGTCTAACTGGTCTATGCCGGTGTTTATGCTCCACACGAGCCTCCTCCTTCCCTACTTCACTTAACCATATCAGGCTATGTTTCTATTCCTTTCTCCTTCATGTGCTTATCTAGCGTCCCCTTAAATGCATCTATGCTATTTGCCACAACTACTCCTTGGGGTAGCGCATTCCACATTCTTACCACTCTTCGGGTAAAGAAGTTTCTCCTGAATTCCCTACTGGATTTATTAGCGATTATTTTATATTTATGACCTCTAGTTTTGGACTCCCCCACAAATGGAAACATTTTCTCTACGTGTACACTATCAAACCCTATCATCTTAAAGACCTCTATCTGGTCATCCCTCAGTCTTCTCTTTTCTAGAGAGGTGGACTGAGGTGCCACGTCTCTTCATTCCAGGGGGTAAGTGGGGGGACCTGGCAACCTCCCCTCCTGGCAAAGGCAACCACTGCCACAGTTTGCAGCCTCCCTTGGTGGACGGTCACCCCAGATGCACCCCTAACGGACCAGGCGGTTACCATTTAGATGTAAATGAGCGAACCTCCCTGACCTAGAAAGCCTGCCATTGTTGGCAACAGAATTTCCTAGCAGGGACATCCTGGCACTATGTCAGGATACAGCTGCTGTGGATTTTCAGCCTGGTTGTGTATACCATGGTATATACCAAAGGATGGATCAGAGTACTTTCTAAATGGTGAAAAGCTCAAAAACAGTGGAGGTCCAAAGAGACTTAGGGGTCCATGTACATTGATCATTTAAAAAAGGACAGGTACAGAAAATAATCAAAAAGGCGAATGGAATGCAGGCCTTCATACCTAGAGGACTAGAATACAAGGGGGTAGAAGTTATGCTACAGCTATACAAAGCCCTGGTTAGACCATACCTGGAGTACTGTGTTCAGTTCTGGGCACTGCATCTTAGGAAGGATATATTGGCCTTGGAGTGAGTGCGGCGTAGATTTACTAGAATGATACCTGGACTCTAGAGGTTAAATTACGAGGAGAGATTACGTAAACTAAGGTTGTATTCCCTGGAATTTAGAAGATTAAGGGATGATTTGATCAGAATTTTCAAGATGTTAAGGGGAACTGATAGGGTATATGGAGAGAAACTATTTCCGCTGGTTGGGGAGTCTAGGACTAGGGGACATAGCCTAAAAATTAGAGCCAGGACTTCCAGGAGTGAAATTAGGAAACACTTCTATACGCAAAGGGTGGTAGAAGTTTGGAACTCTTCCGCAAATGGTAGCTGATGCTAATTCGAATGTTAATTTTAAATCTGAGATTGATAAATTTTTGCTAACCAAAGGTATTTAGGGATATGGAGCTAAGGTAGGTATATGGAGTTAGGTCACAGGTGAGCCATGATCTCATTGAATGGTGGAACAGGCTCGTGGGGCTAAATGGTCTACTCCTGTTCCTATGTTCCTATGTTTATTTATTTTAGGTGTGGGGGGGGTGTCAGATGGTTAATACACTGCAAGAATAAGGCTCAAGTAGGAGCACTTTATGACATAATTTAATCCCCTCAACCCAACTCAACCAGTGTTTATATACATAAATATAATTTACCCTTGGATCAATATTTGGTGAGCTTTTGGTGAACCAGGGCCTCTACAGCTGACATTTGACCAGTTGTTCCAGCCATAAGGATATTTTGCCAACCATGTCCCTTGACATCATGCCAGCTATGTCACCTGGCACTGTGCCAATGTTTTGCAGGCAGCCTGCCCACCATATCACAAGCATGTGCCAGCCTATCAGGCAGCATGCCAGCACTATGCAGGCTTCCTGTTCTGCCAATCATAAACCATCATTCTGCCAACTGTCCTTGTTTTGTGTGCCTCTTGCCAGTGCCAGTGCCTCCCTAACTGTGGTTCACTGGAAAAATTACTGCAAGAGATTGAAACATCCATTCACCAATGAATGATTACTGTGTAGGATCCAAAGTAGCCAAAAATAAAGAAGCCCTTTGTGAGCTGTGGAGTAGTTTAATTACCTTCTGTTGGAGTTTCAACTGTATCTGAGTTCACTGGAGAAACAACAAGAAAATATATTATTAAAGCAGTGATGTGTATAGTATTTAAATCTATCCATGATGTATTAAAAAACGCATCAAAATCTCAGGGATTCTATTTAAATGTGCTTAAAGCCTATCTGCAGATAGTTTAAGTTGTAATCTTGTATATTTGTAGGTTGCTATTTTGAAGACCCGTTACACAACTGCAATCAGCCAAAAGACTATGTCAGGATTTCAACAATGCTAATGGTTTGCAAACGCTCTTCGGTAACAAAAGTCAACTGCTTAGGTTGGTAATAGCACCCGAACTATGCAGGGGTGAAGTTGATTAGAAAAGCTAGTAGTAAAATGGGAAATCTTGTTTTCATTTGTCGTCCTTCAGTGTTCTGCAACTCTTACATCTTGTCTGTTGATGGAATATTGCAGCTCTCTTTGGCCTCCAGGTTCAGTATAACCCAAAGCAGACAAGGAGCCCTGATGGTCTAAGCCTTCTCTCGGAAAGATGCAAACAAGTTGTTAGCTCTCCGTATGATTATAAACAAAGCAGCATCACAAGAGTTTTTGGCAGTTAAGTCAGACATTCAAAAAAGCAATAAAAGTGGTGGGAGGATGTACCAAATGTAACCAATATGTCAGCCTTTCTGTCACTTTGGAACGCAATACCACTGCCTCTTTTCTACAAGTGATTTTGCTTTATTTGGTCTCTCATATCCCCTGACCTCAATGGGTTGCCAATCGTTTTCATACTTTCAAATATAACAATAAAACAGGAAGCATTATATTATTGAGAAAGAAATGGCCTCTTTAATCATTAAGTGGCGCATAAGTCTAATTTTATTCCAATCCTTAGACATAATTGCAGCACAATGACAGAAGAAATGCATGTAAATCAAATCATATGTATTTATTCATGGCATAAAATGGCAACTTGCACTTCTGAAAAATTGTCTGTTTCACAACAACAAGGCACAAAAGTACTCATTATGACATGCCATCAAAAAACAAAAAGGAATAAGCTTTTATCTGTGCTGCAGCTGATTATAATGTCATTTTCCCCACAAATCTGCATACTTTCCAACCTGATGTCAATGCCATTTTAAATTGGACTTCTGCCACCAAATTATATAAACATGTAAAACTGTAGCATCTTTTCTTCACTGTGCTAAATGTTAAAAATAAGTCTGTCTTTCTTTACATTTCTAACTGTGTTGTGCGGGTTTATTATTTGCACCATTCTTTATGGAAGCTGTCTGGTAAATTATAGCACATGATGCAATTACAATGAAAGGATAAAGATAGGGTCATATGATTGATGTAAAGTTTCTGAGATACGTCAGCGATATTAGTTCAGCGCACTAATACTCAGCCAAAGGACAGAAACGTCAAATAAGTACACTACATTATGCAATTATTGCAAGTCATTACAAGCCAACTGTATGATATCATCGCTCCAAAATGGCAGATTTATTTTTAAAATTGGCACCAACAGCCCAGAAATGATCTGAATAAAATCAGTATTGTCTTAATAATTTAATAAAATATAATTCAAGAGAAGTGCTGTGTGACATTCTGCAAGTTTGTTCAAGCTATGAAATTTGGGACTGCCTAACTTTCTGCAGAATTTTTGTTTCGTAGGAAAATGTAATGAGATGAGCAAAATTGTGAATGAAAGTGCACCTGTGCCCTGAGAGATGAAGAACAAGCAATGTTATGAGCAGAATATTTCCACAAAGTCTTCACAGCAGGAGGGCGTTGGACTGACATTCATCCTCTGCTCCTTGCAGGGCTCTCCTCCTTCGATCAGGACCTGCAGTGTTGTGCATTCCTGGAGCAGGTCCCACTTGATGGAGGAGAGCAAGAGGCACGTGTGAATCCAGTGCTGTGTGTGATGCTTTAAAAATTCCCAGGATCCTGATGGCAGATCAGCTGTTTCTGCTGGCGGGAATTATGAAAAGGTGGAAGCTGTGTGAACCAGATAAGATTGAAAAGTTGGGATGGATTTGGCCTGCAGGCTGCAGGTTGGACATGATTGGCTTAGATCACCTGTCAGAGGAGGTAGTTTGTGAATAAACTGCAAAAATGTGTTCTTTTAAAAACAAAGAATATAATTCCCTTTTTATGGCTCTCCTTGAATCCAAGCACAATATAGTTGCTGTCACAGAGAGGCGTAACATTCAACATTGGCAAAGGATAAAACTGGTGGTATCAGATCGGCCGCCTGTTGTAAATCTCATCCAATTTTTCTTTCCATTGAAGTCAATAGAAAATAAAATCAGGCGGGGTGTATAATGGGTGGCCGATCTGATACCACCAGTGTTATGCCCACGCTGAAGTTGAAAGTTCTACTCAGAATCACTACATGGATGTAATTTTCCTCAGATGCTTTCCGGACTGATGCTGATAACATCCATTTTACAAAATATTAATTTTCTTATAAATAAAACTCAAAGGGATGCACATTTTAACATTTTACATGTCTGCTTCAAAAATGCGTCAGGCAGGCCCCGGGCCTCAATGGGGTGACCGAAATGCACCCCCCGCCCCATCTTCCAGCTGCCCGCCGCCCATTCAGGTGAGAAGCGGATGACTATCAGTTGAAAAACACCCCCATAGTGATCATTGTATTGTCAGATTTCAGCTGCTGAGGTGAATTAATACTACTGATAATTTAACGTTAGAAGTTAATTTCAGGACAGCTAAATTTTCACGTAAGAGGACGATTTGGAGAACGTGCAATGGGGTTTATTGTTGGGTACAAATAACTGCAATACAGAAGGAAAATGCTGAAGGACACGGAAGCCTTGTTTTATCCTAAGGGGAAAGAAGAGAGGGTTCAAGACAAAGTGAAGCCTAAATAGCTAAATAGGGAAATCTAGAGAGAAATTAACCTAAAAATTATATTTCACGTTGTATAAAAGGTTCAATTATCAGGAAAGTAAGAACAAGTAGAAAAAAAAAGCTGAAGATAACTACATCCAGTATTAGGAATGTTAAGATAGTATTAGAAAAAAGAATAGTAGACAATTGCAGGAGTGATGGCAAGGCTGTTTTCAGTTATGTTAGAAGCCAGGTATCAATCAAGAACCCAATCAGTCCTTTGAGGGATTTTGTCAGGCGGATTATGTACGAAGATAAGGATCTGGCTGATAAGCTAAATCAATACATTGCATCAGTTTCACTTCTGAAGATATTGCCACAGTCCCAGTATTACAGGATAGGCGAGCAGCTAAATTGCTTCATTAGAAGTACCTGCAGAAATAGTATTAGCTAAGATTAATGTGTTTACGATTGATAGTGCAGGACCCAAAGTAATTTATCCCAGAGTGCTCAGGGAAATAGTATGTGAACCAACGAGTCATATATTCAAAAGTTCATTGAGGTCCAGGTTGGTTCCCATAATTGGAGAATGGCTCATGTAGTTGTATTATTTAACAAAGGAAAGAAATTTGAGTTTGACAGTTAATAAGAACTGCTGAAGTCATCTTCATCTGTAGACTTAGCTGTTTAGTCCATTTCTCTGGAGGTTCCACCGATCTCCCGCCAAAGTTATGGTGGGAATTGGGACAACCCACGCGGAAATTCAGGACTGGTGTGTCTTTTAGCTGGAATTGTTATAACAGGCTGACAGAGGTTACAGCATCACGTCTGGAGCAAGTAAGAATTACATGTGTCATCATTGTCAGCTAAAGGATAAATGCTTAAGTATTGTGATTGAATTAAATGGACCACTATCTAGCTTTATCAAGAGAAAAAATGTTTCATTTTTGTCACAGGCATAATTATCAAATCTGTAGACAAGGAGTTAGATTAGATGCCAGGAAGCATTTGCTTTTGCAGAGATTCATCACCTTCTGGAATAAAGGGCCGAACATGGAGTCGCTGCAGTCCTTTAAAAAGGAACTTAAATTCCTGAGAGAAGAGGACATTGCCAGTTATAGGGGTAAGCTGCTGTTTAGATGTGTTTTGATGCATGGGCAACTGCAGTCTCCTTGAATTTGTTTGATTGCCTTAGGGAGTCACAGAAGAATGTCCCAATTTCCTAGAATTGCCTGTATTTTTTTTCTTTTTTTTTTGCCTCTCCCAGGAGATAGCCTCGTTAGGGGATGGGTGAACAGTGTTCATGTTGTTGCACAGTTGATTGGATGGGGCACGCTTGATGAGCCTGACTGTCTTTTTGTGCTCTTTTTGTAGACATGCTTTCAGCCGTCTCAGTTCTTAGTTCTGGAATATTCTCCCCAAACCTCTTCATCTCTCTTCCTTTAAGACGCTGCTTAAAACCTACCTCTTTGACCAAGTATATGGCCACCTGTTGTAAAGTCTCCTTGTTTGGCTCGGTGTCAATTTTTGTTTATGCCTGTGTGAAGTGCCTTGGGCTGTTTTACTACATTAAAGGCGCTATATAAATGCAAGTTCTTGTTGTTGTTTGAATGTTGATTTGAATTGTAACAGTCTCAATGAATGTGAGTCCACAGCACAAAATGTCCTCTAAGTTGTCATTAATTGTGTACCAGTACTCATAGATGACAGGGAAAATTATTGTAAGGAATAGAAATATCACACATGTGGAGGACAAAGTTTTGACTCTGTGGGTATGGAACTTTATTTAGGGAATGCAGATGGAATTTTTATCTTGCATTTACCCCATGCTATACCAGACCTAAAAGTGCTTGATCCTAACAATGGATGCAAAAAAAAGGCAAAATATTCCATTTCTTATCTCTCCTTCATCACCTTGATAAGCACATTAGACATTTTTATGCTTTGAGCATACTTTCATCAGTTAATTTACAATATCACAACTGCAAAATATAATCATAACCAAAAGAATTAGATTTTATTCATTGTAAAGCTCCTCCATCAACGAGGGCATAGGTCCCATCATTTTCTTTTTTTCCAGCACATAGGGACCATTTATTGGCTCTGGGCCACCAACATTTATTGCTTAAAGAACAGATCAATCATCTATTGAGGTAATTCATACAGTGAGTCTTTTATGATGACTCATCACTACATGAAGGTGTAACTGATTTGCAATTGATTCCTGTGCCTTAATGCTTCTGCATTACCGAGCAGGTGGATGAACAAGTCTGCTGCAAAGCTACATGGTCGAGAGGTATGCTGCTGGAACCACCACTGCATACTGATGGCAAAGGATGAAAAGTCTAAATTAGATAAAGTATGTAGCCCTGGGGCATCGTTCAGATTCTACTGTGCTATGGCACGCTGCTCATTTCTTATTAACTGTCAAATTAAAGAGCAGATAAATTGATGATTAAAAAAAGTAATATTCCTGCAAACGGCAGGTGGTGATGCAAATGGAGAATTGTTTGAGATTACAAGATTATATCATTTTAGATTTGGTTTTACTTTAGTGGGCTCACACTGTTTTTTTTAAGAGTCAGAGGCCTGAAGTAATGCTTAAATAGCTTTTGCTCTATAGGTACCAGGTATAATCAATCAAAGCTTTAGTGATGAATCCTTGCAACACAGTAACAGTGTAAGGTGTCAGCAAACAACACATGATATAGCTACAGGATGTTTGTGCTTCAGTGTTATTTAAGTAAAATTAAGTGCATTTTATCATATCATTTAACTAACTGTGGGGTACGATAAATAAAAGATGCACAATAGGGGTGTAGTAAACAATGGAAAATAAATGATCGAGTGACACAGAGCAACATAACTCATCATCGTCTCTTGGATTGCAGCAAGAGTGGTTTATTGCTAAAAATCCATCAATCAGACAGCATGTATTCTGTTTACAGTTCAAGTTTTAAAGCTCCCTGCAAAATATTTCAATAATTAAATTAGTTTTAGAAAGATTATAGATGTTCCATGGCCATTTTGGGCACACCTATTGTGATACATCCTTTTGATTGTGTCTTCATCACTCCCCACTCAGAGGTGTAGCTGTCTCTCAGGAGGTATAAAGAATCTCTACTGTTGATGTTGCAACACATGTAGCATTATATTAGACACTGCAAATTAAGACAATTAAAAATTGTAGTGGAGCTGTGCAGATATGTACGGTAACTATTTTCTTGCTCTTACTTTAAAGAAAATGTTTATTAGAGTCATAATTATCGTAATATTGTTTTCATTATTTGACACATTGGGAGTGAATTTCCACGAAGCTTTTCCCGCTCGCCACACAACTTCAGCAGAAGAGCCATGGAACCCCAGAAATGGAGTTTATGCCATTTTTTCTGGCGTTTCCGCAGCTCTTCTAACTTACAGTGGATGAAGAGTACAATCGTCACAGAAATTGACCCCTGTTATATTTACTATACCGACAGTCTATTAATACTAAAAATGTTTGAGGCTATCTCTAGTCTGTCCAAGACTTGAATATTAACAGGTATACCTTATGTGAGGAACTCTGACTTACGCTAAATATATTCCAGTTACAGAAATTCTTATAATATTTCTTCTCTTTGAGACTTTTAATTGTATGTGTATATATATATATATACACATACAATTAAAATATATATATATATATATATATATCTATGGAGCTCCACCTACAGAGGAATTGATGTCCCTTGGACTCCATGAAGGAGTCCTTAAATTGTAGATTTCTCTGAAGAGAGTATTTTTTGATAGACAACAGTTAAAGCGATAAGTACTTTAAAAGTACTTAGCATTCCCCATTGAAGATCTGACATTAGTTTAGTGTAGTAAAGTAAAGTTTAACATTAGCATTAACAAAGCACAGTAGATAAGTTTGAATTATTTTAAAAGCTAATTAAGTTTGCATTTAAGGCTAGGGTCATAATTATTGGACCCATCTACAGGCCATATTGGAATTCATATTTTGTCAATCCTGCACAAAAACTTTGTGTGTGAGATTTACATTCTATGTAGGAATTCCAAAGATATCTGTATGTTTTTGTCAGCCTTGGCTCAGTGGTAGCATTCCTATCAGTCAGAAGGTTATGGATTTATGCCCCACTCCAGAGACTTGAGCACATAATCTTGGCTATCAGTCCAGTGCAGTACAGAGGGAGTGTTGCCCAAGTTGGAGGTGCCGTCTTTTGAATGAGTCAATAAACCTTGGTTCCGTCTGTGCTCTCAGGATAAAAGATCAAATGGCACTTTTCAGGGAAGAGTAGGGGAGTTCTCCTAGTGTCGTGGCCAACATTTATCCCTCAACTAACATTGTTAAAGCAGATCATCTGACCATTGATGTTTGTGGAACCTTGCTGTGCACAAATTGACTGCTGTGTTTCCCTACATTACAAGTGACTACACTTCAAAAGTACTTCATTGACTGTGAAGCTCTTTGCGACATCCTGAGGTTGTGAAAGGCACTATATCAATGCAAGTGCTTTCTTTTTTCTCAGAAATATATAATGACAAAGCAAGGGGGCATATTTTTTCTGCAATTTTACAAGTATAAAGCAGAGAAAATCACTTTATATTCATGCAAATATTTTTGCAAAGAATAGATGAAAATATATCTTAAGAATACTGGCAGATGAAAAAGATCTTGAGATGGCAGGTCAACTTTGTTTTGATTTCATCCCAGCATTGTAGTGTGAGGAAAATTAAATACAGTTGTTTATTGATAGTAATGATAGAAAAGTCAAAAAACTGCCAAAAAAGATTAACTGGTCATGTATCTCATTGCTGTTTGTGAGCAAATTGGCTACCACGTTTGCCTACATTACAACAGCAATAACATTTCAAAGTAATTCATTGGCTGTGAAACACTTTAGAAAATTCTGAGGATGTACAAGGAACTAAGTAAATGCAACTTCTTCCTTTCTTTCGTTAAAACTACTAGAGGTAGAAATTTATCTGGGCTCACCTTCTTCCCTCACGTAAGTGCTAGAGGGGTCTAATGGCCGTTTTAGGTCCCCTCCGAGAAATTGGGCTGAATTTCTCGGAGGGGACCTAAAATGGCCGTTAGATGCCTCATTAGCATATGCAAGGAGCCTAAGACCTGTTTTAGGCAGCTGCCCCGGACGCCTGAAAATCGTCCGAGGCCATTAAGGCGTTGGACATTTATCAGGCATCCGTGGGGGCGCAGGATATAACCCTGTGAAATTGTTTTTTTTTGCACCTGTTTTCCTTCTGGAAAATGGGAGTAACAATGACTAATTTCTACTTCCTAATGTATTAACATAGCTGGAATATTTCATGCATGCAGAAATTAGAGAGGCTGCAGTTGTTAAAATAGGAGGAGTCCATTCCAAAAATTTATTGATAAAATACTGTGCTTGGTCAACTTGTAATGAACCACCACTGTTTTTGTCAGTGTTTAAAATGTTTGATAATGATGTCAAGTTTTGGTATAGGTGGTGTGCTTGACCTTTACCGTAGCAACAATAATAGAAACAATTGAATTTTTATTATTACTTCCCCCTTTCCCAGATCTCCACGACTGTCCTTCACCACTGTCCATGTCTCCCACATATTGGCCTTTACCTCACCTTTTTCCTCAAATCAACAGTAGTATTCTTCACTCCTCAAATTCCAACCATTAGTCTTTAACTCCAAAAGCCTGCCCAGACAATTACTATTACCTTTCACTCTCTCAAGGCCACCAGTATTACAATTCTCTTCCCCTCAAGACCAGCACCTCTACAAGCTCTTCCCCAGACTACCATCACCATTTTCCTTTACTCCCCTTCAATGCCCTTCCACTAGCCTCCATCCCTGCTGGTCCCACTCCCCATCCCAATTACTGCCACTAATCTTCACACTTTACTTTCTCATATTTAGAAAGTTTTCATTATGAATGAATATAATTGACAAGGTTACAGATACAAGTGTAGTCTTTGTCCGCAACTCAATCGCATGACTCATATGAAGTTTTTGAAATCTTTAGCTTTGTTGATCCATTTTCTGATCTAATCTTAACCTCCCCATCATTCTCTATTCTGTGCGGTTTGAAGTCCTTCATTTTTTTTAAAAAAGCGATGAGGTAAAAATAAATTTAAAGGTGACTCTGTGGCACAATTCATTGATGTTCTAATATCACAGTAATTTCCCCAGATCCTACTTCTTTGATCTCAAACATGCTATGAGGGAAGTCACTGAAAGGAGGGCCAGTACACTCCCACAGATAGAGAGGAACATTCAGGGCATGTCCTCCCAGGCTGCTCTTGTATATGTTCTAGCATCTTGTTACAGAACACAATTGGCAGTGTCCTGGAAGTATATAACCTGCCTGCCCACATATGTCTGGAATGTTGCAAGTCACAGAGTGACCTGAAGGAAGTGTGATGGAGAATGTACAAATAACTTAATAGGAAAAAATAGGTTTTCTAGTGGCCCACACTTATTATTAAAAAGGGTGTGCTATTCCTGTTGAGAATGTACCCTGAGTATATGTGTGATTAATGGCACCAAGATATCATGAAATAAAATTTTATTTCACTGCTGTTAACTTCATATATAGAATATTTTATGGTGAATGACTATTTGATCACATAAATCTAACTTCATTATACTGCTACTGGAAGAAAATGGAATTATACCTCTAAAGTCTGGAGGAATATTTCTGCATTGTTGCAGTAAATCTATAAAAGTTATTGTTATCTAATTTGAAAAAAACTGATTACTTGGCATATATTCATTTATTCCTTTCAAGTGTTATTGTTGAATGTGTATATTCTGGTTTTGGATGCAACCTATTTTTTAATGGACTTTATAGTTTATAAAATAAATGAAGTTGTAGAAAGCTGGAGTGCAGTAGCCTTATCTTCATCCAATAGTCTAATTTAACCAGCAAGCACTTTCCTGCAGTGCCATACACATCTAATAGATTTTTTCCCCCCCTGACTATAATGCATATGTCCCATGGTATTTTTCATAGCCTGACATGTGCTAGTAATGGTTCTATTAGCCGCAGTGTATCTGCTGAGCTTGCTGTTTTCAGCAGCCTTGTCGTCATTACTGCTTTTCTGCAGTTTTCTTATTAGCATGCGCCCTTCACTGACTCTGCAGGAGCCATCACATAGAATTAGATGCTTTCCGCTAGACCTGTCCTTACTTTGTCCACTCTGCTCCTTTCACACTAACAAATATTGCTGATATTACAATAAAGTCACTTAGCATATGAATATGATACTTTTATGTTAAGAGACTCTAATGATGAAAAATGTGTAAAATATTCAACTGCAGAGAATTGCTGAGAATGCAGGATCCTGTAGCACTTAACAATAAGGGCCTGCATGTCATACCAGCTACTTAATAGCTATCAGCCTTAGAAAGCCCCTAATTAGGTTAAGTTTTCTTCTGAGGTTAGTAGTTCAACAGTAGATGCTTAATAGCTGATGCAGACATATCACTAAGACTATCTATTATGCAGAACACTAAAATTGAAATGTAACATTATAATCATAACCACAGGATAAAGCAAACAAGTCAATTCAGGCACGTCTAATACCTCCAAATCAATACTAATGAAAACGTTAGGTTCCAGGGCCTGGAATTTCCTGCGGGGACGCAACCCAGAGGTTACATCAGAAAAAACGTCTATTCCAGCGTTCATTCTCCGCATATATTCATTTTATGTCAAATTATGCTCAAATTTTGTGCCAATCTCATTAGCGTGTGCCCAAACATAAAAATAGACACAAATGGATGTAAATCAGTAGAAATTAGTGTTGACAATCAGGGACCCAGGAAAGTGCCGAACTCACATCATATATTCCTTCTTTAAGCTCGGGCAAGGGAGATCCATAAGGAAACCTAATATAACATTTTTCAAAATTACCTGCTGGGCCTCTTATGGCACACAATCTGGCTTCCGGCAGGTCTGGCCTGATGGGGCTCACCCGCTCAGACCTCTGACCCAAATTGCAGTTGGGTGCCGATTACATCATTGAGACCCGATCTGCATATTTAAAGAAGGACCCCACTTCCTTGCTGTGGGTGTTACTCCCACGTATAATAGTTTGCCTGCTCAAAAGAGCAGATTAAGGTCGGGACATGGCAGGAAGGCAGCAGGATCAGAGGGGTCTGTCCACATTTTAACTGCCCCCCCCCCCCCCCCCCCCCGCCCAGTTGCCACCAAGCGAGGGGAGTTAAAATCAGGGACAGCATTTTTAAGAAAATGGGAATTGAAGCCATCAGTGAGAAGCCAAGAAAGAAGCCATTAGTGTTAAAGAGGTTGATTTTGAGTTTTAGGCAGCTCAGCGGCAGAGCTCACCGGTGGGCTTTGACCGATTTTCAGTCCCTAGTGCCATATACATCAGACCGGGGAACTGTGGGGAGCCAAACAGGTGTCCCAATGCAGCTCATCAGATTAAGGCTGGAGTCACCCTGGCTGGCAGAAAGATCATTACAGGGGAGGGGGGTCGCGATTGCAGGGGAGGGGAGGCGGCCCCAGGATAGCAGTTGGCCAGATTGTTTTTGTGGCACCTCCTTCTCCTCCTTGTCCCACAAAAATAATTTGCAACTTGCTTTTGCTGGGCATTTTCTCCACTATCGCCTATGGAACTGATTGGCGATTACACAGTACACACTCCAATTAGTTCTCTCCTAAAATGGAAGTCGGGGTCCTATGTACCTCACTGGACCCCAATTCGCATATTCAAAGGGGCCTATCATTTGAAACAGGCAGGCACTTCTGCCGTCAAGCAGTAGACTCCTTTCAAATTGGCGGCAGGCTGATCATCGAGATTAATGGGTTGGTACGGCTACAGATCCTGATAATGCCAATTTTTGTGTTTGTGTATTACTTGGAAATCCTGAGTGTATGCAAATTTGAGGAGGCATGGCTTGTTCACACCTGGTTTTGGCTGAACATTGATTTTTAAGACAGTTAGGGCATCTACAGATATTCGCGTGGGGAACCCGGAAGCCAAATGAGTGCATCGCAATCTGCGATCGGAACTCAATTGAAGGTGAGTATTTGAGCTTCCAGGTTTCCCACGTGCCAGGCAGCCAGATTGATAGACTGGCTGCCTGTTGAAAGGGAAAGGAGCCGTGAATCAGAGAGGGGCCGGGAGGGAGGGACAGATCGTGGGTCCTGGAACAAATCGGAGTGGGGGAGGTGGGGGGACATGGATAAACATTGGGGTCCATCCAGCATCGACATTGGTGGGGAGGGGGGTTCCAGCATCAGAGTGGGGAGGTGGGTCAGCCGATCGCGGGGGTCCTGTCGGCGAGGTGAGCTTGTTGGTCCTGGATGAAGCACTCCTGCTCCTCCGGGCCCACAAGCTGTGCAATAAAGACACTCACCTCATGGATCCAGCTCTTCCCGCCTGGTTTCACCTGACGTGAATCGGAAGCAATGGGCAACCCGAACAGGTAAGGTTAAATTCATTTAAGTTTTTCAATACACAAAGAATTAAGTACCTCAACTATTTGAATGAGGTACTTTGCCCTTTTAAGTATCGGCCGACCGGCTTTAAGTGCGGGCGGGACTTCCAGGTGTCTATTGTGCACGCAAATCCTAACATGCCTGGGTTAAACCCGGAAGTGGGCGCGTTGGAGTCAGGCGCGGTCCCACTCCAAAAAGCTGTTATTTTAACCTCCCACCCGCCCCCAACCCACCTGCTCTTGGGGGTTTAAATTACCCCCTTAATGTTTCTCTTTTTTCCCTCCATGATCTCTCTGTACCACGCAGCATCCCAACAGAGAGCAGGAAGGTGCCTTGATCTCAGGCTTTTGCCTATGCTATTTTAAATGATGTGTGAGGGTGAATGAGCCTGACTCTTCGCCTAGCTCTATTTCCCTTCATCTGAGGAAACAACTGGCTTCCCCATGATAGTTGGGTTGAGATCAGGAACTTACCGTGTGGTTTACAAGGCGATCCCCTCCTGCCCCAAGGTGCAACATATTGGAACTCCAAAATGTTGTCTCACACAGCATTCTTGTACATTGATACTGATATTAAAATATCAGGAATTGACATGACAGACACAAATACAAAATAAATTTCCTGTACAGTGCAAAAAAAGTATTATTAGCATTTACACTATTACTACATATTAAATGAAACAGTGTATCTATACAGGTAACAGTTCAATGATTAAAAGCTATGATTTGTCACCCCCATTGCTTAGTGATGGGGTACTGATCATAAAAATCAGGAAAGTCCTGACTTGATCCCTGATTTGGACTGACTCAGCTGCCTTATTCTGGGCTGTTAATGAAAAATAAGTCACAAATTAAGTATGGGCAGCACTTTTACAGTGGTTATGTATTTTTGGCTGGTTTCTGGGTAACTGGAGAGATTACTCCAGCATAACATAAATTAGCATTATTACAGGGGATTATCACCTCAGAAATGATGAAGCTAGTATTTATACAAAGGAGGTGGAGGGTTGTCTTTGTACTGGACCTCTTAATCTTTCTCCAATGCAGTGGACTCAAAATGGCTCTTATTCTAATGGCAGTTCTCAGTTGATTTCTGGTTTAAGAACACAACAGCCAAAAATAATCAACACCGCACTCAGTAGGCATTTCTTGCCTAATGGAGACTGGCGTCTGTGAGTAATCTTCCAGTCCATTATCTGTTGCCTTCTCTATCTCTGGGTTGGGGAGAAGGGAATAAAAAAACAAGCATGGTTTCTGCCTCTGCTTGGTATCTTCTGCCCTCTGCATGAATAATGTGCGGGGCTGATTTGGCCTCTCTATTGCTCCATTTTTTGGCAGGAACAGGGCAGTAGCGAGATCGAAATCAATAAGTACCACATAATAGACGTTTTAGCAAAATTAAAGCCCATGGGATTAAAGGGACAGTGTCAGTGTGGATAGAAAAATGGCTAAGGAACAGAAAGCAGAGAGTAGTGGTGAACGGTTGTTTTTCAGACTGGAGGGAAGTATAATTTTTTTCCATTCAAGTATTTATTCAATTCACTTTTGAAAGTTATCTTCTAAATCTGCTTCCACCACTCTTGCAGGCAGTGCATTCCACATTGTTACAACTCGCTGCTTAAAAAAATGTTTCCTCATGACACCTCTGGCTCTTTTGGCGATCACCTTAAATCTGTGTCCTCTGGTTACCAACCCTTCTGCCACTGGAAACAGTTTCTCCTTATTTACTCTATCAAAACCTAATACTGACACGTAGTGTTCCCTTGGGGGTCAGTATTAGGACCACTGCTCTTTTTGATATATATTAACGACATGGACTTGGGTATAGAGGGTATAATTTTAAAGTTTGCAGATGACACGAAACTAGGAAATGTAGTAAACAATGTGGAGCATAGTAACAGACTTAAGGAGGACATAGTCAGACTGGTGAAATGGGCAGACGCATGGCAGATGAAATTTAATGTAGAGAAGTGTGAAGTGATACATTTTGGTAGGAAGAATGAGGAGAGGTAATATAAACTAAATGGTACAATTTTAAAGGGGTCGCAGGAACAGAGAGACCTCTGGGTGTAATCTTTGAAGATGGCAGGACAAGTTAAGAAGGCTGTTAAAAAGCATATGGGATCCTGGGCTTTATTAATAGTGGTGTAGAGTACAAAAACAAGGAAGTAATGCTAAACTGGCTAGGCATCAGCTGGAGTATTGTGATCAATTCTGGGCACCATATTTTAGGAAGATTGTCAAGGCCTTAGAGAGGGTGCAGAAGAGATTTACCAGAATGGTACCAGGGATGAGGGACTTCAGTTATAAGAAGAGATTGGAGAAGCTGGGGTTGTTCTCCTTCGAACAGAGAAGGTTCAGAACAGTTTTAATAGAGTAAATAAGGAGAATCTGTTTCCAGCGGCAGAAGGGTCTGTAACCAGAGGACACAGATTTAAGGTGATCGGCAAAAGAGCCAGAGGCGACATGAGGAAACATTTTTTTAAGCAGCGAGTTGTAACAATGTGGAATACACTGCCTGAAAGAGTGGTGGAAGCAGATTTAATAGTAACTTTCAAAATGGAATTGAATAAAAACTTGAAGGGAAAAAATTTACAGGGGAAAGAGCATAGGAATGGGACTAAATGGATAGCTCTATCAAAGAGCCGGCACAGGCATGATGGGCCGAATGGCCTCCTCCTGTGCTATACCGACGATGATACTTACCACCGTCTTTGCTTCCACTGCGATCCTGGAGCAGCCTGGGAAATAGCCATCCAGCGCTCCCACTGGAAAAAAATGGGATTCTCAATACGGGCATGCAAATAAGGGTCCTATGACATACGTAGAATCAGAGAAAGTATCGGCACAGAAGGAGGCTATTCTGCCCATCATGTCCGTGCCGGCTGAAAAAGAGCTATCCAGCTTAATCCCACTTTCCAGCACTTGGTCCGTAGCCCTGTAGGTTACGGCACTTCAAGTGCACATCCTAATACTTTTTAAATGAGTTGAGGGTTTCTGCCTCTACCATCCTTTCAGGCAGTGAGTTCCAGACCCCCACCACCCTCTGGGTGAAAAAAATTCTCCTCAGCCCACCTCTAATCCTTCTTCCAATCACTTTAAATCTATGTCCCCTGGTCACTGACCCCTTTGCTAAGGGAAATAGGTCCTCCCTATCCACTCTATCTAGTCCCATCATAATTTTATATACCTCAATTAAATCTCCCCTCAGCCTCCTCTGTTCCAAAGAAAACAACACCAGCCTATCCAATCTTTCCTCATAGCTAAAATTCTCCAGCGCGGATAACATCCTCATAAATCTCCTCTGTATCCTGTCTATTGCAATCACATCTTTCCAGTAATGTGGTGACCAGAACTCTCCCCCCCACTCTCAAACTCTATCCTCTCATTCTCCCCCCCCCCAATCTCTGTCCTCTCATTGTCCCCCCCTCAAACTCTGTTCACTCACTGTCCCCCTCCCTCTCACTGTCCCCCTCCCTCTCTCACTGTCCTCTCGCTGTTCCCCCCCCCTCTCACTGTCCCCCTCCCTCCCTCACTCAGTCTTCCCCTCCCTCCCTCACTCTTCCCCTCCCTCCCTCACTCACTCTTCCCCTCCCTCACTCACTCTTACCCTCCCTCACTCACTCTTACCCTCCCTCACTCACTCTTACCCTCCCTCCTTCCTTCACTCACTTTTCCCCTCCTTTCCCTCACTCACTCTTCCACTCCTTCCTTCCCTCACTCACTCTTCTCCTCCCTCTCATACATAGGACCCCAATGCAATTATAAAGTTAAAACCTGCTGCGCCCACGGTAGGCTTGCTCTGCAAAAGTTAGATTTTTAGTCTATTATATGCAAGCTAAATGACTGCACAGAAATATAAAGAAATTATATATTAGTGAACATGCTTAATACATTCATATGACATTCCTCTGCACTAACCCATTTAAAATATACAAATTAATGCTCTGTTAAATTAAAGGACAGAGAAATGTCATATAAATATGTTAATTCTCTTCTCTCCAAGAATGTTATTGGAGTCATTTTTGATGTAAAGAAGTATTTGGAAGCAGATAAATACTGAACATCTATTTTAACATGGGAGAAAACAAGATAATTTCTCATGCTGGAGATAGGAGTCCACACATTGATGATCTAAGTAATGATCTAAGTGATGATCTTAGTTGAGCAATGGACTTGGGACCAAACAGGTTCACATTTGAACATTAGTAGATTTCCCTCAGCCTTTCACTGCTCTCAGGTGGATAAATTGAGTACAGTGTCTCAGTGAAAGAAAATATGGGCTGAAGGGACAATACATTGCTTCAACCGTTGTTGCAATATCTCCTAGCTGTTTGGAAATGGAAACAGGGATCAGCACGGCACCTAGTAGGTCTTTCTTGTTTAACAGAGTCTGACTTCTGTGGATAATCTCACTCTGTCCATGCATTTTTCCACTAAAACACAATTATTTTTATTTTTGACTCTTGTGCTCTTATACCAGCAGTCAACTAAAAACTACTATAAAACACTTTATAAAATACTGGAATATTGTATCCAATTCTGGGCACCGCACTTTAGGAAGGATGTGAAGGCCTTCGAGAGGGTGCAGAAAAGATTTACTAGAATGGTTCTAGGGTTGAGGGACTTCAGTTACGTGGATAGACTGGAGAAGTTGGGGTTGTTCTCCTTAGAGCAGAGAAGGTTAAGAGGAGATTTGATAGAGGTGTTCAAAATCATGAAGGGTTTAGATAAAGTAAATAAAGAGAAACTGTTCCCATTGGCGGAAAGGTCGGTAACTAGAGGACACAGATTTAAGATGATTGGCAAAAGAACCAAAGGCGACATGAGGAAAAGCATTTTTACGTAGCGAGTAGTTATGATCTGGAATGCGCTACCTGAAAGGGTGGTGGAAGCAGATTCAGTTGTGGCTTTCAAAAAGGAATTGGATAAATACTTGAAGGGAAAAAATTTGCAGGGTTACGGGGAAAGAGCCAGTGAATGGGACTAACTGGATTGTTCTTACAAAGAGCTGGCACAGGCTCGATGGGATGAATGGCCTCTTTCTGTGCTGTAACCATTCTATGTTTCTATGATTCTAAGAATAAGAATTATCTTTGGTCCATTGCATTGGAGGACTATCAAGGGGCCCAGCATAAGGATGTCTCCCCTTCTCCTCCCCACTTAGCACAAATACTAGTTTCAGAACTTCCTGCTGCTAGGTAATAATCTGGTAATACCAATTTATGGTGTACTAAAGCAAACTTACTGGTTCCCCAGCACTGCAAAAATCTATGATTTATTTTCCATTGTTTATAATATTCCTGTACTTAGCTTGCATGACTCCACAACTTGCCAACTTGTTCGAAATTTAAGCCCATAGGATTAAAGGAACATTGGCAGCATAGATACAAAATTGGCGAAGGGACAGATAGGAGAGAGTAGTGGTGAACGGTTGTTTTTCACACTGGAGGGAAGTATAGAATGGTGTTCCTTAGGGGTCAGTATGATGACTACTGCTCTTTTTGATATATATTAATGACCTTGGGTATAGGGGGTATAATTTCAAAGTTTGCAGATGACACAAAACTAAGAAATGTAGTAAACAATTTGGAGGATAGTAACAAAGGGACATAGACAGATTCAGTAGTAACTTTCAAAGTGGAATTGGATAAATACTTGAAGAGAAGAAAATTACAGAGCTATGGGGAAAGAGCAAGGAAATGGGACTAATTGGATAGCTTTTTCAAAGAGCTGACACAGGCACAATGGGCCGAATGGCCTCCTCCTATGCTGTACCTCCTATGATACTATGAACTTAAGGGGCAATTTTACCTCCTCCTGCATTCCAAAAATGGAGTGATAGCGGAGTTAAAATCACATCGGGAGACTTACTGCCCCATTCCTTGATTCCCGCCTGCCGCCATCTTAACTGTACAGTTCTTTTAGGCGTCCGGGTTGCCCGCCAGGTGCTGGTGGAGGCTTCATGAATACATGCAAATCATAATCTTATGATGTCAGTAGGACCCTGATGCAATATTCACATGCAAAAACAGAAGTCCTGCAGAGGATTGAGCCCCCCCACCGAGTAAAAATTAGTAGAATTGTTTTCCAAAGGTAATTTAAGCACCTAGATCATAGGTATTTGTTTCCTATTGCATTTTTTGGATTTCCCCTGGAAAGTTTTTTTCTACATTTTTTCTTTTTCCACACTCTCAGTAAGCATGAGTTTCATTCCTGGTGGAACTTTAATTTGGTTGAAAAAAAGAGAAGGAAAAGGAGCAACAGAAGCAACAGCAGCATCAGACTGCCCCACCACAAGGAGCAGCAGTTTGGCCTGTTGGGAGGCAACATGAGAAAGGAGCTACTCGAAGAAGACCTTATCCAGCCATGGGGTGCCATGGGATGGATTTGTCTGAGGAGCAGTCCATGAAGAGGCTACACATCTCCAGACAGACTGTCGCACACCTCTGCAATCTCCTGTAAGAAGACCTTCTTCCTGCTGGCCCATGAGACTATGCTTTGCATGTGGCAGTGAAATTCACCACCATTCTTAACTTCATTGCCTCAGGCTCTTTCCAGGCTAGTCCAGGAGACATTTCTTGCATCCTCAGCTTGCAGTTCATGAATGCATCAGACAATTCACCAATGCTCTCTTTGCCAATGGACACCGGTCAAAAGGAAAGGGCTCTGGGATTTGCTGCAGTAGCTGGCTTCCCTCGTGTACAGGGGGTTATAGACTGTACACATGTAGCCATTAGAGCACTAGAAAACCAGCCAGGAGCATTCATTAACACAAAAGGATTTCATCCCATCACTGTGCAGCTAGTCAGTGATCACCACCACAGAATCACACAGATCCGTGCCAGGTTTCCAGGCAGCTGAGCTGCGCTATTTGACCTCTCCCGACTATTCCATTCATCATGGAATGTTAGAGGATGGCTGCTAGGGGACAAGAGCTACCCCCTCCACACATGGCTTATGACCACCCTTCCATAACTCCAGCACACCTGCAAAGATGAGGTACAACCAGATGCATGTGGCCACCAGGATGTTCATAGAGCATATAATTGGGCTCAGTTTAAGTGCCTGGTTAGGTCTGGGGGCTCACTTCAGTACAACCTGCAGAGTGTCGCACACAATGTGGTAGTGTGCTGCATATTGTACAACTTCACAATCTAAAGAGAATTTCACATGGAGGATGAACAGCAAGAGGACCTCCCCTCATTTAACGAGGAAGGCTCGGACGCAGGTAAGGAACCTTGCAGTCAGAATGCTAGGAATGAATTGATTGTACAGCATTTCTGTTGAGCTGCTCATTCCCCCTCAAATATTCTACAATCCCCCTCTGCATTAATGGTCCTTATCACCTCCTCTACCTGTCTTTCCACTCTACAAAAAAGAACACTGAAACCATTCTAACATTGCTATGAAACTCCACTGCAGACAAAAGTGTAAAATTAGGAAAGGTGAATTTTTTAAAGGCTAAAACAATAATAGCTTTAACATCAGTTGTCACCCACAGAGCCTTTCTTCAATTTTTTTCCCACCTCTACTACTCCTATGAGGTGCTCCCCCAGTAGCTTTACTCAAGTGAGGACCTTTGAAATGCTCGTGGTCAGCAGCCTCTGAGGTGTCTTAGGGCACATGACTGTAGACTGCAACACCTTGGCTGCTGCCAAGGCAGTCTAGCTCAGCTGGCTTTCTGGCACCCTTGCAAACGTTGGTTGAGGGAGTGGCAAAGGAGCAGACATGCTGTCATCCTAAAGGAGAGCAACATGTTAACTCCCATTGTGCAATTGCCACTCCCACAGGGCCACGGCTCATCACACCCACTGATCTACGAGAGAGTCGACTTCAGGAGATCAGAGATGTCTTTAAAGCCCCTTTCCATGTGGTCCAACAGCCCATCCAAGGTGGTGCAGACGAGCTCAGAGTCTGAATGGCAACAGTTTGAGTTCCCAACAAAGCTGCAAAGGCTGGTGATACAGCCTCCTGGTGTGAGGGCCCAGCTGCAGCATCCATAGAGGTAACTACTGCAGAGAATGCCACACAAACTGGTAGTGGACTCCTCCAAACTATCAGACATGGTATAGCAACTCCTCAGCAGGCTTTTCAATACATTATATAATTGCATCTTTGCTAAAAGGAGCTCTCTTTTGATGGCTGGTTCCCTAACTCAGCATCTCTGTCCTCCTCAGCAGAGCCACTATCTGAGTTTGCCCTTTGGCGAGCAGTGTCCTGTTGCCCTCTTTCAGGAAGACAGCATGTCTGCTCCTTTACCACTCACTTAACCAACGTTCGCCAGAAAGCCAGCTGAGCCAGACTGACCTGGCAGCAGCCAAGGTGTTGCAGTCTACAGTCGAGCCATCTCCTGGGCTGTCCTTTCCACTACTCCATGCTCCTGTTCATTCATGCTGGTGCTTCACCAAGCGCAGACTCATTTATTTCGCTCTCTAACCCACCTGTGCTGCTGCTTGGGAGGGATGCATTGCGTGATGATGTTTCTTCTGGAGAATTGTCCTCCTCCGAATCCTCTTCCACTGAGAAGGAAGAAAGGGACAAGAGTTAGCACAGCACTGACAGACTGGACGGTAGCTGATAATAAGTTTCACTATGCAGCAGTAGGTTGTCAAGCTGCTTGAATGTGTGATCCCTTGAGGTCAATGGAAGGGTACAAGTAATAGGCAGACACACTGCCCTTTGTCAACCTTAGCCTCACCATCTCCAGTGCTCTCTGCTCTGGATAGCCCTATGATTTCCAGGACTGCCTGATCCATCTGTGCAAGGGTCTGGATGTTCGCTGGTCCTCCCCCAGTCTTGCTCTCCTATGAGAGATTTTGTGCTGCAGAAAGAGAAGGAGTTAGTGAGTGAGTGGCTGTGTGAAAAAGGGTGTGCATACACTGTGTATGCTGTGAAGGAGTAGAAGCAAGTTGCAAGCAGGATCGGGGCAGAGGGGGGGTTGTTCAATGAAAAGAAAGTGGCTGGACTGTGAAGTGAGAAAGCAGTCATCAGCAGAGATCATTGTTTGACCTTTACTACCAGGTGAGAATGGAATGCTGTTAGTGCCGATTGTGAAGGTAGCAAGCAACAGGTGTGTGTGTGATTGGAATGAGAAAGGGAGGTGGTAGAGTGTCTCCTTGTGATTGGTGGAGAAGGGTGTGGTGCAGGGGAGGGAAGTGTTTGGAGTGCTAGAGGTGGGGGGGAAGTGCTATTGCCAGGTGTAATGCAGAGAAATGGAGATAAGAAGACCTGTACACATCCTTACTGGTCTGGTCAGGTCATTAAAGCGTTTCCTGTATTGAATACAGGTCCTGGGGATGATGATCTGAGAGTTCACGACCTCTGCCACCTCTCTCCAGGCCTGCTGTAAGATCATGTTTTGGCAGCTTTTTTGCATCAGATGGAAACAGGACGTCCCTCCATGCCCAAACCTCCTCAACAAGGACCTCCACAGATGTGTTTAAGAACCTGGAGGCCCTGCTTCCAACTCATCATCAATATGGAGCAACTTCCAGCAAAGCCACAGATAAATTTCACTGATGTGAACGCAGCCTCCCTTTAAGTGATGCACTCACACTTTAAATATCCACTGACGGGAATGGGTGGGCTGCCAGCCAATCAAATGCTAATAAGGCCCACTAGTTAAAATCCTTAAAGGGTCTCACACTGATGGTGTCGAACAGGTATGTTGTCTGCCCCACCCGAAAACCAGTTAAAATCCTCCCACTAATATTAGAGCTGCAGTCCATAGTGTACATTTGATATTAATTCATCAAGAGAATGGTCCAAATACTGGGTGGCATTTCTAAGTGAAATTCTTTAAAAAGTCAGATTTTCTCATTGATGGGAACATATGATTCTGCTGACATGAAAATGGATCCTTTTTATGTTTATTATTGACATTTTGCATTTCAAAAGCAGATTCTTGCTACATGTAGATGATATTCTGAAAACACAGTTTGCTTTTATAATGATCAAAAGCAGTGATGTTGCATTACGAAAGGGTATCAAAGGTACCAGTATTTTTAATGTTGTATTCAATTTTCCTGGAGGTGTGTATCACTACAGAGCCAGTCTTGAGCAACATCAAGCATTAGCTCATTTGTGTTACGGAAACAGAAGGTGTCTCTGTTACTACAGGCCAACCATCAAATAAAATGATGCCCGTATGGTTGCAATGAAGGGCATTGAGTCATTGACAGTAGCAGAAATACTTGTTATTATGGTGCCTTTTTTATGACATTTTGTGCTCATGAGATGAGACAGACTCACAATCGGGAAAAAAGAGATTGTAAGACAAGGCTTTTCAATCTACTTACATTGTTTCCTCGTGTAGTGTTGTTTGTATCTCAGAAACTCTCACATCTTTAAAGAATTTTGCTAATCACATTTTATATTAAGTTCAGTATCACACACTTCATTTGTTACATCAAAATTGTAAGTTTTTCATGATTCTCTGATTAATTGTATCCTTTAAATTCATTATTTTTCCATATCTATCAACCCCATGTTGTTTTTATGCTTCAGGATTTCATTTTCCCCCCTAATTTTCTGTGGTTTCTGCAGTGCGCAAGATTGCCTGTGCAGTAAATAGATTTTCAGTGATTTCTTTTCGAGATTGATGAATGTTTCATCACATTGCATTTTAAAAATACGTTATTGTGTTTTGTGCAAAACTACCTCAAAGATCAGGGATATCTTTCACCTTGCATATCAGTGGATTTGTCATCTTTGAAGAGAAAAAAAATCAAAAATTACTATGCCTTTTTATGTCTGAGAAATTTGTAGAGGTCTTACCACAATGCTGAAAAGCAACATTTAGACCAATTTTTCTGTTATCAGAAAGAAAGTAACAAAATAAATCCACCTTCTAATCACAGCAAATTAGCCTCACATAAAATCACAATAGTTCCACAATTCACATATGCAAAAAAAGACTTGACAAGTCACCTCACTTAATTCGCAGTTCTGCCTCCTTTACTCTCAACACTGAGCAACAGAGCAATTCATTATTTCTCATTCATAGTTTGTGGGATTAGAGAACTGAAGCATGATAATCCTGTGATTGAGACTGTCATGAGATTGCACAGATCAAACATGACCTAGTACTTTATAGGATGAAAGTCAATGGAAATAAAAATCGAGAGAGATGTAAAACAGGCTGCCAACTCGCTATCGCCCCATTTTACACTATTGCACAAAGTCAAGATCTACCGCTGTGACTCAAAACTTATCATTAACGTACTTGTGTATTTGTCCACTCAGAGTGCTAGAGATATGGAGCTTGATTTTAACTCCTGGATGGGAGCGTGGCAAAACGAGCAGCATGCCTGTCCGGGAGCAGTAGCAGTAATTTGAATGGCCAGGGCTCATTAACATGCCGCTAACCAAATTGCCGACTAAAACGGCTGGAAAATTGGTGGGAAGCGGCTGCCCTACTGTTAAAATTGTGTGGCTAGAGGTCACTGCCAGGGGCCCAGGGGAACGGGCCCAGGCGCAAGTTAATTGCTCTGGAAGAGGAATTCCGGGCAGGCAAGGGGAGGAAACCCAGGGCAGGGGAGGCCCAAGGTTTCCTTGAGGACCCGAAGGAGCACTCCTGCTCCTCCCGGCCCACAAGGAACCAAAAAGAAAATTAAAAACTTACCTCTTCTGGCCCTGGCTGCTGTTCCTGGCAGGTTTGGCCTGGCAGGGAAGCCACCACTGCTCCTCTGATCAGGTCTCAGGTTAATAAAGAACATTGGGTCCCGATGACGTAATCAGAGCTTGATCTGCATATTTAAAGAGGACTCTGCCAATTTCGGGCAGGTGTCTTTGTTGTCTGCAATTTAAAATTCAGATTGGGTCAGGCAAGGAGTGGGTAAGTCCCCAGCTCCATTTTAACTGCCCCCTCTTCTGGTTTCCGCCAGGTGAGGAGTTTTAAAATCGACCACCATGGATTTTTAAACTTAATATAGTCTCTGAAAAAATAAATCCAATGAACACAGTGCACTGAAAATCATTAATAGGGTAAGGCAAAAGCAAAATATTGCTGGAAATCTGAAATAAAAACAGAAAATGCCGGAAAGGTGATGTAGCATCTGTGGAGAAAGAAACAGAGTTTACAATTCCAGTCGGTGACCTTTCATCAGAACTGGGGAACCGATGAAAGGTCATCAACCTGAAACATTAACTCTCTCTCTCCCTCCACAGATACTGCCTGATCTGCTGAGTGTTTCCAGCATTTTCTGTTTTTATTAATAGTGGAAGGGCTTGGTTAAATTGGATATCCAGTTCAACATCGACATACAACAAAACCAAATCAATTTCTGCAGGTGAACCCAACTTCGAGCCTTGCTGATGCAAAGGAAACTTTCACAGAAAATTAAAATACCACTGAGATTATCGAACAAAAAGTGATTTATCTTTAAAGCTTTGTTCTTCATTGAGAAAGTGGTTAAGCCTTATCTGTATTGATGCTATGATGGGATTATTATTTATTTCTAATGGATATCTTCCATTTTGTGTTTGCTGTGGAGCAATGTTGGGCTGTGGCTGTGCACAACAGGTGATTTCTAGTATAAATCATTTCCGATTGAGTGGAATATATTCCCATTAAATATGGATAGAGATCTCCCCAAAATTTGGAAATTGCTATTGGCCGTGTTATCGTATGAAAGCATAATGCGCTCATATGAAAATCCTTTTTCTGCCATTTTAATGGAAGCATTAACCTGCTTAAAACTAACACCACCAGAGGGGGAGGAACTTGGTACAAGCACACTCAGCGTTGGAATGATAACATTAATAGTCACTTCAAGTCGCTAATGGCTTTGTGCGTGAATGCACATTGTGATGGGGCACTGAACCAAACACCAGGAAGGTCCCAGGTTTGATATATATATATATATATATTAAAAAAATACTGCAGATGCTGGAAATATAAACAAAAATAGAAAAATGCTGGAAACGCTGAGCAGGTCAGGCAGCATCTGTGGAAAAAGGTTAAAAAAATGTTCATGTTTCAGGGATCTAAACCTTCTTCAGACAAAGAGTTATATACCTGAAACATTAACTTTATTTTCCTTTTTCCAAAGATGCTGCTTGACCTGTTCAGTGTTTCCAGCATTTTTCTGTTTTTGTCCCAAGGTTGATCCCTGGCTCTGTGCCATCAGCTGATTTTAACTGTGTTGGCTGTAGGAGCACTGCAGCCGGCTTCAGCATTCCTGCACTGAGGAGAGGGAAAATCAGACAGAGCTCCCAATTCTGATCACTATCTATCAACCCGAAAAGCAAACGTGTATGAACCTCAATTTAGGATGGGTTTGGATGTGTTTTTGATATCCTTCACAATCGAATGGCCTGCTGACATTCATTGTCTGGGCTGACATGAAGGATCGCTTCTTGCATGAGGTACTCTCACTGTGACTGAGAATCAGTACAATGATATAATGCATCTGACCCTGGGATATCGGGCAAGGTCAGCAGGGGGCTGACGTTCTGCCCCATTTCAAATCTACCTGCAAAAAACCTCCTCCAGAATTTTTAGGCCATTCAGTACAAGTATTGTTTGGTTCACAGCTCGGTTATTGAATTTTGTATTAATTATATCTTAGGAAGTGATAACTTAACTGCTTTTGAAGTGTAAAAGTTGCATTATTACAGGTCTATAATGGTTGGCCAATGTTCTGCCATTCCAGAGAAATAATTTGAGGCCTGACCCTTGCACCCAGGAAAATACCAGTTTCCTAGGCGCAAAGATCAGGAAAAAGGGACAGAGACCCATATGATTGGGTTTCCACCCCTTTTACTTTTCCCAGGATTTCCTCGAATTTTGTGGGAGTCCGGAGCTTAGCCTGTGCCTTCGTTAGGTGCAGGGCAATTTCAATTATTCACGAGGTGCAGGTGGGGTCATTTCCAGTCTCCCATTTCAATTTCCAGATCCAGTGTTGGCTGCCCGCCCCAGCACAGGAGCTCCCAGGAAATATAGTGTTGTGGCCTGCTCCTGTATCCCCACTGACTAAAGAGTCTGTGGGGTACTGGGGCCAAGCCAAAGACTTCAGGTAATGTCTCTTTAGATAATTTTTAGCCCTTTCCCCCCATCGATCGATAGGAGGTCACAATATCTAGCGTCCGACATGCAGCTGCCTGAGGGGCCTGCAGCCGTGCCTCTCTTTCCTGCCTCTTAAGCTGGTGCTCGGCCTTGCAAGGGGGCAGACCTATTCCAGGGACTCCCGAGGACATTTAAATGGCAATTTGGGTATGTTGCTACTGTTCAGTGCCAAGATGAGGGGGAGACAGGAAAATCTATCCTTCTGTGTCATACAAAATATACAAAAATTAGGCTTAGCTGTCAATTTAATTGGTGTCCATTACAATCTGAAAAAAAAGGATTGCTTCCTCTTTTCTCTGTAAGAGCCTAAAATATGTCCCTAGATGTGTACTTTTTATAAATCCATATGATTAAGGTCAGTTGCAAGAGCAAAGGCAAACCTTTTTGCAGGAACAAAGAGTTTCAGAAACAACATAGCAGATTTTTTTTATCATCATTCTAATTCTCTCCTCTAGTTTCTGAGAAATGAAAGTTTTCCATTTTGAGCCTTAAAGCATCTAACGTTCAGCTTATTACAAGATCAGAGAGCAAGACTAATAACTGCAGAAAGCCTAGCTTTAACAGTAGTTTGCTGGAGTTGTGCTGATTGAAGCCTGTTGCATTGTTTCTGATCCAATAAGCTAAGTTCAAACTTATCACTGTCATCACTGAGTTTCTTTAGTATATAATGATGTGTTCAAAGCATAATGATTTGGACTCAAAGTACTGAGTAATGTGAAATCTGCTTATTACAGTATAGTTTTCTATCCAAATCTGCTTTTTCTTATGTTGAAAAACCAGGCTGAGAGGCCTAGGCCCATACTGCTGGCCCAGTACCAAAACTGCAAGTACTAAAAGAGATATGGGCTTGGAATTTCCTCGGAACTGTTCTTGCTGTGGGTGCTGTAACTTCGCTGGAAGTGCGGTGGAAACCCCAATATATACGCATCTTCCAATGAAGTTATGGCGGCGCAGCAGGAACTGCTCTGAGAAAATTCTGGGCCAAGATAAATCAGGAAATAGTGATTAAGGCTGAGTTTACATTACAACAGTAGCATAGTTGTTTTTTGTCTGATTATGCTCCTATGAAGCACCTTGGGATATTTTACTACGTTAAAAGCGCTACATCAATGCAAGTTGTTGTTGTTATTGCTAAGAAGTTGCAATATAAAGGCAGAGTCAGGGCTCAACAAACTCCAGAGTGGAGTGAGATTTTCACTACAATTTTATTGCTTTTCATCAACACTACTCGTAGTGCATGTGCAGTCTCAACTTTGCAGAACATGGGTTTTAAAAGCCTGAAAATTGTAGAAGGAAGGAAAGAATGAGGTAAGTAAGGAGTGCCACAGTTCTGAGGTCCTAGGGAAGGATGAGTTGGAGTTGGAGACCATGCAGTGAATCTGGATTTCAACACAGTGAGGATGTAAGGAGAAGGATGAGAATGGGATAGTGAGGTAAATTTCTAGGCTCCACAAGGAAAGTTTAGGTAGCCCCTACCCCAGACAAGCCCCGTTCTCTGATCGCGAGGCCAGCTCAAAGCCCCACCTGATGACTTACCTGAGTGCTGGGGACTGTTCCTTCAGTCTGCGGTGGCTGTTTTCCACTAGTTTTGGGCGGGAAACTGAGTAGGCATATGCAAATAAGGCCCAGGAGTTAAAATCTCCCGGGCCTCACGCCGCCGAAGTCAAGATGTTTGCCACCCACCTTATCCCCCATCTGCACATCTGCCATCCCGTGTTAAAATCAGGCCTATAATGATTGAGCAATGCACCTCAAGAGGATGGGGGGTTGTGTGCAGTGGGCGCTCATATTCTGAAGGAGTCGATAAATGTAGAGGGTACTCATTAGCAAAAGAGGGGAGAAGGTAGAATGATGAGCGGAGGAGGTTACTGATATGAAGAAAGAACAAATTGGAAGAGAGGACAGAGTCTTGAGAATATCTGCGTTAATGGAAAAAAAGAGTCAGAAGATGGCCAACCACCTGTAGATCAGATAGAACGACTTGAGAAGAAACTAGATAGCCATGAGCATAGTTTTGGGTGGGAGGCAATAACTTGTTTATTGTACATCGTGCCAAATCCTATTAAAAATATAAGAAATGTCCAAGGCTTATAATTTAGAATTCTATTTTCTATTGATAGACATCTATTGTTTAAATAATATTTTGTATTATAATTCAGCCTATTGAATTGAGAGTTGTTGATCTATGATAAGCATTCCCTATTTTTAAAATTTATTCCTTTTCTAAATGTCTTGTTTTTTGTTGATTCCTGGATTCTACCTTGGAAACCATGTAGAAATAAAGGATCAATTTTAAACTAACCCGCCCATCAGGAAACTGACGGGATTGGGTGGACCGCTGGTTGTACACCATTGAAATCAACGGAGAGTAATATTGGGCAGAGTGTAAAACCAGCATTCCACCCGATCCCCTGGGTCTCCGGCCCCGCGAGTTAGGTTAAAATTACCCTGAGTGGATTTATGGACGTGAAATTGATCTTCGGCGGCTGTACAAAACGGGCAATAATGAATTGGCAATCCATTTTACACCCCGTGCGATTTTTTTCCCATCGCCTATGTCTTAATATAAGATTTTACCAGTGTTATTAGCAACCTTACATGATGTCAGAACTAAACCAGGGAATTTCCTTGTCTGCCTTTCTGCTATCACTTTGAGCAAGGTAAGAGATTAGTGGACATGTGGAATAAACATCTAGAAATGGTTGTTGATGTGGGGTCAATTTCTACCTTTAAGAAGGAGCTAGATCGATAGCTGTTGAGAAATGGGATTGGGTGTTATAGAAATATTTAATAACATTGCTTGATTTTTTTTCAGGGGTGTTTGTGCATAAAATGATTGTTACCTGAAGTAAGGGATCAGCAGTTGTTGAAGAAAGGAAGTCCACGGTAGAACATTCATATATGGGCTCTAGAGGAATTGATTTGATCGGCAAACTGGTCTTTCATGCTTATTTTTTTGGTGTCTGAAGGCTCATAAGCAAAAAATCCAAAAATACAGTAAAAAGGCTGATGTTTTCATGAATCCACCAATTTGTGGCTAGAAAATCTGTGTACCTGGCTAGTTTATGAAAACTGCCAACTGTGGTGAAGAAGGTTCACAAAGTCGGACATTTCCCCTGATTTTTTTATGAGCCTTTTGTGGCAGGCATGATTGTTGATTTAAGTAATTGGCTCAAGTAATTTATTGCAACTAATACACATTCAGAAACTATCACCTGCAAATTACTGTCAGCCATGTTATCACATGATAGATTAATGTGCTTGTATCAAATTCCTTCCAATATTTTTACGATGTTTACCCATTTTAAACAGAGTAATGCCTCTGTGACAATAATGGGGATAGTAATTTGATATGAAAATGTTAAATGTGCGTATAACATCACTGAAGATAATTTTACTTACCAGGATCATATTACATAGGAACAAAGGAACAGGAGTAGGCCATTTAGCTCCATGAGCCTGTTTGGCCATTCAATGAGATCATGGCTAATCTGTGACCTAACTCCATATACCTGCCTTGTCCCAATCCCTTATTACCTTTGGTTAACAAAAATCTATCAATCTCAGATTTAAAGTTAACAATTGAGCTAGTATCAACTGCCGTTTGTAAAAGAGAGTTCCAATTTTCTACCTCCCTTTGCACGTTGAAGTGTTTCCTAACTTCACTGCCGAAACTCCTGGCTCTAATTTTTAGGCTATGTCCCCTTGTCCTAGACTCCTCAACTAGTGGAAATAGTTTCTCTCTATCTATCCTATCAGTTCCCCTTAATACCTTGAAGACTTCAATCAAATCACCCCTTAACCGTCTAAATTCCAGGGAATACAACCCTAGTTTGTGTAATCTCTCCTTGTAATTTAACCCTTGGGGTCCAGGTATCATTCTAGTAAATCTATACTGCACTCCCTCCAAGGTCAATATATCATTCCTAACGTGCAGTGCCCAGAACTGAACACAGTACTCCAGGTGTGGTCTAACCAGGGCTTTGTATAGCTGTAGCATAACTTTTACCCCCTTGTATTCCAGTCCTCTAGATATAAAGGCCAGCATTCGATTAGCCATTTTGATTATGTTCTGTACCTGTCCATGACATTTTAATGATCTATGTATTTGGACCCCTAAGTCTCTTTAGACCTCCACTGTTTCGAGCTTTTCACCATTTAGAAAGTACTCTGATCTATTCTTTTTAGTCCAAAGTGGATGACCCCACACTTGCCTATATTGAAATCCATTTGCCACAGTTTTGCCCATTCACTTAATCTATTAATATCTCTGTAATTTTATGCTTTCATCTACACTGCTTACAATGCTGCCTATCTTTGTGTCATCGGCATACTTGGATATATGGATCTCTATCCCCATCATATAATTCGTTAATAAATACAGTGAATAGTTGAGGCCCCAATTCAGATCCTTGTGGGACACCACTAGTCACACCCTGCCAATTTGAGTACCTGCCCATTATCCCTACTCTCTGCCTCCTGCCGTTCAGCCAATTTCCTAACCAGATCAATAATTTGCCCTCAATTCCATGAGCTTCGACTTTAGCTAACAGTCTCTTATGAGGGACTTTGTCGAATGCCTTCTGGAAGTCCATATAAACAACATCCATAGACATTCCCCTGTCCACTACTTTAGTCACCTCTTCAAAAAAATTAATCGAGTTCATCAGGAATGACCTACCCTTTACAAATTCCTGCTGGCTCTCTCTAATCAGCTGAAAATTTTCAAGGTGTTCAGTCACTCTATCCTTAATTATACATTCTAGTAATTTCCCAACGACAGATGTTAGGCTAACTGGTGTATAATTCCCTGGTTTCCCTCTCTCACCTTTCTTAAATGGTGGAGTGTCATGTGCAATTTTCCAATCTGAGATCAAAATATTATGCTGCAAATTTGGTTAAATAAATGCTAAAAAAATAGAATCATCATGAAGACTTGGCTGCTTTAATTTGAGTAGATTAACACTTTTAGGAGGCTAAGCATCATAGTGACTGTTATATTACTGTTGCCTCCATCTGATTCACATGTGAAGTTGAGTATCTCTGCATGCCATTTGCCTGCATATCTTGCTTAGGATCTGAAATTAAAGTATGAGTAAATATCTATATTTAGATCTCTTGCTTTTTCTAGAATTTCCAACTAGAAGTTCATCCAATTTAATAGAAAATTTTTGAATACAAGTACATGACTCACCAATCTTCCCTCCTATTTTCGTGGTGAAATTTATGGATTGCAAACAAGACTTAAAATGAAAGATGCAATATACTTACTTTCCTCTGTAGGCCACATTAAGATGTGCATCTCTGCAATAAAGAGGCAGTTAAGGAGACCTTTCAGACCTCTGCTGATTGTCCTTTTGTGGCAGGGGGTGGAGGGAGGAAGCTTCTGGGAGACATGTCATAGCAACCTAGTGCCAACAATCTTATGCAATTATTGTTCCCGGAGGGAAGATACCGTGGGCTCCATCTAATATTTCCTTGCTCGGTATGGCCCAAAACAGGAACTGTTGGATTGGAGGAATTGAACCGGTGTCGTCCTACTCCATACTCCTAGATCTTGTCATCCAATGCTTGTTGCAACCTTACCACTCATGAACATTCTAAATTACTTTGTGCATTTTAATATCCTGGCATGTCTAATAGAAATACATAGGCTATTAAATTGGTTAACCCCCGAAAACTGGCGGGGGGATCACGGTCCACAATTAACCCGTGCCCAATCGTTGAGATGCAGGCAGCACGTAACATTCATGCTGTCTAGTGATTTCTATGATTGCTGCGTGCAGCCAGCACTACCTGCACTGTTGAGTGGCTGCTCACCAGCAGGGGCCCCAATATCAGGAGTGGCTAGCATCACTTGAAGGCAGCCTGCACCTCTTAAAGGGAAGGTACACTGTGGCTGCAGGAAGCGTTGGAAGTCAATGGTGAAGTGAATCTGTGCTGCAATATAGTGAAGCATGGTGATGATGGGAACTCTCAAATTCTTAATGAGCAATAACTTGGCTGCTCAAAGTTTGTGGGGCTCTTATATTTTCAAAATATAAGATACAGGTCTGAACGGAGTCTGAATGGAGATCAGAAATCGCACACATAAAATACAAATGCAGGTCCCGTTCTTATGTTTACAAACTGTTGAGTTCCTTTAAAACATAGAATTAAGATTGTGCACTACACCTCCCATCACCCACCTACCAGCAAACTCTTACAATCAGATGATTCATCTCACCCTCACACATTAAGCTGGGGTTGTTCTCCTTGGAACAGAGACGGTTGCGAGCAGATTTGATAGAGGTATTCAAAATCATGAAGGGTCTAGACAGAGTAGATAGAGAGAAACTGTTTCCATTGGTGAAATGGTCAAGCACCAGAGGACATAGATTTAAGATGATTGGCAAAAGAACCAAAGGTGACATGAGGAAAAACTTTTTTACACAGCGAGTGGTTAGGATCTGGAATGCACTGCCTGAGGGGGTGGTGGAGGCAGATTCAATCATGGCCTTCAAAAGGGAACTGGATAAGTACTTGAAGGGAAAAATATTGTTGGGCTACGGGGAAAGGGCAGGGGAGTGGGACTACTGGATTGCTCTCGCATAGAGCCGGCGCGGACTCGATGGGCCAAATGGCCTCCTTCCATGCTTTAACCTTTCTATGATTCTATGATTCTATTACCACTGTTGCAAATTGCATACTCCAAATTCACAGGTCACACACACTGGCAGTTATTTAATCATGATAGCCATATCACCCAAACATCTTGCAGGACATTCACCTACACACTTCCCGCTTTCTTGCAGGAGAAGGTGACGCATAACAGAAGGCAGCAAGTGGCAGTGGCTCCATGGAACATGAACCTGCTGTCCTCTCACACAATGACAGCATTCCTGTCCCACCCCTGCCACTCCGCCAGTGCCTTTGATGTTGCCTGTCAGCTGGCCAGCCCACTCCCTGTAGAGTATTGAAACTTTATTATAGGAACATAGGAACATAGGAGCAGGAGTAGGCCATTTAGCCCCTCGAGCCTGTTCCGCCATTCAATGAGATCATAACTGATCTGTGACCTAACTCCATATACCCGCCTTAGCCCCATATCCCTTTATACCTTTGGTTAACAAAAATCTATCAATCTCAGATTTAAATTTAACAATTGAGCTAGCATCAACCACCGTTTGCGGAAGAGAGTTCCAAACTTCTACCACCCTTTACGTGTAGAAGTGTTTCCTAACTTCACTCCTAAAAGTCCTGGCTCTAATTTTTAGGCTATGTCCCCTTGTCCTTGTATTCAAGTATAGGAGACCTCCAAAAACAGGTCCAAACGTATCAGCACCCAGAAGCAATAATCCAGCAACTAACCTGTAACTCCTGTATGATCCCTTTAAATAACACTGGTGGGGGGGGTCCTCCATGCTGTCTATACCTGTTCAGGTGTGCATAGTTAAGACAATATGTTGGCTGAAGCATGGAGTTCCAAAATCGCATCTGTCCCTTTAAGTCAGCTTTGCACACTGACCTACCACATAATCTCCCTCCTTTACATGCTGCTGGCGTTCATTATGTGCGCATGCGCAAACGCCTTTACCAATATGGTAGTCGGACTTGTGCACGTTCATCTCAGACGCCATTTTGGGTCCTGAGGAGTCCACGTAACACCGACACAACGGGAGCTATACAGTCCAAATTAGGTCCCATTGAAGTTGCAACATGGAAACAGGCCATTCAGCCCAACCAGTCCGTGTCGGCATTTACCCTCCATGTGAGCAAATAGTTCTAATCACATTTACCCACTGTGTCCCCATATCCCTTCAACCTCTTTCCTACCATCCACCTATTTAATCTTGAATGTTGACAGTTTCTGCTGAAATGTTTTCAAAATTTGACAAAAAAATCATGTCACGTCACAATAGGCAGCATTTAGAGATTAACAAATTGTAACTATAGCATGAATCAACCCTTCTGCACGTTATTGATTCTTCTTTTCCCCTTATAATTCCTAATGTATCCTAACTAACACCATTAACAGCTCATTTCAGAGATATTCTAACTTATTTGTTCTATATTTCACTTGTAAAAGAGAACACTTCTCATTATTGAATGAACAATACACACGTTATCACTCCTTCCTGTCTTCTCATCTTCATCGGGCTTTAACAGTCTTCAGCTTAGGCCAGTCCTGATGTCAGCATTTGTTCTTGTGATTAAGGAGTGTAGAAAGAACACTGTTATATCTCAGGTCAGGCTATGTGGTAATTTATGTGCTGCTATGAGCATCCCATTGCCATTGCAGCTGTTAATATGCAGGCATCACACACACACAAATGTTCCCACTGAAATGCCATTTTCAAATTTTCAGTAGTGATGATTGAGAACTGTAGCAGACTAACCTTTTAGGTATTAACTCCCTAAGTAGCATTGAAGGATCTTAAAGGCAGACTGTCTTATATTTGGGAAAGCTTTTTTTTCCATTTGTTTACAAACAATAGAATGTAAATCACACTAATAATGATAATAATGTACAGCACTTCTACCTCCCCAAACAAGAAAGCAAAGGGGTTTCCCAAAGACATTTCTTCATGAAGATAGTACATCTTTAAACTTTCAGTCTTGGTAAATTTTTCAGTAATGGTTCTTCAAACATCTGCGAAATGCCACGGGGTTTCCTGCATTCAGGAAATGCCAAAGTGTATCTTCCATGGTAACAACAAACTGTATTAAGGATCTGGCCAGCTGCAGTTCTTTTACAGGCTCTACACAGTGCTCAGCTGTATTCTTTTCTATGATTTCATTATTCTTCAAAATATTTCCAGTAATGTTTATGAAAATTGAAGAGAATTTAAGTGTGCCTTACTGAAGTCACAAAAAAGATTTATCATTACATCATCAAAATAAAATGGACAGCTTAAATTCTAACTTTACTCAAATTAGCAGAGAATTCTAAAGGTTGCGAAGGGCAATACCTATATATTGCTGGTGTTTCTTAGTCCATTCTCGTTCCTATATTTCATGCCTTCAAATTGCTGGTCAGTGGCAACCTGGAAGAAAAATAAATGTGTAGACCCCCTGTTCTGTGATAACATGAAACTCTTCTCCAGTGGCATGAATTAATAGGGTATTTATATCGCCACATACACATCTACAGAGGAAGTAACGAACAGCACTATGCTTCCATGCCCTGCCTCCTGCGTCAAAGCATTGGTGCTGACAGATTTAAATGGTCACCGACAGTACTGCTTGTTACAGAGTCCCCATGAACCCTCGGCCATCAATGCATTTTCCAGTTGGCATATATATTCCAGTTTACTGTTATTCCAGATGGAATTAAAAATTATAACAATGAAACTGTGATTCAGAATAGCATGCGATTCCAACAGCTTAAGGTTCTAACTTCTTGACTGTTTTTGTTAAGCACAGATTGTATGGCTTTTTTTTAACCTTTTGTTTTCCTTACTTTGTGTATTCTTTTCTGAAGGTGTTTTAATTCTTCTGCTAAATATTGTTTTTTTTCTTGCCAATTGTCATCCTTCCCCTCCTGTCGTGAAGACGTTCTCTCCTCACCAAAGTGTGTTTCATGGGCACTGATAACCCTCTGGTACCTTGCCCAAGTGGCCATTACTCAAGTTTGGGTCTTGACAATGATTGTCAGCAGACATTTGACAGCGGGGGCATCACAGTTGATCGCAGTGCTATCCTCATGATGTCCACATATGACATTTTCCAGCAAGTCATCACAATTGGAAATCCTACCTGATTTTCCCCTCCCTAACCCAGAGGCACTGTGGTCATTTGTAATGAAGCTACTGCTGCCTGGCTAAGATCAGCTAACTCAGCAGAGACCAGAGATCGAACATGGAACTTTCCTAGTTTGTATGGCTCAGCAACTCATTAGATCTACTCTCTGAGCCATTGGGAAAACTCATGATCAATATCTTGAATATTCAAAATAGCTCAGGAGCATTTTTAAATCTGCATGGTGGATTTTGACTTCCAGTCGGCGGAACTTGCAAGCCGGTCATCTGAAAGCTGAGACAGAATCCCGGTTCCTTCTGAGGGCTGAACTTCATTAACATACATGTGGCGAGCTGCATGCCTCGAACAGGCATTGCGATGCAGCTCGACCACTCTGGCCACAAAATATCGGGCGGCCTGGAGGTCAACCTGGCCAGGAAAAAGGTAGATCTGGGGAGAGGGTTGTGATCGCGCGGGTGGGGAGTGGGAGCCCGGGGCAGCTGCACCCCTGTAGACAATTAAAATGCCATTGGTTCTCATGTACGTCATCAGACCTCAGGCAGAAAGAGTTAAAATCGACCCTTACATTTCACCAAAACACTCAAACCCCCATTGAGAGCTTTTTAATTTAATTGAAAAATAGATTGGCTTATAGTTGATTCTAAGAAAGTATTACAATGAAAACGAGAAGGATGGAATCAAGTTAACGGACATTTCAACGCAACCTTTAGGAATCATTTTTATGCGGACTTAGCAATAAGTGTTAGAAAAGGACAATTTTACTTTATGATAATATGTCATATTACCTTTGTTAGCTAACATCTTTGAAACAAGTCCCAAATTAAGTAAATCTTCAGCTGGGTTTTATAGTCTTTTGATCCACTTAAGCAAATTCCTGCCAAGGAAATATTTTCTGTTGCACTACAGAAATTGAAAATCTAAGGACATGTTCTATCTCTACTTATTGTACTCAGTCCCATTAACTGAATAATTGTATCTGTTAAAGTGAATTTTTTTTGCGCAAATGACATATTTTGCAATGTTTATAGCCTAAATTAGTCAATCACTTGTTGCATGATTTATATTAATTCAATAATCTACCAAATTACAAGTTAAAGATAATAATGTTATGGAAGGCTTTGTATTTTGGTCAATTTCTCATTAGAGTTACATACGTGCAAAGAACTGCAATGATAGATTCTAGCTAGTATTTCTCTTTGAATCTCTTCTAAGTGCATACTCCTGGTAGGTGTTATGTACAGGAGGTTATTCATTTAATATGAGTTGCCTGTAGTGCAATTTGAAAGTCATCACAAGTTTACAAATATCCATACTAAATAAAAATTCCAATATTTTCCGTTTTTGAAGCTGTAAATTTTTCATAACTGATTAACAGCCACCATTGTCCGAGATCCTTGAGGAGTGACAACAGCAAGTGCATATTACAAACCTTTGAGATATAAGCACGTGGACAATGTAGAGCACAACAAAAAGGTGGAAGGGGTACTGTCCAGTTAACTTTGCCGTGAGATTGCAGTATTCAGGATTAAAGAAACGAAGAGAGGAATGGTTAACAGGGGATTCTAGACATGACAGTTTGTTAAACTTAAAACAAAGGAAAAAGGGTGAATAAAACTTAACATTGTATTGAAGATGTGTTTCAGGGAAAAAAAGTGAACAATTTAATATGAATAGCTTCCCAGTTTGTTTTAAAAATCAGATTAGAAACATATAGAAGAAAAACAAATTTTTGTTCCTAAAGCAAATCAAGATTAAGTACAGAGCACATATGATGTAAAGGAATGAGTCTTATGAATGGATGTTGAGAAATTCCAAAATTTGTAAAAAGCTAAGTTTTTAATTTCTTTGAAATCCGTTTTCTTGTTATTATGTTAGTATTTTAAAGTTATTAATGATTTTGTTTCATAGAAGTATTCTTGCTTTACACAAAGTTTTTCTTAATATCTGATCACTTGTAATTAACCACTGCCTGTTTCCAGCAGAGAAAATTGAAAAGTTGAACTCAGTCAATTGGGAATTGGATATATATTTGAAAAGGCAAAATTTGCTGGGCTATGGGGAAAGAGCAGGGGAGTGGGACTAAGTGGATACCTCTTTCAAAGAGTTGGCACAGATACGATGGGACAAATAGTCTCCTTCTGTGCTGTTTGATTCTATGATTCTATGAATTGTTAATAAGTGAGTGAAGAAAGATGGTTGTAGGCACACCAAAAAGCTTGATGAATTAATCATGCTTCACTTTTAATAAGGAAAGCATTTTGACAGATGAGCGGTTCTAAGCTGATACTTAGAGCAGTGCTGTTTGGACAGGTCCTTCAATAACCAGATAACACGCTGATGAATGTTCGCATGGGTTCTCCCGTGTGTCCGCTGTAACTATGGCGGAAGAGCCGTGGAAAGCCCAGCAAAATGGCTTAAGCGGCATTTACGCCGTTTTTCAGGGGTCTCCACAGCTCTTCCATCAAAGTTGCAGTGAAGGAGTGACAGCACCCCCTGGCAATTCAGCCCCCCTCTCCACCTGTTTAAGTCCTAGATAATGATAAATAGTTAACTCTGTTCTTGATTTTCACATCGTTTGTAATAATGCAATAGTTTTTATTTCTTAGAAATTTCTAAAGCCTTGATAGTATCCTTGAGCTAGGGAATAGCTCAGTATCTCACTTTTCATTAGATCGTGGACAGATGAGAAGAAGAACTAAAAATAAGGGCAAGCAAAGGATTGGTAAATGAATTAAAAGTGAAAAGACATTTGGGTTCTCACGGAAGAAAGAACTGGATAATTGATTCCAGTGAACGAGTATTACAATAGTACAAGCGGGAATTTGTTTTGTAAGTAAATGAAGAGCATTCTGGGGTAGAAAGAACTTACATAGGAAAGTGTGGGCTAGAAATTGGGCCGTGTAGCACCCGTTGTTTCGGCACGAGGTGGCCTCCCAAAGTTGCAAAATGGCATCCGGAATGCCTGCGCACCCATCTAGCGTTACCTGCGCTGGACACCATCTTGGTAAAGGGTTTCGCACAGCACAGATAACAAACACCGGCGACATGTAAAATATGAAGAATATGCATTATATCAATGTGCAACACTGATTTAAAGTGATAGAAACCATTTTGGCACTTAACACTCCAATCAACGCATTGTCTTAACTAGAAACACCTGAAGACGTCTTAGAGTGCCCGGAAGACCCCCCCCCTCCCCCCCACCAGCGCTATTTAAAGGGATCATGCAGGTGATGCAGGTTAGTTGCTCGATTATTGCTTCTGGCTGCTGGTAGAATAGGACGTGTTGTTTGAAGCTTCCTATACTTACAGAAGTTGCTATAGTATATTTGAGGTACTGCCTTCCGGTTGGTGTAATTTACAACAGTGTTTGGACAAGATTCCTGGCAACGATGGGTGGTCTGCTAGGGTTCCCGCTGGGCATAGAACACGACTGGGAGCATGCAGAGAGTCCAAACAGAGCAGGTCAAGCTGTGAGGAAAGGGAGGAGGAAGGAGGCGCAGGGCACTGAGCAGGAGGCCATATCCCATGGGGGCCTTCAGGGAACACCACTCTTACCTCCAGATGAGTGCGGATCAGTGCATCCGACGACTAAGGTTCATCAAAGAGGTTGTGACAATGATCTATCACCTGCTGCAGCCACAACTACAGCCTCAGAGCAGGGCCAGAACATCATTGCCTGTGGCTGTCAAGATAACCGTGGCGCTGAAATTCTACAGCTCTGGATCCTTTCAGGCCTCTGCTGGTGAGCTGTGCAACATCTCTCAGTGTGCAGTGCATTGCTGCAAAGGGAGGTCACGGAGGCACTGTACGAGATGCGCAATAGGTTCATCATGTTCCCTCTTGATAGAGAGAAGCAGAACGGGCAAGCACGAGGGTTTGTTTTTGTTCATGGGATGTGGGCGTCGCTGGCGAAGCTGGCATTTATTGCCCATCCCTAATTGCCCTTGAGAAGGTGGTGGTGAGCCGCCTTCTTGAACCGCTGCAGTCCGTGTAGTTAAGGTTCTCCCACAGTGCTGTTAGGAAGGGAGTACCAGGATTTTGACCCAGCGACGATGAAGGAACGGCGATATATTTCCAAGTCGGGATGGCGTGTGACTTGGAGGGGAACGTGCAGATAGTGTTGTTCCCATGTGCCAGCTGCTCTTGTCCTTCTAGGTGGTAGAGGTCGCGGGTTTTGGAAGTGCTGTCGAAGAAGCCTTGGCGAGTTGCTGCATCCTGTGGATGGTACACACTGCAGCCACAGTGCGCTGGTGGTGAAGGGAGTGAATGTTTAGGGTGTTGGATGGGGTGCCAATCAAGCGGGCTGCTTTGTCCTGGATGGTGTCGAGCTTCTTGAGTGTTGTTGGAGCTGCACTCATCCAGGCAAGTGGAGAATATTCCATCACACTCCTGACTTGTCCCTTGTAGATGGTGGAAAGGCTTTGGGGAGTCAGGAGGTGAGTGCATTGCAGGCTTCCCCATGCTGCAGGGTGCCGTTGACTGCATGTATATTGCATTGCCTGCTCCACATGTCAACTCAGCCATCTTCATGAACAGAAAGGGGTTCCACTCCCTCAATGTGCAGCTGGTGTCCGACAACATGCAACGCATCATGCAGGACAATGCCCGCTACCCTGGCAGCAGTCATGATTCTTTCATCCTGTGGCAGTCCTCTGTTACACCTATATTTCTATCAGCACAGCAAGTCAAATGCTGGCTACTGGGTGACAAGGGTTATCCCCTCATGTAATGGCTCATGACCCTGGTCAGGAACACACGCAGGCCGGGCCTACAAGAAGAGCCATGCTGCCACACGCAACGTTATTGACGCCATAGGTGTCCTAAAGCAAAGCTTCCACTGCCTGGACTGTTCTGTTGGAGCCCTGCAGTACTCAGCTGAGCAGGCATCAAGAATCATCATGGTTTGCTACTTGCTGCACAGTCTCACCATAATGAGGGAACAGCCCTTACCACCGATTATCCGGCAAAACCCTAAGCCAGAGAAAGAGGAGGAAGAGGCTGAGGATGAGGGGGAGGAGATGGAGGGGGAAGTTGAGGAAGACACAAGGGGGCAACAAGGAACACTGCCCTGTCTGCCAGGGCTCTGCATGCTCACTTGATCCATGAGCAATATCAATTACGTGAACGACATCTCCCAGGTCACCAACAGTCCTACACTCCCCAATCGTCATCTTCCACATGACCATCAAATCGGCCTCCATGTGATTGCACGTTGCTTTCTCCCTCAGTTCATGCAGAAATAAAAACCCCACCAAATGCAAATTCAAATTTACATTTATAAGTTAACACATGAAATGATGCAAACAAAATGAGACTATTCACCCTTGGTCATTCTCTCAGTGCCTGTTGTTTGTGTCCCTTTACCTTCCCTAGTGCTCCTATGAGGTTCTTCCCCATTGGCTGGACCATGGATGGCGGGAGGTTGCTGACCTTCAACGGAAGAGCGTGTAGATGGGCTTGGAGGACAACCTCAAGCAGCTCTGGGCCAAGAGGTCTCGGCTTCAGAGTGCACCATCTCGGCCTGGGCTGCAGCAGTCTGGCCTGGCTGGCTGACAGGCAACAGCAAGGGCACTGGCAGAGTGGCAGGGGTGGGGGCAGGAATGCTGTCCTCTGGACAGAGGACAGCAAATTCGACTGCCATGGTGCCACTGCCACTCACATGGGGCGGTGCCTCAGCACTCCTGGTGATCAGCTGGAGAATGGATTACTGGAGTGCTGTGACGTCCTGGATACCCCTTTCTGCAGTGGTCCCCAGAGCCATGATAGCAGCAGTCTGAGCTTCATCCAAAGCTTGCAGACCTTTGATCACACCAGTTTGTGCTGCAATGGCAGCTGTTTGTGCTGCAATTGAAGCCGCAACATCGGCCATCAGACGCTGCCTCATGCTGAGTTCCTCAGGTGTACTGATGGTGGTGACCAATTAGTCCATGTGGGTAAGGATGGGCTCCAAGCTCTGCGCAAAGCCCCGTGCCAAGTTCGAGGTGGACTCCTCCATGCCCCTTGACATTGTGCACAGGCTGTCTGGCAGGCTTTCCAGTCTCCAAGCATTTGGGTGTGTACGCCCATCAGCCGTCTTCTGTAGCCTGGCCCATCGAAGTCCTCATCTGATACCTCGGCAGCAGAACCATTGTGTGACCTCGCCCTCCGGCGATCTGGCATCTGTGGTATCTGTTCCCCCCGCCCCGGCTCCTGCGCACTTGTGCTCGGTGTCTCACCACATGCAGATCCCTCCTCTACCCTAGCCTCTAAAGGACGCGCAGTGTCAGTCTCTGAGCTGGTGGATGCGAGTGTAAGATCAAATGATGGCGCGGCTGCAGTGTCAGTGTCCTCCTCCTCCTCCTCCTCCTCCTCTTCCTTGGACGGTGCCGGCTTCAGTTCTTGGGTATCTGCAATGACAAAGGGAAACAGTTTGATTTGTGGAGCAGGGAGAGGAGCAAGTAAGACGTGCGTGCTGACACCATCTGCAGCATGTGAGTCAGAAAAGATTGTGGGATGAGGGACATGTGGGAAACGAGAAGGAGCATTTGGTATGTAGAGATCCCCTTCGTCGGGACCTCCAATGCCGCCAGTGGTCACGGCTGCAGCGACGGCCCGTTCAATTATCCAAAGCACTATTTCCTGCAGGGGGTTGAGGACATGTAAGCGTGCCTGTCCTCCCTCAGGTCTCTCCTGCTGCCGACTGTTATGCGCTACCTTCTCCTGCAAGACAGAAGGAAGTGTGTCAGTGAGTATGCTGCAAGGTATCTGGGAGATGTGCTTGTCATAGTCGAATAGCTGTCAGTGTGTGTGACCTGTGAGTGGCGGTTGTGTGGCCTGCAAGTGTGGTACTATGAGGGTAAGATACAGCATCCGAAGTGCAGCGTTGAGTATGGGTGGGCAGCGTTTGTTGGTGGGTGGGTGATATGGGGAGGGCGTGCGAGGAGCTGTGGTGCAGTTGATAGGATGTGCCATTTGACACTTGTATTCACTCACCTTAACCACTCCTGTCAAATCATGGGACTGTTTTCGGCACTTCACTCACATGCGCAGTGCAGTGCTCCTGGCATTCATCTCCTGGGCCACTCCCTCCCACTGCCTGTGCAGCTGGTGCCTGGAAGGTCTCCTACTACCCTGCCGGTACAGGAAGGTCCTCCTTTCATCCACTCCCTCCACCAGGGCCTCCAGTGTGTCGTCCGAAACCCTTGGTACGTGCTCTCTTGACGGTCCAGCAATCCTGGCTGCCATCCTGCACTGCTCTCATTGACTGTGGACCTCCCCTTTAAGAGATGCAGGCTGCCTTTAAAAAGTGCTGGCCATGCCCCATTTCAAGCCTCCTGCTTGTGCATGCAGCCTCTCAACAGTGCGGGTAGCGCTGGCTGCACAAACATATCATGAAGCTCGTGCTGCCTGCATCGGATGTACCGGGTGTGGGTTAATCGTGCCCGGATTTGGGGGTTATCAAATTTAACCTCCACTGTGCGCAAAACTAGGTGAAGAGCTAAGTTGTTGATACAAATCATAAGGGCAAAAATTTGGATTAATTTAAATTAGATTTGGAGAGGGTCAAGGTAGTCTGTTGAAGAAGGTCAATGACCAAATTTTTATTACTGATCATTAAATTATTGGGCGGAATTTTCAACTTCAGCGGTGGGAAACTGGTGGGAATGAAGCCGCAGCCTGTTATACAACCCACACGATTTTCCTTTCCATTGAAGTCAAGAAAGTTGAAATAGGGATAACAATATTCAAAGAGATGCATTTGAATGTCTTTATTCTAACAAAGGAACACTGGGTAAAGTTGCAGAGTTCATAGCAAGCTGTAAAATCAGCAGGCCCTTTAAAGGATCTGCGGTGTGCAGGTCCACTGAGGCCTCCTTCCCAACAGGTTTCATTGGATGTGCTGAGGACTCAGCGTCTAGCATGCCCACAGGCTTTAAAATGGTGTGGCACTCTCCCCCGCCCCTTTTTACATATGTTAATGAATCTCCCATATTCTTCAGACAGAACCTTCAGATGTTCTCTCCAGGCCTAACCAAAAGACTCACTGGAGCCCAAAACCAGTGGGAACCTGGCAGAACTGATTTCCACTGGTTTTCCTGGCCCCTACTGCCCTGCCAGGACTATCAAATGATCCAGAAAGTTCCAGCAACACCACTGCTTGTGCCATATGAAACTTCACTTGAATCTGTCTGTTACCGACAACCAAGCGTCCGGCCCGATTGGCCATAATTCACTGGTGGGTACATATACAGCCAGACAGTCAGACCATATACAGGAAGTTTATTTCAATTTCAACCAACTGTGCTGCGTGCAAAATAAGTCAAATTACCAAATATGTGCTTGACTTTTTAGTTTATAATGGGCAAGAACTTGTGCAGATCGGTGTGGCAACGATCACTGCAGCTGCTGCAAATTAAATTAACGAAAGGACTTACTACGTGCTCTGTGGCGTCGACTTGTTTGATTTTGAACTTTAAAAAAGTTGTGCGCAATCAATTCAGCATCTGAGCAGCATAAGTTGAAGCGCATGGAACAGTCTGTGAGAATAGAAGACATGCCCACAAAATCTGTCAGGAAGAGAAGTCACGTCCACAAGCAGGCAAGCAGACTTCATTGTAAATAAAAATGTTAAATTTTTAAAATAAAATGCTAAAGAAATAATTGAATTAAATTAAAGAGACAGAAGGGAAAAGTAAAAAAATTTTTTAATTTTTTTAACTTTTTTTTAATGACCAAAAGCTATTAAAATAAGGAGTAATATGAGACTCCATATTTTTAAAATTTAATTTTTAGTTGTTTGGCAGTCATAAAGAGTTATTGTGCTTTTAAAACTTAGTTTAGACCTGGTATTTTTAAGCATAAATTTTGGTGGCGTAATTAGTTACTTTCCAGCTGGGCGGATGAGCAAATTTGCGATTTTTCAGTGATTTCAATGATTGTAGGATGTGGGATGCCCCTTTAATTCACAGCTGTTAAATTGCCGGTGAACCCATAGGAGCACGTTTATTATTTCCACGTGTTAGTGTGCATGTGGGAACGTGGGCTCCTTCAATTCGCCATAAAAAATGGAGAGCACTGTTGAACTCTCCGTTATTTTGGGAACAAGTTCTGCCCCAATACTATTTATAATTGACAACTTTGTCCAAGTCTTGTTGGCAGTGAATTTGCTCAAACTCATGACAGCAGTGCTGACATACTCGAAAGGCAATAGGAATGTCAGTTTTGTCAGCATTTTTCTTGGAAAATATTTAGATTGGACTGATTCCAAACTTATGCAGATGAACTGTTGTTATGTCAAAAGTTCTCTATTTACTGATATAGTTATAAAACACTTTACTGTTCCTTATGATGTTTTTTGAGTATTTTTCTCATACTCACTTTAGATTTCTTAATCCCACTCTTAACCTATTTTTTATTTTCTCAAATTATCCTTTAATTTTGTAATTATTATTATAAGTTTCTTCTTCAATTTTAAATGGATTCTAACCTCTTTATTTATTCATAGCATTATAAAACTACTGGTACTTTCCTTTTTTAATGAAATGTAATTATTCTGTACTTTTTCAATCTTTTTTTAAAAACATCCCACTGTTGCCCTACAGTCCTGTTCACCAGTTTCTCCTTCCACCTCATCTCAGCTAGCTCAATCCTCACTGTGCTAATATCTGCCCTAATTCAATCTGGTGGTCTAATTTTTGCACTGACTTTTTCCCTTCCTAGTTCAATCTAAAACCTTTTCATATTGTGGTCGCTACACCCAAAGTGTTTGTCCACATTTAGCTCATCTATTTATTTACTCATGACCAGATCTAGCACCACCTCTTCCCTTGTAGGCCTACTAACATACTGCTTGAGGAAGGAGTCGTGTACACCTTTAAGAATTCCATTCCCTTTTCTCCATTTACTTTCTCTCTGTCCTAATTGATAAGTGGATAATTAAAATCTTCAAGAACAATAATCTTGTTATTCCTACTCATCTCTCAAATCTCACTGCAGATTTCCTCTTCCATTTCTTTCCCACAATTCAAAGGTCTGTAATTCACCCCAATTAATGTGACAAGCCCTCTTTTTTAGGGGTCTATCCTTTCCTTCCTTGGATAGTTGCCTATCTTTTCATGTCCACTGCCAGCTCCCTATCTTTTATCAGTGTAACTACCCTGTTGCTGCAAAACTGCTCTCCCTCTCTCATGTGTTGGATTGTCTCCAGCTCCTTAAGTTCTGAGATTTTAAATCTGAGCAATGTGAGTTGATGACAGATTCCATAGATGTCTTTTAATTAATGTTATAATATTACTTTAAGGTTAGATTTAGCTTACAAGGGGTTAACTCCTAGGGACGTGCAGCATTTTTGATTAAAACAGTAGGAGAAAACTTGGTGATCTGAAGTGTTTATGAGTTGTCCAAAGTCACTCACCTGACGAAGGAGATAATCTCCGAAAGCTTGTGATTTTAAAATAAAATTGTTGGACTATAACCTGGTGGTGTAAGATTCCTTACAAAGTAATACAGGACAGCCATAAGACTGTTAACTTTCACACGTTACTGTAGCTTTGAGACAATGTGGTTATTAGGTAGAATTCTAACCATTTCTTGCCATTGTGATAGGATGTTTTCATTTAATGTGCCTGGCAGGGAGGCTTAGCTAAATAGATACGGGGTAATTTTAACCTAACCCTCCCGGCAGGAAACTGATGGAATTGGATTGGCCGCCTGTTTTATACCTTTCCCGATTTTACTTTCCATTGACTAAAACGGCGGCTGATCCATCCTGTCAGCTTCCTGCTGGGTGGTTTAGGTTAAAATTACCCCGACAGATGCTGTGAGCTTTTACATTTGGTGGAGGACATTTCTTTCAGAGTGACGGTTCGGCATGCCAATCTTTTGCACACAGAGTTGAGGGGGTTCAGAGCATTCTCCCTCTTTTGTTCTCTCTCTCTGGACAGAAACTCCAAGCTGGACATACAAACAAGTGCAGCCTATAACAGATGAAGACATGGCCAGTTGGCTTAGGAACATTTAGCTTGAAATTGAATTTTTGCTGAGAAGATTTATTACTTTTACGAGTCGATCTCCCATGGCATTGCACATGGAGATTCAAGACCAAGTGCAGTATTCAGATCAAGCAGGGTTAGAGGGCAGGGGGTAAACAAATTAGTCCATGCAAAGAAAGGGGTGAAGGAGGCAGATTGGAGAACAGAGGAGGTGGGCAGGGGAGGAGGGAGGAGGGGAGAGCAGGGGACAAAAGGAGGGCAAGAAAGGAGGAGGAAGGGCATAGGGAGAAGAGGGTGTGGAGAGAACAGGGGAGAGACCGATAGGGGATGAGTATCAGGAGAAGAGGGAAAGGAAAAGGGAGGGAAGAGTAGTCGAGAGGAAGAGAGAAAGAGATAGAGAGGAAAGGGGAGAGATGAGGAGGAGGATGGGCAAAAGTGGACTGGCTGCTGAATTTAAGAGGAAATTTAGGGAAGATCCTCCCTTAGGGTGCACTGATGAATAATGGAAGAGGATCAACCTGAGGTCCACACAAAGATCTAGATGCAGGCACACCACATCGACTATGCTTCAGATTAAAAGATGTGTGGAACAGGCCTGTTGGTTTCTCACCAGTTAGGTAAAGTTAGAGATTACTCTGTCAACTGGGCCTGCCAGTTGCTCATGCATATTCTCAGATTGCATAGTTGAATGCACATGTCACACTGTCTCATGCAACAGATGAATGAACTCCCCCAGCATGATTTGGAAATGAAGGAGAGGTGAAGAAAGACCTGTACATTCACTTAGGCAGCCCTCTGGCTAACATTGCAAAATCCACATGGTATTGTGCAAAATGGAGCATAAGATGATAGATGGTGATTTTCAACTTCCACCCGAAACAGGTACAAAGCCAGTGGAACAGTAATGTTGCCGCCCAAAGCCGACATCAGGTTAGGGCCTCATTTGAATGTAGCCAGCGAGTTCTGGGATCTAAACATGCACTCCACTGCAGCTCATCAATTATATGAGGGCAGGAAATCAGCACTTCTGCTCCTCCTGGCCTCACAAAACTTCCCTGCCCTAAAATCTCTGGATCTTTTTGGAATGGGCAGCAGAGATCCCTTTAAGGACCGCTGGTTAAGCCTCTCAATGCCTGGTACAAATGGATGGAGTGTGCGCGAAGCAGACTCCATCCGTTTGTATCTGAAAATTTCAATCTGGGTCCTACACCAATGTAGGATCGCAATGTGCCTACTTGAAATGGGTGGGCAGGCTGCTCGCCCACTTACAGACCCATCTGAAAATTGCTTCAAGCGGGCTTTGGGCATCCATGGAGCGGGCAAGGTGCCCAACCCACTCTCCCCGATTTTCAATTGCCAGACACGTGTGTTTCTGGTATGGCAGTTGGAAGTTGCCCCCATGTAATCTGACTGCTTGACAGCACAATCACTTGTCTTGACCCTGGACTTTATGTATGTTTGCAATCAGCTGTCCTTATCCTGACATATGTTGATATCTGCTGTATGTGTTGGAAATTCATTGTTTTCAAAAATTATGATGGGTTCTTGCATTGACTCAATAGTACATATAGTGAACTATGAAAGCATGAGACAGTCTACATAATGATATTTTGAGCACTGCATGGACTTTGATATGTCCACAGTAACACTACTGCCAAAGACACAAACAAGTGCTTAAATTGTTTAATTGAGATACAATGGGCCAGATTTTGCTGACAAAATAACAGTCAGGCCAATGGCACTCATGGTTATTTATGTGTAAATGGTACAGCAACTTCAGGCGAGGAGCAGATGCGCAGTTAAATGCGAATATCCAAAAGTTGCTGTCCGAGTTGCACCACTCCACCATTAGCTTCACGAAAGTGGCATCTCGCTGTCTGCCTCACCATTGAATGGTGTGAAGTTTTTTTAATAAGTGTCTCTTTGGACCACTGATCACCCTTTTAACTTGTCTCTGCATTTTGTTTCATTCATTCCAATGAATCTCTTCCTCTTTCTCCCTGCATGATCTTCTATGTAGTTTAAAGCATCAGAGAGATCTGTTACTGCAGTGCTGATTATGCACAGATGGCATAAGTAATGTGTTGTACTACAACCGTTCACCACTACTCTCTGCTTTCTGTCTTGTATCTTTTTAGGCACAACATGATACTAATGGGCCGGATTTTGCTGTGAGCAACGAACAAATGGCGCCACCCATTTGTTAGACTTGCACTTGCCCATAGACTTTCTATAAGCTTTTTGCACGGCAAGTTACTGTCAATGGGACAGCGATTCAGCACAGCGCCCTCTACAGGGCATCTGTGACCTGTGTGAACAGGGCAAGCTAGTGTACGTCTCCTTAACCGATCTGATTGAAGAATCGTTAATCACAGCATAGAGTCAGAACCAGGAAGTGTAAGTTAGAATAGTGAATTCAATGTCAGATCATGTACAGAAAGTGAAATAAAGAGAGAGAGTAAGAAAGATTGAATTAAGAGACACAGATAAAAGAGACAGAAAGAAAAAGTAAAAAAAAATGTATTTTTAATATCCAACAATAATAAAAAGCTGAAGGAATGAGACACCATATTTGTAAAAGTTAACTTTCGGTGCCAGATAGGTTGTTTGGCAGTAATTAAGACTTACCACATAATTAAAATGGTACTTAGACTTAAAATAACTTGACTTAACTTTCTTTGGCGAGCTTAGTCTGTATCTACGACGTCAGTACAGGAACTTCACACCTTTCGATACATTTGAACGGGGAGTCAGACAGCGAAAATGCCATTTTCGCACAGCTTTTGGAAGAGCGGGGCATCTCGGCCAGCAACTTCCGGATTTGCGCGTTTAACTGCGCAAGTGCGGTCACCGGAAAGTTGCTTTCCGATTTGCACATAAATAGCGGTGAGCGCTGTTAGCCTCAACGTTATTTTTACAGCAAAATCCGGCCCATTGTATTTAGGGAGTCAGAGTAACACATAGACTGCTATACAGTATTATTAAATTACTCATTTTTTTCTTCATAACTCAGTTATTGAAGTATGTGTGGCAACTTAATCATGCTGTGCTTTAGGCTCTAGACTCATTTCATCCAGCAAAAAAGTAGAATTAATTGCTTGGTTGTGTTTAAAACGTGTGTGCATGTTCGTGGAGGGCAAGTATTCAATTTGTCGTACATGCAAGAATAAAAATTGCCACAGTGGAAGGAAAGCATCAAATATAATTCTTACCTGTAACCAATGCTTAATACTTTGCATGGAAGTGACAATACTGCAGTTGCTACGGGAACAATTTAAAGTTTGACATCAGTATTGTTCGTGATGTTGTAGAAAAATATTGTATCAACAGATAATTTATGTCAACATAATCTAATCTCACTGATATGTTTGGTTATCATAATTAGAAAAAGGGCATTAACAGAGATTATAATAAAATAGTTAAACATGTATTTGCAAAAATTAATTTCCTAAAGACCCAGAAACAAATACAAATAAACAAATACATGCAACTTGTAAGTCTGAAGAAGTCTGTGGACCAGATAGATCCATCCTAGCAATGACAACAGCAGACCACATGGGGGTTGTTTAAAGGGAAATATGCAATAAAATTAAAACACATTGGGGTAAAAATTGATTATCACTGCGTGCATCTTCTGGATGAAAAACGGGGGCGAAAATGATCAATTTCACAGGGCCAAAGTTGGCCTCAGACAATTTTCAGATGTCCGGAGCAATCTCCAAAAACAAGCACTGGGCTCTTTGCCCATGCTAATGAGGGGCATAATGCCTGTTCTAGGGCCCCTCAGGGAAACTGGGCTGCCCTGAACGGAGCCGGCATCAAGCCTCACCACTCAAGTTTTGCTGGCGTGGATGCAGCCTGGCAAGCGGCGGCCATTAAATAGATAATTTAAAAATTTGAATGTGGATCCATGAGAAGCAGGAGTGCTCCTCCCGGCACCACAGCACTCCTGCTAGTCGTTGCCAGTCGTGATAGGCCTCCCTGATGCTGTCCTCCCCCCTCCCCCATAAAACCCATAATTAGAATAACAGAGAGTAAAATTTACATCTAGAGCATAATTTTGTAATAGTATGCAAGAGAAAATCAATAATTCAGATTCATGACTATACATCAGTTTTTCCATTTTTCTAGTCATGAACAGGGTCTGTGGAGAATATGACTATGCATCTTTCATGGATATCATAGAACTTTGGCCATTAACCATAACAACCAATTCTTAATCAAAGTCATTACAAACAATCAACATGAAATAGTACAATGGCCCCACTGGAAACGTTCCAATCTGTTTTGCCATGTAGGTAAATTTGACTCTTCATATTGTAATCCTTCTATGCTCCTTTGAACAGTGAAAACGTAGGAGAAAATGTTGCCGCCCTATGCAATATTTTCACATTCTCACTCATTCTTGCCACAAATCTTATCCTAACATCAAAAGGTTGCACACGACAATGTAAACTACCCATCCCAGCTAGAAAATAATAATATTTTAGATAGAAATGCATTACAAGTTGCATTTCGATTAATGCATATTTGAAATATAAGCAACATGTATTCATTTGAGTGACAAAGCAGCTTTAAGACAGAGTGAAATTACTTTTGAATTTATATGCAAAATAAATGCATTTTCATGTGAATGTTATGATATTAGCTCTTCAGACTGGAGTAACTGCATAATGATGCAAAATACTTCTGTTCTTATCTGTCATTCTTACTCTTAGAGATTCAATATTATTTTTTTGTGATACTGAAATCATTTTTGTTACTGACATAGGCAAAACTATTTTTAATTAAAGAAACATTATTTGCTGATGAAGGGTTAATGATAAGGAGCTATTACTATTCCATGTCATGATGTATCAGTAACAAGATAATCAATGCTATGAGGCCAAGTGCTTTAATGTAATTCCACTGATGACATTGAGGGATGTGATGCTAAAAATAAAATATGGTTGTGTTTTCTGTGCTTTATTAGAACATTATCTTCCTAAACAGAAGGTGTGTTGAACCTTTTATATAAATTATTCTGATGTCACCTTGGTTATCATAGTTTAAAGATGCGCAGTGCATGGTACCAGTTAACCTTTTCAATGTGTACATATAATCTCACTACAGAATACAAGGATTCGAGATTACTACAGACATACAAAGGACTGAACTTTTACCACCACTGTAATAGTGTTCACCATAGTTAAAGAAAAACAGTTTGTCAAGGGTTCACAAATATCATACTTGTGTCAGCCGTGGCTCAGTGGTAGCATATGCATCTTAGTCAGAAGGTTGGGGATTCACGTCCCACTCCAGAAACTTCAGTACAAAATCTAGGTTGACACTCCATTGTAGTACTAAGGGAACGCTGCACTGTTGGAGGTGCCGACTTTCGGATGAGATATTAAACTGAGGCCCCGTCTGCCCTCTGTGGTGGACTTAAATGATCCCGTAGCACTATTTCGAAGAAGAGTAGGGGTGTTCTCCCCGGTGACCTGGCCAACATTAATCCCTCCACCAACATCACTAAGAATACATTATCTGGTCATTATCACATTGCTGTTCGTGTGACCTTGGTGTGTGCAAATTAGCTGCCACGTTCCCTACATTACAGCAGTGACTATACTTCAAAAGTTCTTCATTGGCTATAAAGCGCTTTGGGACACCCTGAAGTTGTGAAAGGCGCTATATAAATGCAAGTCTTCCTTTCTCTTTTACTTTATTTGGTGGGGGTGAAATTGGTCTTGGGCAGTAGCATAAAATGGGTGATAGCGAATCGGCTGTCCATTTTACAGCCTGCTCAATTTTCTTTACCATTGACTTCAAGACCAATTTTACCCCCAGTGAATCCCAATTTCACCTTGGGGGTACTACATTAAGGGAGATGCTTTCCTACGGGACAGAAAATTGATCATTGTCTTGCAATCCTTAGCATCAAGTTATTCTAAAACACGTATTGGAGAAATAACTGTTAAGCACGCTTAGCTACGCTATACAGCATAAATGGAATCACTTTATAAGACCATTAAGGCTAGAAGTTACTAATTGTGAGAATAGCAGACAGATGCTTAACATGTTTATATGACATTCCTCTGTTGTCACTATTTCAACAGAGGCCTTAATCAGTTTTTAAAAATAAAGTAGAGGCTGAAGTTGATTGTTGGGCAAAGCAAAGGGTGGTCTACTCTCTATCCAATTATGTGTTCCCGAACCTGGGAGTGCTTGATGTTGATGTTGGATGCCCAGTGAGAAAGTTTTCCATTTCTCAAGACCAATTTCTTTCATTCTAAATGGCACAAAATTCATGAAAAAATTAAAACAGGTTGATGAAAATGAAGGGATAAAAAGACAGATTCGGAAGGAAAGGAAGAAAGATGCAAAGAATAAAAAAAAGGATTTGAGGATAAAAGGATGAAAAATTTAAATTATGAAAAATCCTGGAACTTTTACCAAATTGTATTAAAAAGCCACAGCTGATAGACAACAGGATAGACATGCAATGGTGCAGTAGGGTATATTGTATATAAATATTATAATTATATTCATTATAGTGTCCAAAATCTGCTTTAAGCAAGGCAGCTCATTGTAAGTGATTAATTTCCATTAAAGTGCAGCAGCAGTATGTTTTAATTTCGAATTCATAGAAAATAAATCATAATTGAGTCATTTGGATAACCTTGGCTTACTACGTCATCAGTGTAATAACAAGATAAAAGGAAGGTTCACTTATAATTCAGTTGTGTATGAATATTGAAGAAAGAAAAAAAATTGCAAGGCTACAGGGTTAGGGCAGGGGAGTGGGACTAGCTGGATTGCTCTTACATAGAGCTGGCATGGCTCGATGGACCGAATGGCCTCCTTCCATGCTGTAACCTTTCTATAATTCTATGATTCTATAATTCTATAAATTTCGGTGAAGATAATCACTCATTGAAATATAGCCTGTAACCCAAAAATCCGCAATGAAGAGGCAAGCGTGATCTTTCTGTAATCACTGTGTGTTCTTTGTGTTGCCCAAAACATGTGCATGTCTAAAGATCCATTCTGTGATGCTCATAAATGTGACTTATTGTCTGGCAAAGCTTCTTTATACAAGGATGTACCACTATGTACCAGCAAGTAACTCTTTCTGCAATACAGTTATTGGAAAACCAAGAAATGCAACCACTTTGTCCTCCAATTTCAAAGTACAGTGAATGTAAAAGAGAACAGGATGCCCATTCCTTTATTTAATTCTGGAACGAATTCATGTAACGGGGATCACTTGAATTAAAAATGTCATCCTGTTGTTTCTATACCTTCTTCAAAAGCTTAACATCTTAAATGTTTTTATCATTTTGCCCTGGAATAGACAAACCACATAGATATGCACATAGATTGTGTTACCAAACAAGGTTATTGTTACCCCTTGATCTAGATGGATTTTAAGGTTTCATAATATCTGCAGTAAATTTGCTTCCAATTTGCCAATGCGTTTGCTATTCATTAGTAATAATGTACTTGTCAGCAATCTGTGAAGATGTTAATTTAAAGCATTTTATGAACATTCAGTTCTTTAGGAAGGGGAAAATTGCAATTTTATGAGTTAGCCTCAAATGGGTCATTTATTAATGTGAGACACACATTTGATTCACACGACTGAGCATGATGGCACTGACAGAAATAGAAGGCATTGTCTTCAGTGAGAAACCTTTTGTTCAGAGCAGTAGCCACCTGATTGTTTAGATGGGAGGATAAATCATTCTTTCTACTTTGCTTCTGCTTGCTTTTAGTATATTTAGCAAATTAGATGCAGCAATGGGCGGAATGCATTCCATTGCAATAGTCAGAGAGACAGCAGTTTATATAGGTAGCGCTGTATTAAGCAAAACTATGCAGCAAGCATTTGCAATACAGGTGGCACTGTTGGTACAATTGTAAAACAGACATATGTGACACAGATGGCACAACTGAGAATTTTAGAACAGATGGGAAATTTGGCATGGTTGACATGCCTGGGAAAATTTCCACAGTCGGTATAGTTGGCACTAGAAGGATCAGATGGTACACGTGACACCATAGGGTCACAAAAGTATGCAGTCTCCTCCAAAAGACTGTTGCAATAATTGTAGTGAGCTTTGATGTATTCTTATCTTGTGTAGTGCTATGGCCTGCTTCAATAGATTATCACTATCCTCATTGATACAGTCTTCTCAAAATAAAAATAGTTTTACACATTACATACGTTTACACATGGGTGGTGAATTTCCGCAAGGATGCTCCCGCTCTTTCACCATAACTTTGATGGACGAGCCGAGGAACTCCTGGAAAAATGGTTTAAATGCTGTTTATGCCTTTTTTCCGAGGTTACTGTGGTTCTTCCACAAATGTTGCGGCGGAAGAATGGGAGAATCCCCACGGAAATTCACCCCCATAATTTCTATCAGATTGCAACCTATGACCATCTAATCTGGTCAGGAATCTAAGAAAAAATAAATCTAGCTACTTTGATTGGTTATCTACTGGTTCAATCAACTTTACTGATTTATAATGTTATCTGTATCGATTTATGATGTAAGATGATTGCATTTGACTGTACATCGGCACAGTAAGTAACAATATATTCACCAAAAGTACTGACAATTTGCACACTAGAAGGTCCATGCATGGCAGGTTTAGATCAATTTGTGAAATGAGACCAAAATGGACCATTGATCCAAATCCTAGTAGATTTGCTGCTTAGAAATCTAGGTTAAGGGCTAAGGTCCATTATTCAGTACACCAGCAAAGTTGAGAAAAGGTGGTGAGCCAAATCCTAAAATAGTGACTAGGGATGCTAAATTTGTAGAAGAAACGAAAAACAGAAGGAGAAAAGGAACTACACAGCTCATGATTAAAATACTATTATCATATGCCGTCTTGTCACATGACATTTATAGCTGAAATATCTGTAAGTTTTGTAATTTACTCTGAAATAACCGAAATTAGCGATCTACACAAATGCATATTTAAACCATATTAAAATATTTTATTCATTCTTCGATAAGAAGCACCACTGCACGTCATCAAACATTGCACTGATTTTTACTTTTATTGGTGGTGAGGAATATCCGACAGGCAGCTTTCCACCACTGCCCATTTACCGCCACTGCGGAAAGTTAAAATCAGTGTCATCTGAATCGAGAAGGTGGGGAGAAATAATTGAGAATTAAATGATGGGACTGGCTAGTAATGCACCAGAAAATATCATAGCTACAAAATGTACTGTTGTGATGTTGTCTTCAAAATATACAATAATTGAAGAGAAATTGCTAGAATATGAATGTAGCAGCATGCAAACAAAATAATCAAAATCAATTCTTGTGCCAGATTATGAATAGCTATACCCTGGCAATGTCTCTAGTGACTGAGGAATTTTTATATATGTTATAGATACAAATAGTGAAATTCACTGCTAGACTATAACAATTGATTGCTCATTCAAAGCTTCAGCAGGCTTCCTTTTTTTTCTCTATATTTCATAGGACAACATAGATTTGCATTGCAGATTTGATGACGTAAAAACAGCTGTGACACTTCTAATCATGTTTCTTCTAGCCTTTCCGTCGAGTGACTTTCTCTGTGGTGAGTCAGCCCCAGGATCCACATCAGGGGTCCCTACAGAGCTGTTATGACAGCGGCTTGGAGGAATCGGAAACGCCTAGCAGCAAGAGTTCATCAGGACCAAGACTAGGCTCACTCCCACTTCCGGAAGATAACTATGAAAGGACCACACCTGATGGCAGCGTTGGTGAGGCAGAGCATATGGAAAATGGTAAGGTCATACAAACCAATCACTTTTTCTCTAAACCACTAATTGCATTGATATTAATGCTTGAGCCTAGTTTTTACAGATAATAAGATGAGCACTTAATGCAGAATTCAAAGTACAGACACCATAACAAAATATTTAAGCTGTATGCATTTGTATTTCTTCATGAATAAAATAGAACTATTGCTTTAACATCTACTCAACAATTGCAAGACTGTAAACTTCATTCAAAATTCCACAATATTAGATTGTGGTGGCGCATTTATTCAAAGTGTTCTTTATCAAAAGACTTTTTATTATTTCCTCCTGAAAATTTATTATTGCAGAATCGTCTACATAGACATCATATATAGCTGTTGAACTGGAAACAATTTTATTTTAGGTTTATTTTTTCTCTCTCAACTTTTTCCCATCAATTTTCTCTCCTATTTCTCTCTGAAGGCATTGACTCTTTGGTGCAAAATGGTTCCAAGGACAATGGTTACTCTCTGCTCCCTTGCTCATGTGGTCATTATTTATGCGTGACTCTGGACAGTAAGAGGTGACTATCGGGCAGCTGACCGATAGAGTGTACCGGTCGACCGCCTAATCCTGCCGGCTGGAGGCCCCCTCTATGTTGAGGGCTGAGCCTCATGCCACCAGCAAGCTGTGGGAGCCCCACTGTAGCTTGCTAGCTCTGGGCTGGTGCAATATTGGGCAGCCCAGAGGCTGACCTGGCAGATAGGAGAATAGGTCGGGGGGTGGGGGCGTGGGGGAGAGGACGAATCCAGAGGGCGAGCCCAGGGCAGCAGAGGCCCACATTACTCTTGTGGAACCCAGAGGAGCACTCCTGCTCCTCCTGGCCCCACAAAAATAATTTAAATTTATCTCTTTGGAGCTTCTTCTGTTGTACTGCCTGGTAATACTGGGTGGAGCGTGAACGGCGCACGCTCCCTCTCAGTTGTCCATCAAAATAGCATTCGGGGCCCTATGTACGTCTTATGACCCTGATTTGCATATTAAAAGGGCCTACCTCCTGAAACAAGTGGGCGCTTCAGTTGCACAGTGGAAGGCCCCTTTGAGGAAGGCAGTAGCTTGAGTGCCATTATAAACAGGGTGATAAGTCATTTTCGGTTTGCTACCGCCCTGTTTACACTAGGCAGCCCAAGGTAAAAACTACCCCTGAATGTCGGCAGGTTATTTGGCCATGGTAGCTATCAAGGCTGAGCACAAATTCGTTCTCACCCGATGTATGCACAAGTGTACTTACAGCCAGGTTACCTTGATAGTCTTTACCTATTGTTTTAACTGCCCCTTCGATTGTGGTACTACCTTTTAACTTTCTCCTTTGTTTTTATTGTTCTGCGAATTGTGACATAAGCTGAGTTGTTAAATAAATATTTAAAGATTATTCACAGCAGAGGAAAATAATTCTCACATTAACAATTGACCTGCATTGGGGAACTACCTGAATATACTTTAGCTAGATTACCCAATGATTTCTGGGAAATGCATAGGATATGCTGCATTAACATTGGAAGTCCTTCCATCTGGCCTTCACAAGAAGCACTGCTGGTGAGATGAAGTTCAAGTCACTGTTTGATCAACAGGATATTTTTTACTGTGTGAGAGAACTGATCTGAGTAATCATTTGTGCCCTCGTTTAAAGATAAATTGACTTGAAAGAAAGTTAAATCAGTCAGTATGTCAGGAGACTGGCATCTATGCTGTGTATCAACAAGGCAGGTTGCATCTGTCAGCAATTGCTGAAACTCTGTGGTCAGAGCTTGCATTAAGATGAGCATTAGGATTAATTGTGTGAAATAAAAATGAATAATTCTGCTACTGTTGTTGTCTTGCACTCAGATACATATTTCATTATTATGGAAATACCAGATACTTTATTTTATTATGTACAAGCCAATTACTTTGTAGAGGGAAAATATCCTTCCCCTAAAAAGTAATTTTCCTTCATTTGCAGGTCTGCTCTACAAGCTGCGTATTATTCTTTTGGGGAAAAGGGTTATTTTCTAAACATAGAAAGCTGACACAGTCAATGCTATTTAAAATCCACTTCTACCTCTTTACCCCAGTGGCCTCTGCAGCAGATGTTCCAGTCACCTTAGCCTGGAACTTATGCTACGATAGTATAGAGACACTTAACTCATTTGTATCAAATTCCTTTGCCTGTTATTTTAAATTAAGGAGTTAACCCATTTAAGGGGTGAATGAAATGGGTTAACATCTCTTCGAGTGGACATAGGATTTTAATCTAAAAGTGTTAAGTGCTTGCATTGTAATATCACAAAGCATAATTTCCATGCTATTATTTTCTTTGCCATATCGTATTTTAGCTTTTGCCTAATGTTTTACTGGACTATTTTATATTATTTTATCAAATAAGCTGGCTGACACTTCAATTTGCTAGCCGTGACTGCAGTCAGTTTTGTTCGGTCTCAATCAGCCCAGTAAATGAAATACATTGCAATAGCGGAGAATTGCACCTCAGGGTAAAAAATAAACCGTGACTCTTAAAATTTAAATCTCATTTCCATCAAATAATACATAGAGGAAAAAGGACTGGGTTCATTGAGTGTATTCCATTGACCTTCACAATTTACTAATGACTAATTTAAGAAGGGTCTATAGAATTCTGAAACATTAAATTTTATATATTTGTTAATCTTTCAGTTCCTGCTAACTGTGCAGGCTGCATCAACTTTGCATATGTTTGTTGCAAATTTCCCAAGCTAGTTTACAGAATAACATTTCTCCCTATCAGCAAAACTAAGAACAAGATATTACTTGGAGTCTAGATATCTGAGTCCAAAGAAACATTGCTCTTTATATAGATGACGTTATATGACCGAGTACAGAATTTCATCTATTTTTGGGAGGCAAACAAAGTTGCTAAAATGACGGTGTTACCTTACAGCCTGTCACCTTGTGTATGCAAACAGCAGAATTGGAAGTGCTGAGACCTGCGTTTAAAGCACATAAGCTAAACTTTGTAATCATGTAAGTGACATTGCCTTTTGAGCCAGGCAACTAAGGTTGAAAATGAGACTTGATCTTACCACTTGCATATCTGCCTAAAACTGTTTGGTCCTTCTTGCTCCTGATCATCAGCAAAATTTCATTTTGGGCCATTTTGCTGCAGAATTTGTGTTGATTCAATGCAGTTTTGACATTGTACCAATACAGAATCTGTAGTAAATGTGTTGCGAGAAGTGATTTAATAGAGGTACTGCATGACTTCCTTGAGAAGCTTGTCTCATGACAATTCACCTTCACAACCAATGAAAAACAAAAACTCCCAGACAGTTTCTTTGACAACTTTTAAGTTTATAATGCCAGCAAAGATATAATATTGTAAAAATGCGTAAGCGCATGCAGAGTTCCTCTTTGTTTCAACGGACAACAGTGCAAACAGGGGAACTATTACTCGGTGCTACCGACTGTTCTCAAAGCACATAATGATATCAAACTGGTTCCTGCAATTTAACTGCAATATCAGTTGACTCCATGAAGAGAATAACATTATCTCCTCTGTAGCTCATGAGAGAACTAAATACGTAACTGATTACACTATAGAAGATAGTTATACGCTTCCTTCACCTGTACTGTAAGAAGCCGGTTACATCGAGTCTATAGCACAGAAAAAGGCCATTTGGCCCAACTGGTCTATGGTGTTTATGCTGCACACGACCCTCCTCCCTCTCTACCTCATCTAACACTATCAGGAAACCCTTTTATTCCTTTCTCCTACATGTGCTTATCTAGCTTCCCTTTAAAAGCATCTTTGCTATTTGTCTCAACTACTCCTTGTGGTAGCTCGTTCCACATTCTTTCCATTCTTTGGGTGAAGAAGTTTCTTCTGAATTCCGTATTGGATTTATTAATGACTATCTTATATTTATAACCTTTAGTTTTGGACTCCCCCACAAGTGGAAACATTTTCTCTACATCTAGCCTATCAAACCTTCCATTATCTTAAAGACCCCGATCAGGTCACCCCTCAGCCTTCTCTTTTCTAGAGAAAAAAGCCCCAGCCTGTTCAGCCTTTCCTGATGTGTATATCCTCTCAGTTCTGGTATCATCTTTGTGAATCTTTTTTGCACCTTCTCCAATGCCTCTGTATTCTTTTTTTATAATATGGGGACCAGAACTGTGCACAGGTAAGAGGTAGTATTATAGAATGATAATTCTTTCCTTACCAATCAAAAAGAGCTAAAATCAAAATCTATCTTCAAACATTAAGGTACCAAACAGAAAGTCTGTATTGAAGGTTTGAGTTTCTTGATAAAAGCAAGTGAGTGTTTAGGGCCAAATTATGCAAAATAATTTTTTAGAGGCAGTTATAATCTGGATAATCTAACAAAACAATTCTGGCTTTTGAAAGAAGAGCTGGAAGTTATAATGGAGATAATGCATCATACTCAACACATTGTGGGGGTAATTTTGACTTTGAATCATGGAATCATAGAATCATAGAACGGTTAGAGCACAGAAGGAGGCCATTCAGCCCATCGAGCCTGTGCCAGCTCTTTGTAAGAGCAATCCAGTCAGTCCCATTCTCCCGCTCTTTCACCTTAGCCCTGCAAATTTTTTACCCTTCAAGTATTTATCCCAATTCCTTTTTGAAAGCCACAATTGAATCTGCTTCCACCATCCTTTAAGGCAGCGCATACCAGATCACAGCTACTCGCTGTGTAAAAAAGCTTTTCCTCATGTCGCCTTTGGTTCTTTCGCCAATCACCTTAAATCTGTGTCCTCTGGTTCTCGATCCTTCTGCCAAATTACTTTGGCTAAATCTTTCATGATTTTGAACACTTCTATCAAATCTCCTCTTATCCTTCTCTGTTTTAAGGAGACCAACCCTAGCTTCTCCAGCCTATCCACGTAAGTGAAGTCCCTCATCCCTGGAACCATTCTAGTAAGTCTTTTCTGCACCCTCTCCAAGGCCTTCACATCCTTCCTAAAGTGCAGTACCCAGAGTTGGACACAATACTCCAGTTGTGGCTGAACCAGTGTTTTATAAACGTTCAACATAACTTCCTTGCTTTTGAACTCTATGCCTCTATTTATAAAACCCGGGATCCCGTGTTCTTTTTTATTGGCTTTCTCAACCTGTCCTGCCACCTTCAAAGATTTGTGCACATATACCCCCAGGTCTCTCTGTTCCTGCACCCCCTTTAGAATCGTACCATTTAGTTTATATTGCCTCTCCTCATTTTTCCTGCCAAAATGTATCACCTTGCACTTCTCTGCATTCAATTTCATCTGCCATGTGTCCGCCCATTCCACCAGCCTGTCTATGTCCTCTTGAAGTCTATCACTATCCTCCTCACTGTTTACTACACTTCCAAGTTTTGTGTCATCTGCAAATTTTGAAATTGTGCCCTTTACACCCAAGTCCAAGACATTAATGTATATCGAAAAAAGCAGTGGTCCTGGTACTGACCCCTGGGGAACACCACTGTATACCTTCCTCCAGTCCGAAAAACAACCGTTCACCACTACTCTCTGTTTCCTGTCACTTAGCCAATTTTGTATCCAGGCTGCCTCTGCCCCTTTTATTCCATGGGCTTCAATTTTGCTGACAAGTCTATTATGTGGCACTTTATTGAACGCCTTTTGAAAGTCCATATACACAACATCAGCCGCATTGCCCTCATCAACCCTCTCTGTTACCTCATCAAAAAACTCAATCAATTTAGTTAAACACGATTTGCCTTTAACAAATCCGTGCTGGCTTTCCTTTATTAATGCACACTCGTCCAAGTGACTGTTAATTTTGTCCAGAATTATTGGGCTCGATTTTAGGGTCGGGTTACCTGCGGGTTTCCAGCGGGGGGGCCCCGAAAATCCCGATCTCCGATCACGTGACCGGATTCGGACGAAATCCCGGCCACTTCCGGGTACCGCGCTGACGTGCGGGGCTGCGCGCGCAAGCCCCGCTGGTGGGAATCCCGCAGGCAATTAAAGCCAGCGGGGTTCCACTTGAGAGCACTTAACTTGCTCGTTGTGGTCAGTTAATGAGCTGAAGCAGCTGTCAAAAGAGGAAGTGTGGGATTTTACGTTCAAAGCAGTCAGTTTCCCACACTGGGGGAAACAGGACCCTTCAAACCAGGCGTGTTGCAGCCAGCAGCCTGTGGCAGGTGCCAAGGTGCGCTCCACGGGGGAGCGCCCTCACCCACGCAGGAGGCCACCGCGTCACATAGGGCAACCCCTGCCCCCCACCACCCCCCGGCCAAGCCAGAGGACAGACCGACACGAAACCGCAGCCCCAGTCCGAGGACCCACACACCTACCCTGCACAACCCCTCAGACCAACACCTGCCAGTTGGGTGGTGTGTGGACACCCTCGGAGGACGAACAGCATGACCACCACCAGCAGCCTCGCAGTCCACGCCGTCCGCCGCAGAGACGTGGATCCCCCCAACACGGTGTGGTTGCACGCCCACCTGCACAGCAGGAGGGAGGGCTACCGCAGAGAGAGACGCGTCGCAGAGGGCACTACCCTCGCCACAGGGTCCACAGACCGAGGCGCAGCTCCCCGGACCTCTCCCAGCAGCAGTGCACAGGGAGGCGCAGATTCGCTCGGCATGTAGTCGTGGAGATCTGCAGCCTCTTTCATGCCGAGCTGCTCCTGGCTGGCCCCAGTACCAACTGCTTACCTGTCGCTGGCAAAGTCACCACTGTCCTCCACACCTTCTCCTCCGCATCCTTCCAGGGTGCAGCCGGCAACACCGCCGATGTCTCTCAGTTGTCTGCGCAGACGAGCCCTGCAAATACACCTGCACCTACTCTGCAGTAACACGATGGGTGGCATCAGTGGTGGGTCCTCATAGTGATACCCAGGAACGGGCATTATTGGACACAATGGACAGGATTCGCGGAGACATGGCAGTGGTGGTGTCAATATAATGTGTGCTGTTTGTGGCTCTGAAATTCAATATGGGTAACACCCATGACAAACCCTCAGACACCCTTGTGCACCCCCTTCATGCTGACGAGACGTTTGCCTTTCCCTGCCTACTGCACATATGTGATGCATGCCCTGTGGCTGCAGCACAGGTGGTGGCAGGTTGAGTGAGGCTGGCCGTGAGGGAGATGCACGAGAGGGTGAGTATGGGATGGAGCCATGAGATTGTATGAGGATTGGGTCGCGTGTTAGTGGCAGGATGAGTACTGGCGAGGTGAGTAGGTGGAGGTAAGATGAGGATGGTGTGTGAGTGGGCATGAAGGGTGATGTGACAGAATAGTGTTGGCGGTGCTGAAGGAGATTTGGGGTGGGGGCAGTGTTGTGGCAGACGGAGTGTAGGGGAAAGACTTCGTGTTCTCACTGTGGCTGACCTACTGCGGTCATTGCAGCGCCTCCTGCACTGTATGCAGGTGGGCGATATGTTGGTGGTGCAGGTGACCCCCTCTGCCACCTCGAGCCAGGCCTTCTTGGTGGCAGAGGCAGGCCGCTTCCTCCCGCCCGCCGGGGGGAAGATCTGTGTCCTCCCCCTCCTCCTCACCCCATCTGATGATATCTGGGGTGAGGCATCATTAAACTGGGAGCAGCCTTCCCCCTGGGCTGCTCCATGCTGCAATTTGTCCCATTGGTTGCAGCATCTGTCAGTGGAGGACTGCCCCTTTAACTCGAGAGCCTCCAGCTGACAGATCGTACTGCGCATGCGCAGCCCGCCCGACGCGCAGGCCAGCGCCGTGGACCCCGGAGGAGCAGGTAATTGGATCCTATTAGTGGATTGCCTGCTACGATCGCGTGGGCAACCCACTAATTTCGCCGTTCGCGTTTTCGACGCTCCCGGAGGACCACCCGCTGGGAACCCGCAGGCCTGCTAAATTCGAGCCCATTGTTTCTAAAAGCTTCCCCAACACCGAGGTTAAACTGACTCTCCTGTAGTTGCCGGGTTTATCCTTACACCCTTTTTTGAACAAGGGTGTACCATTTGCAATTCTCCAGTCCTCTGGCACCACCCCCATATCTAAGGAGGATTGGAAGATTATGGCCAGCACCTCTGCAATTTCCACCCTTACTTCCCGCAGCAACCTAGGATGCATCCCATCCAGACCGGGTGACTTATCTACTTTAAGTACAGCCAGCCTTTCTAGTACTTCCTCTATCAATTTTTAGCCCATCCAGTATCTCAACTACCTTCTCTTTTACTGTGACTTTGGCAGCATCTTTTTCCTTGGTAAAGACAGATGCATAGTACTGATTTAATACCTCAGCTATGGCTTCTACTTCCATGCATAGATCTCCTTTTTGGTCCCTAAATCAGCCCCACCCCTCCTTTTATTTCCCGTTTACTATTAAATGCCTATAGAAGATTTTTGGATTCCCACTTATGTTAGCCGCCAGTCTATTCTCATACTCCCTCTTTGCTCTTATTTCCTTTTTCACTTCTCAGTACTTTCTATATTCAGCCAGGTCTCAACTTGTATTATCAACCTGGCATCTGTCATACACCCCCTTTTTCCGCTTCATCTTACTCTCTATCTCTGTTGTCATCCAGGGAGCTCTGGCTTTAGTTTCCCTACCTTTCCCCCTCGTGGGAATGTGTACCTAGACTGTACCCGAACCATCTCCTCTTTAAAGGCCGCTCACTGTTCGATTACAGTTTTGCCTGCCAGTATTTGATTGCAATTTACCCGGGCCAGATCCGTTCTCAACCCACTGAAATTGGCTCTCCTTCAATTAAGTATTTTTACTCTAGATTACCCCTTGTCCTTTCCATTAATTATTTCTAAACCTTATGATATTATGATCACTGTTCCCTAAATGTTCCCCTACTGACACTTGCTCCACTTGACCCACCTCATTCCCCAGAACCAGATCCAGCAATGTCTCTTTCCTCATTGGGTCGGAAACATACTGATTAAGAAAGTTCTCCTGAACACACTTCAGAAATTCCTCCCCCTCTTTGCCCTTTACACTATTACTATCCCAGTCTATATTAGGATAGTTGAAGTCCCCCATTATCACTGCTCTATAGTTCTCACACCTATCTGTAATTTCCCTGCAAATTTGCTCCTCTATATCCTTCCCACTAGTTGGTGGCCTATAGAATACACCCAGTAGTGTAATGGCACCTCTATTGTTTCTTAACTCTAACCAAATAGATTCTGTCCTTAACCCCTCCAGGACATCCTCACTCTCCAGCACTGCAATTTTCTCCTTAATCAATGCTGCCACCCCACCTCCTTTTTTTCCTTCCCTCTCTTTCCTGAACACCTTATATCCAAGAATATTTAGTACCCAACCCTCCCCTTTTTTGAGCCAGGTCTCCATTTTCGCCATATTCCCATGTGGCTATTTGCACCTGCAGCTAATCAACCTTGTTTACTATGCTTCGTACGTTTACACACATGCACTCTAAACCTATCTTAGAGCTTCTCGTATTCTCTCTTTGTTTGGTCCCACTTAATACAGTACTATTTCTTCCTCTAGTGCTTTATGTCTCTCCTAATCCTTTATGCACCTTGTTTCTTCTTTCTAATACTATAACCTGGTACCCCAAACCCCTGCCAAATTAATTTAGACCCTCCCCCACAGCACCAGTGAACCTCCCCACGAGGTCATTAGTCCCAGCTCTGTTGAGGTGCAACTCGTCCATCTTGAACAGGTCCCTCCTGCCCCGGAACTGGTCCCAATGCCCCAAGAATCTGAAGCCCTCCCTCTTGCACCATATCTCTAGCCATGCATTAACCAGCCTTATCTTCCTATTTCTATGCTCACTAGCGTTTGGCACTGGGAGTAATCCAGAGATTACTACCTTTGAGGTCCTGCTTTTTAACTTCCTCCCTAGCTCCTCAAACTCTGACCACAGGATCTCGTCCCTTTTCTTTCCTATGTTGGTGGTACCCACATGGACCAGGACATCTGGCTATTCCCCTTCCCCCCGCAGAATGTTCTGCACCCTCTCCGTGATGTCCTTTACCCTGGCGCCAGGGAGACAACACGCCATGTGGGACTCATGTTGGCAGTCTCAGAAACGCCTGTCTGTCCCCCGACTATCGAATCCCAATGACTACTGCATTTCTGCACTTCACTGTGCCCCCCCCCCCCACACCGTGCAGTCCTTTGCCCCGTGGTGCCATGCTCAGGACTCTACTCCTTCGAGGTGTCGTCACCCTTATTGGTTTTCAATGCTGAGAGTGCCACTCACCCAGAAGATTCCTGCACCATCTGCCTCTTCCTACCCTTCCAGGTGTCCCCCCACTTGCTACCCTGAACTCTCTGTGACTGTGGGGTGACCACCTCCTGGAACATACGATCCAGGAAACCTTCAGCCTCCCTTATGCTCTGCAGTGACTCCAGCCTCCCCTCAAGCTCAGAAACCCTCAGCTTGAGCTCGAGCAACTGGAGGCATTTCCTGTACCTGTCGCTCTCCAGGACACATGAAGCATCCTGAAGTTCCCACATGGCGTTGGAATTGCAGGAAATGGGTCAATGCAAATAAAAAAAATCAGAAGAAATGTAAAACAGGCTGCCAAATAGTTACCACCAATTTTACACTGTCACACAAAGTCAAAATTACCCCTTGAATGGCATATGTCATGGGGTTGGAGGGGAGGCACTTTCCACTACAAATAAGGATGGGTTCCAATGGATACTCTGTGTTGTGTTTAGGCATTTGTTTTATTACCTTCCCTTTATCTCAATAAAGCACAGGAGTCAGCTGAGTGTGGTTATAAACATCAACTTTTATTCACCACCAAAGCGATTTCATCCAGTCAATCAAAATATGAAGCTAACTTGCATCTTTCCTTCTTTCCCAAACATCTCTACAATAGTACTTATTGTGATCAAAGAGCTCCTGCATATATACTGTGCCTAAAGTCAGGACTTTTTAATCCCGATCTCCCTTCCTTGCTTGAATGATAGTACAGTCTTTCCAGGAATCCTTCCTTTAAGTTGCCCCTTTTCCTGCTGTTCTTGTATTCATATCCACAGGTACACTGAAATAAAAGGGTTCAATCCCCTAAAGTCCTCACAACATATTACAAAACAAACAAGCTGTAAAAAATTTTAGATACAAAATTTCACTTGTCATACCTAGTCACTGAGTCAAAGCTACTGACAGCTCCTCGTTGTTTGCTCCAGATAGTGGAGAATAAGAGAAAGGCAGCTATTTGAGCTTTAACCTGGCAAGAATATAGCGAGAAATAAAGAAAATCAGATCCAGCTAAGCACACTGCATAAATTACCATATAAGAAGCAAATTGGATTGGCTACTTTATACAGCTAGCGAAAGGAAATGGTTAATTTGCAGGATAATTGGTATAAATACCATAGGTATTATCCAAAGATTCTACCACTCCTCCATGGAGGTTTATTGCTGATTTCTGTAGAAAGAAAAGTCTACGTAATATTGTGGAAAAATCAATATGCTGGATAATGGAGGATTAGAAGAGAACAACAAAGCAAATATATTTTACTTTCAAGATCTTCACTATCCTTTTAGCAATAACCTAAAAGAGGTTGAAAAAAAGGAACACACGGGCTATCAGCTATCTAAGATGATGCTCTACAAAAATACAAGGAAAGTAACAGTGAACCGTGTCCTTAAAACAAGGCTGGGTCACAAACCATATGGTACAGAACACTGGCAATAACAACTGGTCTGTTGGAGACTCAATATTATATGCAAAATGAAACATTTGTAATCAGCATCATAAACAGTAAATTAAAAGTACAATAGCATAATACAATCTGCATAAAACCAATCACTAACGATATTGTTAAAACAAGATTGCTATTGCTTCATAATATCTTGGTACCACAACCACAAATTGCTTTATTTAAGTATAATTAATTTGGGCAGTGCAAATTGCATTCTTTCAAATAAGTCCAATGAGCAATTTGTCTCTTCAGTTGTTTATTTGTTGATGATATTTAATTAAGTACTAATTTGGATAAACCACATCACATTAATAATAAAAAAAGTTCTCTTAATCACCCGAGCATAACACTACATCATTCAAATATCATCACCAATTCATTGTTCACAAAATAAGGAAATAAATTCTACATCAGCAAGCTGTTAAAGCATTTTGTTAAATTTTGACCTTGCTTGAACCCATTCTACAATTATTATATCACAGTAGATGTAAACATAAGTTATGCTTTTGTATCCCAAAAAAGCAAGCTGAAATCTACAGATAATTGATGAGCAAATTTGCTTCAATTCATTTCAGGTTTGAACGGAACCAAACTCTCCAGTCCTCCTTAGGTTTTCAAACACACTACCTGGTTCATCCCCATTACAAATGTTCTTACAACTGAAACTTATTAACTTGATAGCACAATGATAGTCTCTGCTTTTAGTTTCCTGTTGGGGCCTATTGCAATGTTTTGCCAAAACAATATTCTGAGAAACTAGACTGTTTATTTTCTTTAATAGATTATTTTGCCCGAAGCAGCAAATATAAGAACATGTTTTGTACAAATGACAAGTTTTTAGTTCCTGCAGTACCTCATTTTGATGTTTTCTATCAAGCTACAAAATAATAGCTTTGCCAGCTGCCATTGGCAAACTAGTTTCTCCTGTTTCTAAGATCAGGTTAAAAATTGAGTTCCCATATTTAGCAGACCAAATTTAAAGTGATTGCAAGTGAATAGGTTTTTAACCCCTCACCATGATACTTGTATTTTCAGGAAAGTGAGGAGTGGTGAGCAACTCATACAAGTCATTCGAATGGCAAAAATAATGTTAACAGTTTAGATTGGAAATTTGATTGGTGTGGCTGACACTAAACATTAGCATATAGAACCAATCATTCTTTACCACTATTCTACCCATCATACACAGGTAAGGCAATTCATCCAGATGGGAAGTTACAGAGACATATGTCTTTTTAAAAGACTTTTACAGTCACACATTACTTCCCCTTCATGCACCATATAATAGCATGCCTGCATCTTCATTTCTTTTTGTTCCATCATTAGCAGTAATGCTTTTCATAGTACAGTTATGCGTATGACAAAAAAAACATTTTCATTCAGTACAGAAAATATGTAGTAGCCCATAGGTTTCTCATTTTATTGTTTAATAGAGTTTTGTAAGTTTTCATTCATACCTTTGATATTTTTCTGACATTATTGTATGTTTAGTTTTAAAATGTATCTAAATGTTTGGAAGACCATCCCTGTAACCATTAGTCATGACTCTGATGCCACAATGGACTAAGTTTTGCCAATAGTTCCAAGAGATGATTAAGGCCCCATTTCAAACAACAAGCCTTAAAGAAACGGCCAGTGTCACCATTTTGAAACCACAGTTTTAGACTTGAACTTGAAAAGTCAGTACATTTTTGGGACCAAACAATTAGAGATTTCATGAAATGTAATATAAGGCAAAAGCATGTAAGGCAAAGTATTGTGTGAAATGTTCTCTTGCAGGTTTCCTTTCAGGGTTTAGATATCTGCAATCTGCTCCCAGTCCTTAGCTGTGATGGAAGAAGGTAAAGTTTCCTCTTTCTCCCAAGCTACCCAGTAAACCCATGCTCTGTCCTCACTCAACTCCCTTTGCACTAAATGTTGTATGGTCCATTGGAAATTGTACATATGTTATTGGACGGACAAGGGTTGTTGAGGCAGTGGTCCTTTCTCATTCCATGCCATCTGAAATTCTTGCATTAACCTTGAAGGGTCCAGGCAGAGTGGATAGAGAGAAACTGTTCCCATTGGCAGAAGGGTCATGAACCAGAGGGCATAGATTTAAGCTGATTGGCAAAAGAACCAAAAGTGATATGAGGAAATTTTTTTTTTTACACAGCGAGTGGTTAGGATCTGGAATGCACTGCCTGAGGGCGTGGAGGAGGCAGATTCAATGATGGCCTTCAAAAGAGAACTGGATAAGTGTTTGAAACAAAAAAATGTGCAGGGCTACGGGGATAGGGCGGGGCAGTGGGACTAACTGGATTGCTCATGCAGAGAACCGGCACGGACTCGATGGGTCGAATGGCCTCCTTCCGTGCTGTAAACTTCTATGATTCTAACCAAGAACCTTGAGAATGTGCTGGAGAGGATTGCCTAAAATAATTTCTGAATTATTGGGTGAACATCACATCGTAAAGGAGACGGTGACAATACACAATATTTTAGATCCTCCAACTCCAAATACAAACACATAGCAACCAGTTACTTTATAGGGCAAGCATACTACACTCTCATAGTATAAAAGATATATTGTTCGTCACCTAAAAAGATAAGAAGGTTCAGTCCTATGCTAAATGTATAATTTCAAGAAAACAAGAACGAACCTTCCAAATTGATCACCCTTTTCAAAGTAAAAAAGGGGATGAGCCAAGGATTATAAAATTTATGATAATGTAATTGTGTACCTTATTTTTATATCATTATCAGAGATTGCTGTAGGTTGTTTTGCTTCTCTGTGGCTGCATGTTGGAATTGATATTGGGTTTAATCTAATTTCAGTGATTTTTATTGTCGTGAAATGTCTGTCGTAGCTGCTCACTTCAAGGGATTGCACAGCTAAAACCTATTGAGATCATTATTTAATGAAGATACACAATAAGGAAGAGGCAGGGAAACAAGCCATAGAAAAGGTCTGTAGTAGTAAAAAAGCATTGTTCAGAACAAGGGTGAGGAACTACTATATGTAATGCCCCTCACATTTTAGCATACCTATGATATGTTTTAGATGACAGATTCAAGCTAAGCTCAATCAAGGTTGCTGCTGCTACATCAGCCTTACAGTCACAGCTTACAGACAACATCAAGAAGCAATTTTGCTGCTCAAATTCAGTAAAGCGGCTTGATAGGTCAGACTATCTTTGAAATCCAAAACTCTAGCTTGGGACTTAAATTTAGTACTACATAAGCTGATATCACTTCCGTTTGACCCTAGGGCATGAAGCTCCTTATCTAAAAATCTAGCTTGTTCCCTTAGTATCTGCTAGAAGGAGAAGGGTGAGCATTCTGTATTCTTTGACCAATTCTACCTGATGTGGAATGGGGACAGGACAGTCCTTCCCCTGCATTCAAAATTTTTGATGGTTGTAATTTTTGCATTTATCTGACTCTTTGTAGAGGGGTCGAAGTCCATCCTAGTGTCGTCTTAAATAAAAACAGAAAATGCTGGAAATACTCAGCAGGTCAGGCAGCATCTGTAGAGAAAGAAACAGAGTTAATGGGCCCGATGTTAGCAGGGCTGCGGGTTCTCGGCGGGGGGGCTATCGGGCGCGTGGGTAACGCGCCAGGTGAAATTAGTCAGTTTCCCGCACGATCGTAGCAGACAATTGATTAATTGGATGCACTTACCTGCTCCTCCGGGTTCCCCACTGCTGATCTGCGCGTCGGGCGGGCTGCGCATGCGCAGTAAGATCTGTCAGCTGGAGGAGCTCTATTTAAAGGGGCAGTCCTCCACTGACGGATGCTGCAACAAATAGCAAAAATTACAGCATGGGCCAGCCCAGGGGGAAGGCTGCTCCCAGTTTAATGATGCCTCACTCCAGGTATCAATACATGGGGTGAGGAGGAGGGGGAGGACAGAGATCTTCCTCCCGGCGGGCGGGAGGAAGCGGCCTGCCTCTGCCACCGGGAAGGCCTGGCTCGAGGTGGCAGGGGAGGTCACCAGCGCCACCAACATATCGCCCACCTGCATACAGTGCAGGAGGCGCTCCAATGACCTCAGTAGGTCGGCCACAGTGAGTACACGTAGTCTTTCCCCTACACTCCGTCTGCCACATCACTGCCCCCACGCCACATCTCCTTCGGCACTGCCAACACTACTCTGTCACATCACCCCTCATACCCACTCAACCCTCATCCTCATCTTACCTGCACCTACTCACCTCGCCAGTACTCATTCCGCCACTACCACTCAACCCAATCCTCATACAATCTCATGGCTCTGTCTCATACTCACCCTCTCATGCATCTCTTTCACGGCCAGCCTCACTCAACCTGCCACTACCTGTGCTGCAGACACAGGGCATGCATCACATATGTGCAGTAGGCAGCGTAAGGCAAACGTATCGTGAGCGTGAAGGGGATGCACAAGGGTGTTTGAGGGTTTGTCATGGGTGTTACTTATATTGAATTTCCGAACAACTCACATTACATATTATATTGGCACCACTACTGCCATGTCTTCGCGAATCCTGTCTGGTTCGTGCAATAATGCCCGCTCCTGAGGATTACTATGAGGACCCACAACTGATGCCACCCATTGTGTCACTGCAGAGTGGGTGTAGGTGTATTTGCAGGGCTCTTTTGTGCAGACGACTGAGAGACGTCGGCGATGTCCCCGGTTGCACCCTGGAAGAATGCGGAGGAGAAGTTGTTGAGGGCAGTGGTGACTTTGACAGCGACAGGTAAGAAGATGGTGCTCGGGCCAGCCGGGAGCAGCTCGGCATGAAGGAAGCTGCAGATGTCCACGACTACATGTCGAGTGACTCTGAGCCTCCGTGTGCACTGCTGCTCAGAGAGGTCCAGGAGGCTGAGCCTCGGTCTCTGGACCCTGTGGTGAGGGTAGTGCCCTCTGCGACGCATCTTTCTCTGCGGTAGCCTTCCCTCCTGCTGTACAGGTGGATGTGTCACAGCACTCTGTTGTGGAGCTCCACATGTCAGAGGTGGACGGTGTGGATGGCGAGGCTGGTGAGGCTGGTGATGCTGTTTGCCCTCCGAGGAGGTCATGACTGCAGCTACGGCGGCCCCCATCCTCAAGATGTATATCTGAGGGGGTCCGCAAGGTAGGTACATGTCTCCGGACCCCGGGGTAAGTGTGCAGGTTGGTGACTTTGACTGTCAGGAGGAGGGTGGTGGAGGCCAAACTTTGTCCCAAGTGACGGAGTGGCCTCCTGCAATGAGTGAGGGTCTCCCCCCACACCTGTCAAATGGACCTTTGCAGCTGCCACAGGCTGACAGCTGCAACACGTCCATTTGACCTGGGAGTGTTTCTCCCAGTGTGGGAAACAGTCCCACTTTGTTCTAAAATCCCACATAATCCCTTAATCAGGTCAGTTAATGACCTGAAATACCTAAATAAATACTGTCAAGTGGCATCCACCTGGCTTTAATTGCCTGTGGGATTCCCACCAGCGGGGGCTGCGCGCGCATGCAGGCGCGTCAGCGGGGAACCCGGAAGTGCGCGGGTTCGGGGCGGGCTCCGGTCCCGTGCCGGGATTCTCCGATTTTCGGAGCCCCCCCCCCGCCAGGAACGCACCCGATAGCGGGTGCTAAAATAGAGCCCAATGTTTCAGGTCAATGACCCTTCGTCAGAACTAGTGTCTTCTTAGCTATTTGTGACTTTTAGTACCAGCACTTTGGTTAGTCAAGACTACGGTTAACAAAGAACACCTACTAACAAAACTTCTACCATTCTTTACTGCCAGTTGTTAGTTTGTAAGATGATTTCCCCTATGAGGAGCTGTTCCAACAGAGCAATGTGTACTAAGGCCCCGATTTTAACTCCGGGCTGGTTTTGGGAAAGTGAGTGGTGGAGTGAGTGCAAATCTCAGCTGTTGCTGAAAATTTGAGACCTGAGACGTCAGAAGAACGCCAAATCAGGCAGCTTGACTACAAGTTGCATTTTGATTCCTGTCATCTGCTACTGTCCAGTCTCTCAGTGACATCCTAAATCTTGTCCCTTTTCTCTTCCCTCGTGGTTCTTCACAAAAGCCACAACCTGCAGAAAAAAGATACCTCAGAGGAGGGGAATCCTTCTGAAAAGGCTCTATCAAGTGCATAAGCGCTCCCAAGCACCAGCACAGAAATTTGCACCCAGGCTGAGTTAGAGTGCGAGTTAGAGGGGTCTGCACTTGGTGAAGCATTTCATAGTAATGAACAGCGGCAGGTACTGGTTGCAGGGACAGCCCAGGATACAGCATGGCTTCTGCACTCTGCAGTTTATCTTGCAGAATGTGGCCACCTCCAGGGACTCTGCTACCCATCCCTCACAACAGGAGTGTATGTTCACAACCTTTTAAGCTTTGGTGAAAGCTCAACCATCTGCCATGCATACTCTGCATTCCACCTTGGAGAAATTACTGAAGCACATGGATTGGGGCTGTCAATGAGTCACTTATCTTCTGCAGTCTGCTCTCCTGCCCAGGCAGCAGCTGGGCTCACAGAGGCTGGGAGTTGCTGGCCATAAGCAGCTCATCTTTATGACATTTGGGACTTTGGTCTATAGCCTCTTTTCATTAGACCGCATGGTCAGAATTTTATTGATATAGTCAGTGTTACTGGCTGAATGGTTTCAGTGTTCTTTAATGCCGAATCAAGGGAGTGGTGAAGGGGGTAACAAGGACTGTAAGTGCAGAGGGGCTTCTCATTACCTTTCAGATAAGGGGATTGAGCAGGTCACCAGAAGTGCTGCTCTATGAACTGCTCCCTGGCCTCTCTAGCTACAGTGCATTGTGCTGGCCCTCTTCCTTGTGGTTCTCCCTTGCCTTCATTCATTTCTTCCTCATCTGATGATACCTCTTCAGGTTGCTGTACCTCCTCCAACTCCAGTCCTCTCTGCATTGCCAGGTTGTGCAGAATGCAGCAAACTACAGTGATGTAGCCCACTTTATCTGAGCCATAATGTAGGGAGGCCCCAGAGTGACCAAGGAACTGGAATCTTTGCTTCAGTATGCCAATAGCATGCTCTGTGATGTTCCTAGTGGCCCCATGGCTCTGATTGCACCAGAGCTGTCCAAGCATGCTGGGATTGCAGAGGGGTGTCATCGGCCATGTCTGTAGGCCATGTCTTGTTCCCTAGCAGCCATCCTCTGACATTCATGGATGGATGGAAAAGCGGGCGGATGGATGAGTATCGCAAGATGAAGGCGTTGCAGCAGTTGCCAGCGAAACTGGTACACCCTTGCATTATCCTTTTGCTGTGATCACACACCAATTGTGCATTGATGGAGTAGAAGCCCTTCCTGGTCACAAAAGCTCCAGGCTCTTCTTCTGGTGCCCTAATAGCTACATGGATGCAGTTTATTATGCCTGGACACAGGGGAAGCCAGCCACTGCAGCAAATACCAGAGATCTCTCATTCTGGCTTTTTGAGTCCATTCGATTGCTCTGGCAAGGAGGGCATTGGTGACCTGCTTGACACAGATGTGCATTGCCGACTGGGAGATGCGGGTGATGTCCCCTATAACAGCCTGGAAGGAACTTGAGGTGAAAATATTAAGGTTGATGGTGACTTGGACAGCCACTGGAAATGTATGGCCTCCTGGTCCAGCAGGCAGCAGATTCTTTTGCAGGATGCTGCATAGCTCAGCATTAGGCTGCTTGATGAAGCATGGCTCCTGATGCAGTGTGCCTCAGAGACATCCAGGAAAGTGATTCTTGGCCTTTAGACTCTGTTGGCTGAGTAAGCCCGTCTACGGATCCAACTCCTAACCTGCAATTTTCTAACAGGCCCACCTGCTGCTTGTCTTGATTGTTGAGTCTGCTGTTTCTGCTGCTGCTCCTCTTCCTCCAACTGCTCCTCCATCTAAAGCAATTAAGCAAAATTGGCTCCCATGAAAAGCTGTCAGAGCTTAATCAGGGTGAGTAAGGCAGGAAATAATCAGAAAGAAGCAATCTGCAAGCTCAAAAATGTCTAGGAAATCCACTATGTGGAGATGCCGGTGATGGACTGGGGTTGACAATTGTAATCAATTTTACAACACCAAGTTATAGTCCAACAATTTTATTTGAAATTCACAAGCTTTCGGAGGCTTCCTCCTTCCTCAGGTGAATGTTGTGGAAATGAAATTCTCGAACCCTTCGCATTTATAAATCACAGAACAATACCTGGTGATTACAGATAGTCTTTCCAACTGCCCGTTGCCACGGCAATCACAGTGTGCAGACAGAGAGGTGTTACCTAAAAGGCCACCGAATATACAAACCACCAAAAAAAAAACAGAGAGGCAGAAACATAGAAAAGACAGCAAATGACCCGTTATATTAAAAACAGATAACATTTGTTCGCTGGTGGGGTTACGTGTAACGTGACATGAACCCAAGATCCTGGTTAAGGCCGTCCTCATGGGTGCGGAACTTGGCTATCAATTTCTGCTCGACGATTTTGCGTTGTCGTGTGTCTCGAAGGCCGCCTTGGAGAACGCTTACCCGAAGGTCGGTGGCTGAATGTCCTTGACTGCTGAAGTGTTCCCCGACTGGGAGGGAACCCTCCTGTCTGGCGATTGTTGCGCGGTGTCCGTTCATCCGTTGTCGCAGCGTCTGCATGGTCTCGCCAATGTACCATGCTCTGAGGCATCCTTTCCTGCAAAGTATGAGGTAGACAACGTTGGCCGAGTCACAGGAGTATGAACCATGCACCTGGTGGGTGGTGTCCTCTCGTGTGATGGTGGTATCTGTGTCGATGATCTGGCATGTCTTGCAGAGGTTACCGTGGCAGGGTTGTGTGGTGTCGTGGACGCTGTTCTCTTGAAAGCTGGGTAATTTGCTGCGAACGATGGTCTGTTTGAGGTTGGGTGGCTGTTTAAAGGCGAGTAGTGGAGGTGTGGGGATGGCCATAGCGAGGTGTTCGTCGTCATTGATGACATGTTGAAGGCTGCGGAGAACATGGCGTAGTTTCTCCGCTCCGGGGAAGTACTGGACGACGAAGTGTACTCTGTTGGTTGCGTCCCGTGTTAGTCTTCTGAGGAGGTCTATGCGATTTTTCGTTGTGGCCCGTCGGAACTGTCGATCGACGAGTCGAGCGTCATATCCCGTTCTTACTAGGGCATCTTTCAGCGTCTGTAGGTGTCCATCGTGTTCCTCCTCGTCTGAGCAGACCCCGTGTATTCGCAGGGCCTGTCCATAGGGGATGGCCTCTTTGACATGGTTAGGGTGGAAGCTGGAAAAGTGGAGCATCGTGAGGTTGTCCGTGGGCTTGCGGTAGAGTGAGGTGCTGAGGTGCCCGTCTTTGATGGAGATTCGTGTGTCCAAGAAAGAAACTGATTCTGAGGAGTAGTCTATGGTGAGCTTGATGGTGGGATGGAACTTGTTGATGTTATCGTGTAGTCTCTTTAGTGATTCCTCGCTGTGGGTCCATAGAAAGAAAATGTCGTCGATGTATCTGGTGTATAGTGTTGGTTGGAGGTCCTGTGCAGTGAAGAAGTCCTGCTCGAACTTGTGCATGAAAATGTTGGCGTATTGGGGTGCGAATTTGGTCCCCATGGCTGTTCCGTGTGTTTGGGTAAAGAACTGGTTATCGAAGGTGAAGACATTGTGATCCAGGATGAAGCGGATGAGTTGTAGGATGGCGTCTGGAGATTGGCTGTTGTTGGTGTTGAGTATTGATGCTGTCGCAGCGATGCCGTCATCGTGGGGGATACTGGTGTAGAGTGCCGAGACGTCCATCGTGGTGAGAAGTGTTCCTGGTTCAACTGGTTCGTGGGTACTGAGTTTTTGTAGGAAGTCTGTAGTGTCGCGACAGAAGCTGGGGTTTCCCTGTACGATGGGTTTCAGGATGCCCTCGATGTATCCAGAGAGGTTCTCACACAGGGTTCCGTTGCCTGATACGATAGGACGTCCGGGTGTGTAGGAAATCCACTAAACACTATAATACACACATCCCTATGATCTGAGTGCCTGCATCTGAATGCCCCTTTAAATCCAGGTTCCAGTCATGTTAATTAGTTACAAAGCCAATCCTGCAAGGTTTTACTTAGCGGGTTGGTTGCTGGGTGGGATTTCTGACCCACCCGGTTAAAATCAAGTCAGATTCTTAATAACTTCATAGGACTCCGATTTGCTTTTAGTAATGAAGCACCCGTCTTTCCAGTGGGTGTGTTTGCCACCAGAGTAAGCTCCTGAGTTAAACTGGCAGTCGCTGGGTTTCTGGCAGGAACGGGGCAGTAAATCAATTTTTTTTTCCTATTTTAACCACTCACCCGTACCGTTCCCACTGGGTAGGTTGGGTTATCATTAGGGCCTAAGTATCCAAAATTACAATATAAAATATGCACAAATAGGAAAACTAGTCCTAGTTCTGCATCGCTGAACTTTATCTTCCTCCAGTCAAAGCAACCAAAAAGAAGGTGGCCGTCTAGATGAGTGCCCTTATATGGCACAGGAAGAGAAAGCCTTGTGATTCTAGTTGAAAAGTCTCCTACAAATAGGCTACCTTGTTGGATCATTTGTCGTATCCAAGATAGATGGTGAAATGTGATGGATATCTTAAGTTGAAGAATGAAGATTTTTAAAGGTTAGTAATCAACCTCTTGTTCCAGTGCTAGGAAAGTTTAATTGCATTTTTGGCTTTGTCTGGTACTTCTTGTGAGACAAATTTAGCTAGTCTTGCAGTATGATGTAGCTGGAGTGAAATTATAAGTAACTAAATCATTATTCAGATGAGTTTTGTCATAGCTTCCTAGGCTAGACCATGCAGCACAGTGACTAGGTTGAAAGTTTTGAGCGCTCTGTATGTCACATTTAATAATCATAGCTATTCTGGTGCATGGGGATGATATCTGTTATAATAGGGCAGTGTTGTCATCTTCTGTTATTTCATCTTATATTGGTGAGCCATTGACAGGTAAATTGATATTTAAATCTTGCATATAATAATTCATTTTAATAATTGTTATTTTAAACCAGTGCTTAATCAATTGTGCAACATAGTTATATTTGTCATCACTAATTTATTAGTTTCTATAATACAATTCCATAGTGAGGGCAGTGCTAATAGACTTGAAAATGGTCGGGTGATTGGCTTAAAAGGTACTGCAGCTTATTGTTTTACATAGTGACTTGACATGTGCACTTAAAATAAAATGGAAACATGCCAAAACCAAAATATTTGATTTAAAACAAATATGTACAAAATTTAAACCCCAAACACTAGATTTGTCAAAAGGGATATAGTCGTGATCTATAAGTGTTTCAATTAAATTAAAATAGGAGAATCAAATATCTTGAACATAAAATCCAGAAAAAGTAAAGAAAATAATCCTTATGTATTAATCATATTTGCAAGATAATTTGTTGGCAAACATTCCAAATGTAGTAAATAGATTTGATTTACTGTATTTGAATAAATGCATGCATACATGAATGGTAGTTGTAATGCCAAATATTTTTAGGCATGTATTGTATTAAATATGCAGCACACATATTACAAAAGCAGAAATGTTAACTCATTTGCATCAATAGCAGTGTGATCTCATATTGAGATCAAAAAGTCAACTGTGAAATGTAAGACAAAATAGTTCATATAAAAGGCCATTGAACAGATTGAAAGAAGATCGTGTTCATTTCGAGCAAGTTAGCTATGACAAAGCTCAACCTAAGAAGCCACGTCCATAACATTTTGTGAGTGTGACTCTTAAAAAAGCCTGTTTCCTGATAAGAATAGATAACAACCATAAGAAATGAAAAAAACCTGACTGTTAATAAGAGATTGTAGGGTTGATTTCTATTCCAGGCATTGAAGCAGTAGGACCAGAGAATAGCGAGCTTAGTGCTCGCCGACATAGTTCTCAGACCCTTGTCCACTTCAACATGTGGAGATGCCGGTGATGGACTGGGGTTGACAATTGTAAACAATTTTACAACACCAAGTTATAGTCCAGCAATTTTATTTTAAATTCACAAGCCTCCGAAAGCTTGTGAATTTAAAATAAAATTGCTGGACTATAACTTGGTGTTGTAAAATTGTTTACACTTCAACATACAGGGGACCAGAGAAGAAGAGCTGCTGGGCAGGGCTTCCTATTCTCATGTAGATCATTGCACATGTTGAGGGTGCTCAACTGTAATTTAGCATGGATGAAGCTGTTACCTCTCTGTCCCAACCATGCCCCTCCAAATGGCAAAAGATATGCTAAAAAGTGGGCAGGGCCTGCTGGCAGTGCTGAAGATGGGACTCTGGGTTTTCTGGGAAGACATGTTTGTCATCTGCCTTTGCCTTCAAATAGCCCCACGTCCCTGCAGTTTGTATAGAGCCTGTAGCCATCAGCGTTGGAAGTATGGGGTTCCGCTCCAGCACACTTGAACTGGAATTTCAAGGCTTTACTATCTATACTTAATCTCGGCAATACTACTAGGAAATGGAAAAAGTTATGTGATCTTACAAAATTTGGCTACTTTCTTTTCTCACTGGATGATATCTTGAATAATGTTCCAAACTTAATTTCCTTATAAAGGTAACAGCAAAAATAAATTCCACCTACTAGTGATGCTGAACCTTGAAAACATTGTTATATTTTGGAACACTAATTTGTTGAAATTTTTTTGTGCATTGTTTTTAACACAGTTAACGCATTTGCGTCAAATTCCTGCATATGCTATTTTAACAACGTTGTTAAGGTACTTTACAAGGACTCTCACAGACAACAGACTAAAGATTTTTATCCTTAAGTCTGGGCTGTATCGGACTAAGCCCCAGAGCTGTAAATGCGAATCTACTGCTCCATTCCACCTCCCCAGTGTTCTATAATTTGCAGAAGACTTGTTGTGGAGCAACCCAGTGGAAAATCAAACAGTGATCTTGCCACCCTCCCTCTGGTTAATGTTTTAGTCCTCACTTTTCTAGCTTGGGCCAATTTGGAAACTCATACGGACAATCACAGATATTAACCATGCCACTGTGCCATCAGACTGCTATAAAGAACATTTTTTAAAAAGCTGTTACACTCTATCTTGGCACAAGCATTTGGCACGCCTTAAGGAAATTCATTGTGCATACTTAGAGCTGGACAAAGTGAGAAAGTGCCTTTTTATGTTAGAGCATATCATGCTGTTAAAGTCAAATCTCTTTTTAAAAAATAAAATAGATTTTTTTTGGGGTGAAATTAAATTCCTTAAAGAGTAATTTCTGTACAAAAGGATCACCTAAATTGCCAGGTATGAAAGAAAATCCTCAATGATTGATGACAAAAATGTGGGTCATTTTTGTTTTCTTCAATGTCACTGAAGTTAGTGATGTGAGTTGTGGCTGACCTTAGTTAAAGTACAATATCTCTTCATTGTCACAGAATTGTTTTCCAGTCTCAAAAAAAGGAGTTAAGGAAAGGACAAGTGGATCCTCCAAAATATTTTCTTTCCAGAAGACCCAGTATTAAAGTTTTAATTGCCAAGTGCAATTTCCAGAATGTGTGATTGCTGTTCCTTGTCCCTGGCACCCTGCCAATTATAAAACTTGAACTTAATGACAAAGATCAGTGGTGTGAATACAAAAATTAACCAAAAGGGGTTACCAAGAAAAGTTTTTTCCCTAGAAGAATAGCTGTAAGCTCATATAACAGTTTACTTTTATGTAATCTAAATGGACAATGGCAATTGTTCTCAATACAGTATTCGCTTATATTATGTGAGATCAAATGATGAGATTTTTGTCCCAAAGGTTTGCTTTTGTGCACAAAGCTTTTGAATCACAATTGAATAGATGGTTATATATGCTCAAGACAAAATAAGGTTTATTCTCTCTCTAAAAAATTGTTGAAACTTTCTTCAGTAAAAAAAACAATCTCCTGTCCTTTTAGATATTGCCAGTTTCTCATCTGCTGATAAAATAAACTCCTCCTAGGGAAATGTAAGTAAGCAGCCCTGAGAAGCCAAAAATCTTATCTCCAATTATATTCTACAGCATAGCAATACATTTTGTAGAGACTATTGAACAATTCTAGAGAATGTGGAAGACGAAGAGTTCTAGTAGGAAAAGAGATTGGCAGGACAAATAACAATGCACTTTATTGGCTTGTCCAGCCTTAGATGTTACAGCATGCTTGGGATAAGCAAATCGGTTATTTTGTTTTCTATAGAGTTTAATGACAAATCTGTTAAGTGTATGGATTTTTATTCTGGATATTTCTCTCAGGTTCAGTATCTGAGACCACTCTTTTACTCCCTTTGATCCGATGTGCCTTTATTTGCCTAAAAGATAATTTGTAGTGAGTCCGGGGATCAAATATAAAATCCTCTTCCTTGTTTTTCAGCTTAGGTTATAGCATCTACCTTCATATGATCTTCTTCAACTTTAGAAGGCAGTAGAGTAAACATTCCACTAGACTATAACTTCAACTATAAATTGCTGAACGTATTTATAAACAGAAAATGGATAAAGGGACAGAAGCAATGGCACAGTATCGATTTACAGTAGTTACAGACTTAACTATCCTCTTCAGAGGATAGAAAATAACAAACAGACTTATCCACAGTGCAAAACAGCAAAGTCAGCTGGACTAGACACAGTGGATCAAATATCCATGATCTCACTGGTGAGCTGGGAGCCTGAATCCCATGGAGTTCCTGGAGTTAGGCCATTCGCATAAAACAGGCAGACACCCATGCCAGTATTGGTGCATTTTGGGCACTCTCTGGAAGGGGGAGAGAAATGCAGTGTTTGCTATCTGCATATAGACAAAACCAGCAGAACCAGTTTAAAACACCTGGTGACATTTGAAATTGGGTCCCTTTTATAAGACAGTTGATTTCACCCAGGCAACTCTTTATCTTCTGGGGTGTTTCAGGCCATGACCCTAGCCTGGAACACTCCTGTGGACTTACTTATGCTACTGCCCTTAACTGCATGCTAGTATCTTGTCAGCATCTAGTTCATTCAGGGTAGAAGAGGTTAGAGTTGCTGGAATTCTTGCCATGCTGCCAAGTCTGCGTCCTTTTCAAACACCAGGCTTCCAGGGAGTGGATGAAATGACTACCCGCCTCAGGTCCCAAAGTCTCACAGCCTGGTCTTTGGAGCAGAGACCCGTGATACTATGCTCCACCCCAGCATGTCCTCTCTTCCCGCGACTACTCCACAGGTACGCTGCAGGCACTGAGAAAATTCAAGGCAAAAATCCCTGAATATCAACCTTTTGTTGCTGACCATTCATGGAGTGTCTCTCTGGCCCATATATCTCTCTCTGATTGTTTCAGAGGGACTACCAAATTTTTAAAAATTACTGCAGCAAAGGAAATTGAAATATGTGCTTGTTAAGCTCAAAAAGAACTGCCAATCAAATGTATGTATAAACAAAATCCACAAGATGTTTATATTTTAATGAATAGCCCAGTCCCTCTCTCCGATACCTGACCAAATAAATAATCTATTCTAGGGCTATAGTGCATCATCATCATCATCAACAACAACAACAACTTGCATTTATATAGCATCTTTAATGTAGTAAAATGTCCCAAGGCACTTCACAGGAGCGTTATGAAACAAAATTTGACACCGAGCCACATAAGGAGACATTAGGACAGGTGATCAAAGGATTAGTCAAAGAGGTAGGTTTTAAGGAGCATCTTAAAGGAGGGGAGAGAGGTAGAGAGGTGGAGAGGTTTAGGGAGGGAATTCCAGAGCTTAGGGCCTAGGCAGCTGAAGGCACAGCCGCCAGTGGTGAAGCGATTAAAATCAGGGATTTTCGAAACAAGCTGGGTCATTTTCTGGCGTGAGCCTTTTTTTTAAACACTGTATGTACAGTAACAGGAAAAAAAAAGCAACCAGTGCCATGACGCATCACAGAAAAAATGCTTCCTTTTTTGTCACACAGCCCCATTCTATTGTGTTTATTGTTCTCCCCCTGAAGTCTCAGCAGATTTATTTTTTTCTTATTCAACAGCATTTCATGGACCTTCAAATGTAGCACAAAATGCATCTGCTTTTGGGTCTTCAATATCAGGTGAATAACTTTCCTTGTAATCAACAATTCAGAAAGGAACATCTTTGAGAATCAGCCAGTATTTAGGATTTGTCTAAAAGAAATTAGCATTGTCATTCTATTTTATGGACTCATAGACATTGACCCAATAGGGAACTCTAGTAGAGATGTTCATTAATCTACCACCAGCATAGCTTAGATCAGGCAATAGTCAGTATAATGTAAAAGTATATAAAGACCTTGTTTATAGGAGCCCAAGGTATGTGCTTTAAAGTACACTCGGGCATTAGTAGAAAGCCAAATGAGATATTAACTTTTTAAACAATCCACGGGAGTCACTGGTGCTTTTCATTTTCTTTTTATTTGCGATTCATAATTGAGAATTGAACTGAATACATCTTGAGTGAAAGGAACTGCTTGGGAATAAACACTGTAGATCTGTTGCCATGTAAATAGTCATCAGTTTTTTTCTTTCTGTTTAAATTTACCAATTGGCAGAGAAAATTGTATTGTATATTTTGAAATGCATTTTCTAATGAAATAATAAATAAATGAGCATTGTTTATTTCTTCAATGTTTCAAGCACAATTATACTTATCTAGCTAGAGATATTTGTAGCAGATGTAGATGTTGACGAAGTCAATTCTGTGATTTGCACTGCAGGATCAGTTCTCTCCTTAGTTTCAGGCTTGGCTATTTGCAGTCACTGAGGCTCTGTTCAGAAGGCCACATAATAGACAGCAAGCTCTTTTACAGAGGTTTCCTCTCATGGTCCATTTATTTAGTCTATTGTTCTGTGTTACTGAACAATTTAAAGCATGAAATTAACGTTTCTAACTGAAAGACATTAAGTGAGACCCAAGGCTGTGATTAGCTCAAGCTATACTTTAATGCATTCATTGATTATTCTTTCTAAAGTCTCCTTGTTGCTTTTGTGTTCAAGGTGAACAAAGGGCAACTTAATTCCACAGAATGGGGGTGTGCCTTTGTACAATGAAAGAGAGATGTGTATTAAACTACATGGTCAGAATCATCTTGATATGTTAGTATTTCTCAAGAGAATCAATTGTTTTGTCTATATTCTTTTTGAAACATAAAGTTCTTGGGATGGCCATAAGCAATTTCCTTGGATGTGTGCGTATTTAAGAAAAAAAAACTTTTGTACAGGAGTAAATGAAAGTTAATGAATTTAGATAATGACATAATTAGTAAACCATATTAACTCAAACTAATTATACTTGAGATTACCATGAATGTTATAATGACTCTGAAACATTAAGAATATGACATTTAATGTTTATACAATTAGGCAGCAGTTCAGTGTCCACAGAAACACTTTTGCAACTTAGAACAACAGAACAAAAGAAGTTTATAGCACAGAAGGAGTCCATTCGACCCATCATGTCTGTGCCGATTCTTTGCTAATCTCACTGCCTTGATTTTTTGACAATAGCCTGGCATCTCTTGAAATGTGTCAGGAAACTCCATTTGTTTTGCTTTTTTCAGAAAGTACAGTTTAATTTGCAGAACGAGTCATTGGTCAAAAAATAATATTTTCATCAGTGGCATTATTGCCATCTTGATTTGATGAGCACAATTATATTATTGTAGCTTACAGGTGAAACGGATTTATTTGCAGTACTTTTACAGTTATTAAGTTAACCAGCTATGTTAAAGTCTCTTTATATGTTAAGCTGCATAGTTAATTTAAATTTCCAAAGCATCCATAACAAACTCATCCAAGCATTACTTATTCTCCTGATGCTAACTGACAGGAGAATGTAAATGAAACTCATTTTTGCAAAACTAGTCTTGCACAATCTTCCATGAAAGTCAAAACAAATTAAAATTTGCAGAAGAAAGTGAAAACCAACAAAAAAAGGCAAAAATAGTGTTGATTTCAAAGTGGATTTTTCTGCCAGCTTTTTGCCCTCCGCCTCTCCTGATGATGTCAACTCCTTGGTGGGGGTTGGACATGTGGTTTCATTCACCTTTCAGTAGCGTGTTGAACTGGCTGTTCTTCACGTGTAGCAGGCTGTGCATCCAACGGAGCATCAAAGCTGAGCCTGATCCTTTTCTTGCCTCACATCTGCACACGTACCATTCCAGCAGGAATCCCTGATAGCAACTAGGAAAGAGAATCCTGGCTGACTTTTCCCTCTCTAGCCCTGAGACACCGAGGCCAATTATAGCACCACTATTGCTCCACTATTTGAGATCAGCTAACTCAGTACAGGCCAGGAATCAAACTCGGGGATCATATGGTCCTTACAACTCAGCTACATGCTGCCTTTCCAAACTAAGCTATTGAGGATCAAAGAAGACAAATTCCAACGCTAAGAATTTTCCTGCAAAGATAAATTTAATGTTCCCAAATTTCAAGCTTGAACAACAATGACATAAGATATCCATGAGAGTTTGACCAATATCAATAGAATGACCAAAAGTCCACAAAATACATTCAATGTTTAAGGGATCTGTCAAGATTAAAAGTGAAATTGAAAAGAAACGCCTTATTTTGTTTCCTTTGCTATTTTTAGTTTAAAAAAAAGTAGACAGAAGTAAAAAGTGGAGCAATGTCAATAGAAAATGCTAACCGACTATTTGCTTGTGTATAGCATTCCTTTGAATGATTCCTACCCATCCAAAATTGGATTAATGAACATGAGTTAAAAGGTCAGCAAATCGGTCCATTTTTGCTTATGAGGCCATGTTAAGGTCATCAATGAGGAAGTCATGCTCTGTTCCTCAGTCGCACAATCAAATCAAGAAACAAATATTTTACACCAAGCCAGACTTTGCATTAATAAGATTAATAAAGGGAAATATTTTAAAGTATCAGTGGAAGAGTGAAGAAACAAATAGCTCATGGACTTTTGTCAAACAGCAATTGGAACAAGAGAAGGAAAGGCAACCTGGGTGCATGGAAGTTATAGGAGGAACACAGCTCATAAGAACATAAGAACTTAAGAAATAGGAGCAGGAGTAGGCCATATGGTCCCTCGAGCCTGCTGCGCCATTCAATCAGATCATGACTGATCTTCAACCTCAACTCCACTTTCCTGCCCGATCCCTATATCCTTTGATTCCCCTTGAGTCCAAAAATCTATCCCTTTCAGCCTTGAATGTACTCAATGACTCAGCATCCACAGCCCTCTGGGGTAGAGAATTCCAAAGATTCACAACCCTCTGTGTGAAGAAATTCCTCCTCATCTCAGTCTTAAATGGCTGACCCCTCATCCTGCGACTATGCCCTCTAGTTCTAGACTCGACAGCCAGGGGAAACAACCACTCGGCATCTACCCTGTCAAGCCCCCTCATAATCTTATATATTTCAATGAGTATAGGCCCATTCTACTCAATATCTCCTTATCGGACAACCCTCTCGTCCCAGGAATTAATCTAGTGAACTTTTGTGGCACCGTCTCTAACGCAAGTATATCCTTCCTTAGATAAGGAGACCAAATCTGTTCGCAGTACTCCAGGTGAGGTCTCACAAAAGCTCTGTACAATTGTAGTAAGACTTCCTTACTCTTGTACTCCAACCCCCTTGCAATAAAAGCCAACATGCCATTTGCTTTCCTAATTGCCTGCTGTACCTGCATGCTAACTTTTTGTGTTTCTTGTACCAGGACACCCAAGTCTCTCTGGACACCAACATTTAATAGTTTCTCACCATTTAAAAAAATATTCTGTTTCTCGATTCTTCCTACCAAAGCGAATAACCTCACATTTCCCCACATTATACTCCATCTGCCACCTCCTTGTCCACTCACTTAACCTGTATATATCCCTTTGCAGACTCTTTGTGTCCTCCCCACTGCTTACTTTCCCACCTAGCTTTGTATCGTCAGTAAACTTGGACACATTACATTCGGGCCCTTCATCCAAGTCATTAATATGGATTGTAAATAGCTGAGGCCCAAGCATCGATCCTTGTGGTACCCCTCTAGTTACAGCCTGCCAACCTGAAAATGACCCGTTTATCCCTACTCTCTTTTCTGTCCATTAACCAATCCTCCATCCATACTTATATCTTACCCCCAACTCCATGAGCCGAAAGCCTTTTGAAAATCCAAATATACTACATCCACTTGTTCCTCTTTATCTACCCTGCTAGTTACATCCTCAAAAACTCTAATAAATTTGTCAAACACAATTTCCCTTTCATAAAACCATGTTGACTCTGCCTAATCATATTATGATGTTCCAAGTGCCCTGTTACCACTTCTTCAATAATGGATTCCAACATTTTCCCAATGACTGATGTCAGGCTAACTGGCCTGTAGTTCCCTGTTTTTTCTCTCTCTCCTTTCTTTAATAGCGGGGTTACATTTGCTACCTTCCAATCCACTGGGACGGTTCTACAATCTAGGGAATTTTGGAAGATCACAACCAACGCATCCACTATCTCTGTAGCCACCTCTTTGAGAACCCTCAGATATAGGCCATCAGGGCCAGGGGATTTAGCGGCTTTTAGTCCCATTAGTTTCTCAAGTACTTTTTAACTAACTTATGGAAACTTACGGTACTTAACGGTAACTAGCTTACTAAATTACTAATGGGATCATGTTGTGTACATGCCCTACCAGTAAATGCTCCCTTATTTGAAAGAGTACAAAAGACTTTCGATCTGTATCTGCGACTATCCCTGCACTAGGGATCTTCTGTGATGCAGTCACTGTGAATTCATTGGCCTTCAGAGGCAGCACCTACTATCATTGCAAACGTCTGTGTGGTTTTGGAACCTTCCCCTCATGTTGCCTATAGCCATTCTTCACAGACTTACTAACCTAAACAGTTGGTCCACCGCAACAGTCAGCTACCTGAACGTGGCGAAGGAGCAGAGCATGAGGCAACTTGGGCTCAGCAAGGAAATTGTGATTGAAGTGTGTCACGACGACCTACAAGGACAGTGAAGGTCACCACTGCCTTCAACTTTAATGCTATAGTGCCCTTCCAGGCATTTACAGAGGACATTATAGGAGCCAGCCAGTTCATTTGTTTGTCTTTTGAACAACTGATACTTTTTTAACATACAATGAAAAAAGTAAAGACTGTAAGATCAGATGAAAGTGAACAAACTTTATTTAATTGTGCAATGGCTATAGTGTATGTTTGTAATGTGTTTTGATAGTTCACGTGCCTCTTGTGTCAGCCTTGGCTCAGTTGGTAGCACTCTCACCTCTGAATCAGAGGTTGTGGGTTCAAGCCCCAGTCCAGAGGCTTGAGCACATAATCTTGGCTGACAGTTCAGTACTGTACAGAGGGAGTGCTGCACTGTCAGAGGTGCTGTCTTTCAAATGAGATGCTAAACCAATCCCTCTCAGGTGGACGAAAATGATCCTCATGGCACTATTTGAAGATCAGAGGAGTTCTGTCAGTGTCCTGGCCAATATTTATCCCTCAAACAACGTCACTAAAACAGATTATCTGATCATTTATCTCATTGCAGAATTTGACTGCCGCGTTTTCTACATTACAATCGTGACTATAAATCAAAAGTACTTCTTTGGCTGCAAAGCACCTTGGGATATCTAGAGGTTGTGAAAGGCACTATATAAATGCAAGTTTTCTTTCTCGGGCATTGTCAACTTCTCCATTTTTGTTGTGTATCTGCCCTACTAGTAAATGCTCCCCTATTTGAAAGAGTACGAAAGACCTTCGATCTGTATCTGTGACTATCCCTGCATCAGTACAAGGAATCTTCTGTGGTGCAGTCACCATGGATTCATTGGCCTTCAGAAGCAGCACCAACTGTCATTGCAAACATCTATCTGGTTTTGGGACCTTCCCCTCATGTTGCCCACAGCCATTCTTCAAGCAAGTTGAAGCTGGTCATGATTATATTTTGGAGTTTGGATTCTAAAGCCTCTAAACAGCAGTGGCAATATTCATGAGATATGCTCTTGCTCTGCCTATCTTGCATACCTGAGGTCTCTAGTGTAGATTTCACTGGTGAGTTTCTATCCCAAAAGACTCAGAGAGACTACGTAGAAAGCTGGGCCTTCATGCACTGGTTGACTCCTCTTCAACCCCCACAACTGTTACCCCTTCACATGTGCATTTTGACTCACCCTATGCTTATTCCTCAGCAGCACCAGCCATTTCTCCCTTAGAGTGTGCTGCAAATGGGGATTGTGATGGTTCAGAGCTCTGGTGACTGATATTCAGATTCAGGTGGAATGTGACCGCAATTTCCTTGCTCTGTGAAGAGAGCAGATGGCATATTATCAGTAAGTAATGCCATGCTTGTTGCCTCCTTTTGTATATTTGAGGGTTATTTCCCACCTCCAAAAATCTGCTCATGTTATTCCATAATTCCACAGTCCAATGCTGGATTAGCAAACTTTCAACACCTGTTAAGTAGCTTGTTAACCATTCAATAGAATTAAAGGATAATTATTACAATTATGTCACAATTGTGGCTTCAAATATTTAATTACCAATAATGAAATCGCATACTATTTTTCAAAACAGCTTGTTTCCCGCAATTTCATTGTAAAGTATGAAGGAAAGTGGGCATTTTTGCCTGTTTTTTGAGCAACAGAGGTTAAACTGACAGACCTATAGTTGCTGGGTTTATCCTTACACCCTTTTTTGAACAAGGGTGTAACATTTGCAATTCTCCAGTCCTCTGGCACCACCCCCGCATCTAAGGATGTTTGGAAGATTATGGCCAGTACCTCCGCAATTTCCACCCTTACTTCCCTCACCCTAGGATGCATCCCCTTCGGACCAGATGACTTATCTATTTCAAGTACAGCTAGCCTTTCTTGTATCTCTTCTTTATCAATTTTTAGCCCATCCGGTATCTCAACTATATCTTCCTTTACTGAGACTCTGGCAACATCTTCTTCTTTGGTAAAGACAGATGCAAAGTACTCATTTGGTACCTCAGCCATGCCCTCTGCCTCCATGAGTTGATTTACTTTATGGTCCCTAATCGGCCCCAACCCTTCTCTTACTACCCGTTTACTGTTTACATGCTGTAGAAGACTTTTGAATTCCTTTTTATATTAGCCGCCAGCCTATTCTCATACTCTCTCTTTGCCCCTCTTATTTCCTTTTTCACTTCCCCTCTGAACTTCCTATATTCAGCCTGGTTCTCACTTGTGTTATCAACCTGACATCTGTCATATGCCCCTTTTTTCTGCTTTATCTTACTCTCTATCTTTTTTGTCATCCAGGGAGCTCTAGCTTTAGTTGCCCTACCTTTCTCCCTCGTGGGAATGTGCCTAGACTGTACCCAAACCATCTCCCCTTTAAAGGCCGCCCACTGTTCATTTACAGTTTTGCCTGCCAATCTTTGATTCCAATTTACCCAGGCCAGATCTGTTCTCATCCCACTGAAATTGGCCCTCCCCCAATTGAGTAGTTTTACTTTAGAGTTGTCCGTGTCCTTTTCCATAGCTATTCCAATCCTTATGATACTATGATCACTGCTCCCTAAATGCTCCCCCACTGACACTTGCTCCACTTGGCGCGCCTCATTCCCTACAACCAAATCCAGCAATGCCTCCTTCCTCGTTGGGCCAGAAACGTACTGGTCAAGAAAGTTCTCCTGAACACATTTCAAAAATCCCTCCCCCCTCTTTGCCCTTTATATTATTATTATTATTATTATTATTATCCCAGTCTATATTAGGATGGTTGAAGTTCCCTGTTATTACTACTGTATAGCCTTTGCACCTCTCTGTAATTTCCCTGCAAATTTGCACCTCTATACTCTTCCCACTAGTTGGTGGCATATAGAATATAACCAGCAGTGTAAAGGTGCCTCTATTTTTTCTGAACTCTAACCAAATAGATTCTGTCCTTGATCCCTCCAGGACATCTTCTCTCTCTCTCAAGCACTGCAATATTTTCCTCAATCAATACTGCCACCTCACCTCCTTTCTTTCCTTCGCTATCTTTCTTGAACATCTTGTATCCAGGAATATTTAGCACCCAATCCTGCCCTTTTTTGAGCCAGGCCTCTGTTATCGCCACGACATCGTATTCCCATGTGGCTATTTAAGCCTGCAATTCACCAACCTTGTTTACTACGCTTCGTGCATTTACACACATGCACTGTAAACCAGTCTTTGACTTTCTTGTACTCTCTCTTAGTTTGCTCCCACCTAATACCATATTATTTCTTGCTCTCCCGATCCTTTGTTTCTCCTTTCCAATGCTACATCCTGGTGCCCAAACCCTCTGCCAAATTAGTTTAAACCCCCCCCCCCCACACCCGCCATAGCACTAGCGAACCTCCCCACGAGGACATTGGTCCCAGCTCTGTTGAGGTGCAACCCGTCCGCCTGTGCAAGTACCACCTCCCCCAGATCTGATCCCACATTCACTCTCTTCACCACCAGCGCACTGTGGCTGCAGTGTGTACCATCCACAGGATGCACTGCAGCAACTCGCCAAGGTTTCTTTGACAGCACTTCCCAAACCCGCGACCTCTACCACCTAGAAGGACAAGAGCAGCTGGCACATGGGAACAACACCACCTGCACATTCACCTCCAAGTCACACACCATCCCGACTTGGAAATATATCGCCGTTCCTTTATCGTCGCTGAGTCAAAATCCTGGAACTCCCTTCCTAACAGCACTGTGGGAGAACCTTCACCACACGGACTGCAGCGGTTCAAGAAGGCGGCTCACCACCACCTTCTCAAGGGCAATTAGGGATGGGCAATAAATGCCGGCCTCGCCAGCAATGCCCACATCCTATGAATGAATAAAAAAACAAATGCCCCAGGAATCTACAACCCTCCCTCCTGCACCATCTCTCCAGCCATGCATTCATCTGCTCTATCCTACTATTTCTATAGTCACTAGCACATGGAACTGGGAGTAATCTCAAGATTACTACCTTTGAGGTCCTGCTTCTTAATCTCTTTCCTAACTCCTTAAAATCTGCCTGTAGGACCTCATCCCTCTTTCTACCTATGTCGTTGGTACTGATATGGACCATGAGCTCTGGCTGTTCACCCTCCCCCTCCAGAATGTTCTGCAGCCGCTCAGTGACATCCTTGACCCAGGCATCAGGGAGGCAACGTACCATCCTGGAATCATGTCTGTGGCCGCAGAAATGCCTATCTGCTCCCCTAAATATAGAATCCCCTAACACTACTGCTCTCCTGACCCTTCCCCGCCCCCCCCGTACAGCTGAGCCACCCCTGGTGCTATGGTCATGGCTCTGGCTGCACTCTGAAGAGGAATTCCGTCCCTCACCAGTATTCAGAACTGAGATACCCTCAGGGAACTCCTGCACTGCTGCCTGGTCCTCCTTGCCTGCCTGGTGGTCACCCAGTCCCTCTTTGCCTGCACTCTCTTAAGTTGTGGGATGACCACCTCCTGAAACATGCTATCCACATTGCTCTCAGCCTCAAGGATGCACTGCAGTGATGCCAGCTTCTTCCGAAATCCGGAGCTCAACCTCCACCAGCTGATGACACTTGCTGCACATTTGGTTGTCCAAGACACGGGAAGCGTCCTGGAGCTCCCACATGGCACACGATGTGCATTCAACGGGACTGAGGTTCCCTGCCATGCTTCTATTTATTAGATTACTAACTCACTTAACAGAAATAAACTAAAGACTTAAAATACTCTTATTAATTCACTTACTGTTTAGTTACATATTTACACATTTATGGTCTGTTGGAGATGTAACATGAACACCAAAACTGGTGGTTAATTAACAGAGAATGAAAAAAATGCAAAGACCATGATAATTAAAATTCATCTTGAATTATATTGTACTTAAGATTGAACCACTTTATGCAAACAATGCAGAATGAATTAATGCAGACTAGAGGAACAGCACAGGGGTGAATTTCTATGCCTTTATATCATTTTTTCAGGGCTTTCTTGGCTCTTGCACTGAGGTAAAATTGGACAAGCAGGAGAACTCCTGTGGAAATTCACCCCTCCATGTATTCTGCAAGAATCTATGAACAATATGTACATAAAAGGTTATTGTACTGAAAAGTGCAGTGCTACATAAAAAACCGTGGCCTATATTCAGATAATTAAACATTATTTTTCAGAATGGATATGATGAAGACTATAACCTAGAAGTTGATGTTGGTGAGGTCAGTGGGTGAATGCCATAACACATTCATATAACATTCTCCTGTCCACTATTTTAATTATGTGGAGAGTGTGACATGACACCAGATCAAAATTGATTCCATTTAGTTTTTAGCAGTGTGGAATTACTGAGGTGAATACAATATAGCAGGCTGGTTCTTTTTCTGCAGGAGCTGTGCCTCTGAAGCTATTTTGAAATTAAATCTTTGCAAATGATTGAGAAAATTTAATTTAAGTAGTATCAAGATGTGTAGAATCGAAGAACATATTATTACAATAATGATTTATTGCATAAGAGTGCACCTTCTTCCATTCCAACTGAGTATTAATTGCTCTTTAGAGTATCTTTCTGTCAAAACTGGCTTCACGCATAGATTCTGAAGTAGTGCGTATCGTCTGAACAGTCGAGATATGTAAGTGTTTCATGATTCTAAAGACCACAGCATACAAATTGTGCAATTTTTGACTTTTGGTTATCATAAGTAATATTTAAATTCCTGGAGAATAACCATCAATCTCTCCAGTGATTTTTGTTATGCTGCTGCAAACCTAATCATTCTTAGCATTTCTACTCCCAGGTGAATACTCTGCACTGGGCAGATCTTGATTCTTGATTCCAACGTCATAAAATAGGAGCAGCTCACTCACATTATTTGAAAATAACAACAATAAAAGCAATAGAATTTTAAATTGCAGGTTATTTAAAAAAAAGCCACTGGTTAAACTCCTACTCCCCTATGCAGGTCAGTATTAGAATGTAATGGGATGGTTTTTCCACTCAGTAGCTGAAGGCAGGTTTTCTACTGTGGGCACTAAGAGAACCATTGGGCCCTAGTGGTATCTCACAATCGCCAAAGCCGGAGTATTAGAAATCTGCCAGCAGCTCTGTTTTTAGTGTTTTCACTAAATGAAAAATTCTGAATCCACTGATGATGGTGCTGTTCTTATTCATCACCAACAATAAAGTCCAGCCAGCAATATGTACGGGTGGATTAAATCTAGGAAAACAAGATTTATCTTCCTTATCTTGACCGAAAGGTACAATTAATTTCATATTAAATCCAGCAAAGCCAGAAATATGATGTTGAGAATAATAATCTTTCTATTTGCTCTACAATGATTGACACCCACAGGGAAGAACTCTGCAAAAGGACTTCATTTTCACAGCTTTTGTTGACTTGTCCTACTCATTCACAAATTAAAAGCAATGATCGCATCTACATTACATCTAAATTTTGTACCTTATTTTTACCTTTTTGTCATAAGAAGCTGAGCTGAAGATAGGCAACAACCTTTAAATTTAAAATAATAAAAAAAAATCATCGGCAAATGAAGCTATAGGTCCATTTGTCAATAGACACTTGTTGATGTGGGAGTCCCAAAGGTAGTTAAACGGGATGATTGCAGGCACTTATGTTACCAAAGGATGCGAAGAAGGGAACAATCAAAATCCTCTCCTGATTGGACACTAATCAGATTGATAAGGCTCAGAGCAACTCACCACTTCCATCTCCTTTGGATCACTGCCTAAAACTTGTCATTCAAAGATTGAACCTAATAACTGACAAACATCCTACCAGATGTTGTACAAGTTTAGGTTACCAGGGTGAAGGACATAATAAGTAGGAGTTCTGAATTCAAAATAGAAACTTATGCCTGTATAATCATATGTGTGACATTGCTACAGTAGTGATCATCTGAATAGCACAAATATTTTTTTTAAAGTGCAATCAAGTCTTATTCTGAGGATAATATATGTCTAAGCTCAGCATTAAATGATTCAATGGCCTCCATTTTAGCACCCACTATCGGGTGCGTTCCTGGCGGGGGGCTCCGAAAATCGGGGAATCCCGGAGCGGGTCAGCAGCCCGGCTCCAACCCGCCCACTTCCGGGTTCCCCACAGACGCGCCGACGTGCACACGCAGCCCCCGCATGTGGGACTCCCGCAGGCAATTAAAGCCAGCGGGGTGCCACTTGAGACTATTTACATTGCTATTTCTGGTCATTAACAGACCTGATTAAGGGAATATGTCTGGAGGGGTGGGATTTTAGAAACAACTGGGACTGTTTCCCATACTGGGGGAAACACTCCCAGTTGAAATGGACATGTTGCAGCTATCAGCCTGTGGCAGCTGCAAAGGTCCATTCGACAGGTGGTGGGGGGAGACCCTCACTCATTGCAGGAGGCCACTCTGTCACTTGGGACAAAGTTTGGCCTCCCCAACCCTCCTCCTGACAATCAAATTCACCAACTTGCACACTTACCCCGGGGTCCAGAGACATGTACCTACCTTGCGGACCCCCTCAGATGTACATCTTCTGGATGGGGGCCGCCGTAGCTGCAGTCATGAGCTCCTCGGAGGGCGAACAGCATCAACAGCCTCGCCATCCACCTCTGACACATGGAGCTCCACAACACAATGCTGTGACACATCCACCTGCACAGCAGGAGGGAGGGCAACCGCAGAAAGAGATGCGTCGCAGGGGGCACTACCCTCGCCACAGGGTCCACAGACCGAGGCTCAGCTTCCTGGACCTCTCTGAGCAGCAGTGCACATGGAGGCTCAGAGTCACTCGACATGTAGTCGTGGACATCTGCAGCTTCCTTCATGCCGAGCTGCTCCCGGCTGGCCCGAGCACCATCTTCTTACCTGTCTCTGTCAACGTCACCACTGCCCTCAACAACTTCTCCTCCGCATTCTTCCAGGGTGCAACCGGGGACATCGCCGACGTCTCTCAGTCGTCTGCACAAAAGAGCCCTGCAAATACACCTACACCCACTCTGCAGTGACACAATGGGTGGCATCAGTTGTGGGTCTTCATAGTGATCCTCAGGAAAGGGCATTATTGCACAAACCAGACAAGATTCGCAAAGACGTGGCAGTAGTGGTACCAATATAATATGTGATGTGAGTTGGTCAGAAATTAAATAGCAGTAAAAACCATGACAAACCCTCAAACACCCTTGTTCATCCCCTTCATGCTCACAACGTGTTTGCCTTACTCTTCCTACTGCACATATGTGATGCATGCCTTGTGGCTGCAGCACAGGTAGTGGCAGGTTGGGTGAGGCTGACCGTCAAAGAGATGCATGAGAGGGTGAGTATGAGAAAGAGCCATGAGATTGTATGAGGATTGGGTTGAGTGGTAGTGGCGGGATGAGTACTGGCGAGGTGAGTAAGTGCAGGTAAGATGAGGATGAGCTTTGAGTGGGAATGAGGGATGATGTGACAGAGTAGTGTTGGCAGTGCAGAAGGAGATGTGGGGTTGGGGCGGTGATGTGGCAGACGGAGTGTAGGGGAATGAGTAAGTGTACTCACTTTGGCTGACCTACTTAGGTCATTGCAGCGCCTCCTGCACTGTATGCATGTGGGCGATATGTTGGTGGTGCAGGTGACCCCCTATGCCACCTCGAGCCAGGCCTTCCCGGTGCCAGAGGCAGGCCGCTTCCTCCTGCCCGCCGGGAGGATGATCTCTGTCCTCCCCCTCCTCTTCACCCCATCTAATGATACCTGGAGTGAGGCATCATTAAACTGGGAGCAGCCTTCCCCCTGGGCTGCTCCATGCTGTAATTTTTCCTTTTTCTTGCAGCATCTGTCAGTGGTGGACTGCCCCTTTAAATAGAGCTCCTCCAGCTGACAGAGCTTACTGCACATGTGCAGTCCGCCCGACGCGCAGATCAGCAGTGGGGAACCCGGAAGACCAGGTAAGTGGATCCAATTAGGCTGTGATCGGGCGGGCAGTGGGGGGACTGATTTCGCCGGGCGCGCCCCCCCGCCGCGAACCCACAGCCCTGGTAACATCGAGCCCAATGTGTTAGTACTAGTTCCCTTCTGGAAATTGTACATGCATATTACATCATAAGTGTAATGTAGCTGTCCATGTTAACAGTATCACTTTTACTAACTTTCCACAACAGAATGACAACGTGTGATCCTTATCCAAATTTGCTTCATGTTTTTATTATAATAAATACAAAAAAAAATTCTAGCTGTCAACAATCTATGTGGTTGAATTTCCTCTGGGAGGGTCTCCCGGATGTCCACCATAATTTTGGTGGAAGATGGCAGAATCCCTGGAGAAGTGGCATGTACAGCATTTATTTATATTTCTCTGGGGTTTCTGTGGAATGGAAGTTACAGCGGTCAGTCAGGAGAGCCCCTGCAAAAGTTAGTGACATGTACCTTTTGAACCTTCAAATGTTCTCATCTTGGTGCAGTGCAATTTAAAATTGTATTATTTTACACTTATCCTGATTCTTTAGGCAAATGTGGTTAAGCTCATGACTTGATGGATCCAAAATGAGAAACCTGATATAGCATAAGAATTGCACATAGATGAAAATCACCTAGTTATAGAAAATAACTGCACTGTACTCATAGAAGCATTTAAGGGGAAGCTGGTTAAGTACATGAGGAAGAAAGGAATAGAAAGATATGTTGATAGGGTAAGATGAAGTAAGGTGGGAGGAGGCTTGTGTGGAGTATAAACACAGTCATTGACCTGTTGGGCCAAATGGCTTGTTTCTGTGCTGTAAAATTCTATGTAATTCTATGTACCTTGAAGAAATGCGTACCATTGTGTTGCCATTTTAGTCAAATGATATTCCTACACTCCAACTGTATTAAGATCATATTCTGAACTATGTCTTGGCCTGTTTTTTCTCCTGTTAGCATCTGACTGGTTTTCAGGCACAAAAGAGAAAATTAATCTTTTACCATTTGTTGGCATTATATTTGTTGTGAACAGGTAGAGTGTATTGTAAACAGTTCTTGTTTTTAAAAGTTTATCATATTTTGAAAAGCTTTGACAAAGTTGCACTTTTGCTTAATCATCCCTACCATTTACTTTAGTTGATGCTTTGCTGACTTTTAGTATTGACTCACTGGGCCCGATATTACCAGGGCGGCGGGTTCGCGGCGGGGGTGTCCATTGGGCACGTGGGTAATGCGCCCGGTGAAATCAGTTTGCCCCGCGCGCAATCACAAGCTAATTGGATCCACTTACCTCTTGTTCCGGGTTCCCCGCTGCGGAGCTGCGCGGCGGGCGGACTGCGCATGTGCAGTAAAGTCTGTCAGCTGGAGGAGCTCTATTTAAAGGGGCAGTCCTCCACTGACTGATGCTGCAAGAAATTGGAAAAATTACTGCATGGAGCAGCCCAGGGGGAAGGGGCTGCTCCCAAGTTTAATGATGCCTCACTCCAGGATGGGGTGAGGAGGAGGGGGAGGACACAGATCTTCCCCCCGACGGGCGGGAGGAAGCGGCCTGTCTCTGCCACCAAGAAGGCCTGGCTCGAGGTGGCAGAGGAGGTCACCTGCACCACCAACATATCGCCCACCTGCATACAGTGCAGGAGGTGCTGCAATGACCTAAGTAGGTCAGCCAAAGTGAGTACACTTACTCATTCCCCTACACTCCGTCTGCCACATCACCGCCCCCACCCCACATCTCCTTCTGCACTGCCAACACTACTATGTCACATCACCCCTCACACCCACTCAAACCTCATCCTCATCTTACCTGCACTTGCTCACCTCGCCAGTACTCATCCCGCCACTACCACTCAACCCAATCCTCATACAATCTCATGGCTCTATCTCATACTCACCCTCTCATGCATCTCTTTCACAGTCAGCCTCACTCAACCTGCCACTACCTGTGCTGCAGCCACAAGGCATGCATCACATATGTGCAGTAGGCAGCGTAAGGCAAACGTGTCGTGAGCATGAAGGGAATGCACAAGGGTGTTTGAGGGTTTCTCATGGTTTTTACTTATATTTAATTTCTGAGCAACTCACATTACATATTATATTGGCACCACTACTGTCACGTCTTTGCGAATCTTGTCTGATTTGTGCAATAATGCCCTTTCCTGAGGATCACAATGAAGACCCACAACTGATGCCACCTATTGTGTCACTGCAGAGTGGGTGTAGGTGTATTTGCAGGGCTCTTTTCTGCAGACGACTGAGAGACATCGGCGGTGTACCCGAAGGCACCCTGGAAGGATGCGGAGGAGAAGTTGTTGAGGGCAGTGGTGACTTTGACAGAGACAGGTAAGAAGATGGTGCTCGGGCCAGCCGGGAGCAGCTCGGCATGAAAGAGGCTGCAGAAGTTCACGACTACATTTCGAGTGACTCTGAGCCTCCGTGTGCACTGCTGCTTAGAGGGGTCCAGGAAGCTGAGCCTCGGTCTGTGGACCCTGTGGCGAGGGTAGTGCCCCCTGCAACGCATCTCTCTCTGCGGTTGCCCTCCCTCCTGCTGTGCAGGTGGATGTGTCACAGCACTGTTTTGTGGAGCTCCACGTGTCAGAGGTGGACGGCGTGGCCGGCAAGGATGGTGATGCTGTTCGCCCTCCGAGGAAATCATGACTGCAGCTACGACGGCCCCCATCCGGAAGGTACACCTACCTTGCGGACCCCCTCAGATGTACATGTGTCTGGACACCGGGGTAAGTGTGCAAGTTGGTGAATTTTGTTGTTAGGAGGAGGGTGGTGGAGGCCAAGCTTTGTCCAAAGTGACAGAGCAGCCTCCTGCAATGAGTGAGGGTCTTCCCCCCACAACCTGTCAAATGGACCTTTGCAGCTGCCACAGGCTGATAGCTGCAACACATCCATTTGAACTGGGAGTGTTTCCCCCAGTACGGGAAACAGTCCCAGTTGTTTGTAAAATCCCAACCCTCCTGAAATATCTCCTGAATCAGGTCTGTAAACGACCTGAAATACCTGAATAAATGGCTTAAGTGGCACCCCGCCGGCTTTAATTGCCTGCGGGAGTCCCACATGCGGGAGCTGCGCGCGCATGTCAGCGCGTCTGTGGGAAACCCTGAAGTGGGCGGGTTGGAGCCGGGCTCCCGCCCCGCCCCAGGAATCCCCGATTTTCGGAGCCCCCCCCGCCAGGAATGCACCCGATTGCGAGTACTAAAATCGACCCCACTGTTACTTACTTCAGTCCGTTTGTTTCTTTTTTTGATGCCAACAGCTGGTTTTACAATTTGTGTTGACTGCCATGGATTCTCCCAGTGACTGAAACCTGCATAACAGTTTAAATTGTTTTTAGACATCATCTGACTTCAAAAGTTTGAAGTCTCCTGCAGACTCAACAAAAGACCGCAAAGTCAGGAATTTCCTTGGAGCTGCTCCCACTTCATCGCTGTAATTTCACTGGATGTCCAGTGGAAACCCTGTTTACAGGCTTAAATGGGGTTTCCGTCATACTTTCGGCAAAGTTACAGAGATGGAGCGGGAGCAACTCTGTGGAAATTTATGGTCCATATATTTCTCTGGGAGGCTAATGTGATGTGAATATCTGAGCTCCGTTCCTCTCTACAAATAGATCACAGGATCACACAATAAAAATAGAAAAGGAAGGCCGTTCAGCTAATCTTAGCTTCGAAAGACCATGCAGTTTCCACCCCCCACCCCCCCGCACCGGCCACCTTCCATCATGGCATCCAGTTGTTGCTCAAATTATCCAAGGATTTCACCTCATCTGAAAGCACATTTCATGTATTGATCACTCTATGTGTGGAAAGCTTCCTGGTATCAGCCGTAAATTTGCCTTTTACTAGTTTGATCCTGTGTCCACTTTTCCTACTGTTATCATTTAGTTTGAAGTAATTTTTGAGATCTACCTTTTCCATACTATTTACTATCTTATATATTATACCTCTATGAGATCACCTCTCAGTCACCTCTTTTCGAAGCCCAAGTCTCCAGCCCTTTCTCATACTTCTATCCTTTAATGCTGGGGATAAACACACAGCTCTTCCTTGAACTGCCTCCAGCACTTTGTCACTTATATCTTGGTGACCAGAACTGGACACAGTACTGACCAGAGCACTATACAGATTTTCTCTGCCTTGTACGCTACTACTTTGGTTATATTTTCTTTGATGTTTACTACTCTGCAATGGCTGGACATGTTGAGTGCCAAGTCTAATCAGAACCTTAGATCACTTACAGCATTTCGACACCATTCATGGAGTACTTACGTTGCCCATGTTTCCTTCCTATGTGCAGTACTTTACACTTGTGCTTGTTAAATTTCATCAATCATTGTCCTGCCCATTTACATAATTTGTTCAATTCAATTTGTGGTTCCTGAGCTACCCCCTCAGATATAATTGTTCTTCTTAGTTTGATATCATCTGCAAATTTGACCATTTGCATTGAGTCTCTGAAATCAAGTTGTTGATGTAAACTAGAAACAGTAGGATCCCCAACACCATCTCTGAGATACCCCATCCTGTACCTCTCCCCAGCTGACATAAGTTCTCCAACAAGCACTTTCTACCCTTCAGACAATTTCTTATCCATTCCCAAGTTTACCCTGAATCCCCACCACTTTGAGCTCAGCTTGTAGTCTATCAAAAATCTTGATACGCTACATTCTACACTCCAGTTAGGATATCACTTAGTCAAAAAGGTCAAGAAGCTTGGTCAGATGGGATATTCTTTTCTGAATCTATATTGATTGTTGTTTACTAGGTTATTATTGTACAAGTAACCCTTGAATTTATTTCTGCTAATCATTCCCATTATTTTACCCATATTGATGTAAGACTAATGGGCCGGAAGTTGCCTGATGTTGCTTTGTCACCCTTTTTGAAAATAAGCATCATGTAAATCAATCTACTGGAATTTTATGGTTGCCTCTTTTCTGATTGCCCACTCACTATTGTAGTACTGAAAATAATATTTTTACTATTACGTTTTACATCTTTCTTCATGTTTCACTTTGCCTCTTTGACCACCCTTTTAACACGTTTCCATGGCTCGGAAATTGCGCTGAGAGGTGAACCAACGTCGCCCGCTGCTCATAAGTAACTAAATCACCCACAAACTTTTTGCGGGTTTCTGGGCACCAACTTGCTTCAGTGGAGACCGGCAAGAAGTACAGCATCCCAGGCTGAGCTGTGACAGCGGAGAAAGGATCTCTCTCTCCCCTCAACCAATCAGCTCGAAGCATCATTGACAAATGACACAGTCCAAACCAGGAAGTGGCAGGTAGATTAGTAAATTCTCTATAAAATTAGGTAGAGAAAGCAAAATAAAGAGAGTGTAAGATTAAAAGACAGAGGTAAAAGAGAAAGAAAATTAGTAAAAAATAACAATAATAATTTTTTTTAAAAATGTCCCCAACAACGATTAATATCGGGAGGAATGTGACTCTACATTTTTAAAAGTTAATTTTCAGCGTAGGAGAGGTTATTTGGCAGTTATTAATAATTACCACATTGTTAAAAGTTAGTTTAGACCCCAAAAAAAACCCATCATAACTTTTTTATGGTGTGATTTTTTTAAATTCGTTCATGGGATGTGGGCGTCGCTGGCGAGGCCGGAATTTAGTGCCCATCCCTAATTGCCCTCGAGAAGGTGGTGGTGAGCCGCCTCCTTGAACCGCTGCAGTCCGTGTGGTGACGGTTCTCCCACAATGCTGTTAGGAAGGGAGTTCCAGGATTTTGACCCAGCGACAATGAAGGAACGGCGATATATTTCCAAGTCGGGATGGTGTGTGACTTGGAGGGGAACGTGCAGGTGGTGTTGTTCCCATGTGCCTGCTGCACTTGTCCTTCTAGGTGGTAGAGGTCGCGGGTTTGGGAGGTGCTGTCGAAGAAGCCTTGGCGAGTTGCTGCAGTGCATCCTGTGGATGGTACACACTGCAGCCACAGTGCGCCGGTGGTGAAGGGAGTGAATGTTTAGGGTGGTGGATGGGGTGCCAATCAAGCGGGCTGCTTTATCTTGGATGGTGTCGAGCTTCTTGAGTGTTGTTGGAGCTGCACTCATCCAAGCAAGTGGAGAATATTCCATCACACTCCTGACTTGTGCCTTGTAGATGGTGGAAAGGATTTGGGGAGTCAGGAGGTGAGTCACTCGCCGCAGAATACCCAGCCTCTGACCTGCTCTCGTAGCCACAGTATTTATATGGCTGGTCCAGTTCAGTTTCTGGTCAATGGTGACCCCCAGGATGTTGATGGTGGGGGATTCAGCGATGGTAATGCCGTTGAATGTCAAGGGGAGGCGGTTAGACTCTCTCTTGTTGGAGATGGTCATTGCCTGGCACTTATCTGGCGCGAATGTTACTTGCCACTTATGAGCCCAAGCCTGGATGTTATCCAGGTCTTGCTGCATGCGGGCTCGGACTGCTTCATTATTTGAGGGGTTGCGAATGGAACTGAACACTGTGCAATCATCAGCGAACATCCCCATTTCTGACCTTATGGTGGAGGGAAGGTCATTGATGAAGCAGCTGAAGATGGTTGGGCCTACGACACGGCCTTGAGGAACTCCTGCAGCAATGTCCTGGGGCTGAGATGACTAGCCTCCAACAATCACTACCATCTTGCTTTGTGCTAGGTATGACTCCAGCCACTGGAGAGTTTTCCCCCTGATTCCCATTGACTTCAATTTTACTAGGGCTCCTTGGTGCCACACTCGGTCAAATGCTGCCTTGATGTCAAGGGCAGTCACTCTCACCTCACCTCTGGAATTCAGCTCTTTTGTCCATGATTTGGACCAAGGCTGTAATGAGGTCTGGAGCCGAGTGGTCCTGGCGGAACCCAAACTGAGCATCGGTGAACAGGTTATTGGTGAGTAAGTGCCGCTTGATAGCGCTTTCGACGACACCTTCCATCACTTTGCTGATGATTGAGAGTAGACTGATGGGGCGGTAATTGGCCGGATTGGATTTGTCCTGCTTTTTGTGGACAGGACATACCTGGGCAATTTTCCACATTGTCGGGTAGATGCCAGTGTTGTAGCTGTACTGGAACAGCTTGGCTAGAGGCGCAGCTAGTTCTGGAGCACAAGTCTCCAGCACTACAGCTGGGATGTTGTCAGGGCCCATAGCCTTTGCTGTATCCAGTGCACTCAGCCGTTTCTTGATATCACGTGGAGTGAATCGAATTGGCTGAAGACTGGCTTCTGTGATGGTGGGGATATCGGGAGGAGGCCGAGAAGGATCATCCACTCAGCACTTCTGGCTGAAGATGGTTGCAAACGCTTCAGCCTTGTCTTTTGCACTCACGTGCTGGACTCCGCCATCATTGAGGATGGGGATGTTTGCAGAGCCTCCTCCTCCCGTTAGTTGTTTAATTGTCCACCACCATTCACGACTGGATGTGGCAGGACTGCAGAGCTTTGATCTGATCCGTTGGTTGTGGAATCGCTTAGCTCTGTCTATAGCATGTTGCTTCTGCTGTTTAGCACACATGTAGTCCTGAGTTATAGCTTCACCAGGTTGTCACCTCATTTTTAGGTACGCCTGGTGCTGCTCCTGGCATGCTCTTCTACACTCCTCATTGAACCAGGGTTGATCCCATGGCTTGTTGGTAATAGTAGAGTGAGGAATATGCCGGGCCATGAGGTTACAGATTGTGCTGGAATACAATTCTGCTGCTGCTGATGGCCCACAGCGCCTCATGGATGCCCAGTTTTGGGCTGCTAGATCTGTTCTGAATCTATCCCATTTAGCACGGTGGTAGTGCCACACAACACGTTGGATGGTGTCCTCAGTGCGAAGACGGGACTTCATCTCCACGAGGACTGTGCGGTGGTCACTCCTACCAATACTGTCATGGGCAGATGCATTTGCGACAGGTAGATTGGTGAGGACGAGGTCAAGTAAGTTTTTCCCTCGTGTTGGTTCGCTCACCACCTGCCGCAGGCCCAGTCTGGCAGCTATGTCCTTCAGGACAGTAGTGGTGCTACCGAGCCACTCTTGGTGATGGACGTTGAAGTCCCCACCCAGCGTACGTTTTGTGCCCTTGCTACCCTCAGTGCTTCCTCCAAGTGGTATTCAACATGGAGGAGGACTGATTCATCAGCTGAGAGAGGGCAGTTGGTGGTAATCAGCAGGAGGTTTCCTTGCCCATGTTTGACCTGATGCCATGAGATTTCATGGGGTCCAGAGTCAATGTTGAGGACTCCCAGGGCCACTCCCTCCTGTACTGCCACCTCTGGTGGGTCTGTCCTGCCGGTGGGACAGGACATACCCAGGGATGGTGATGGAAGAGTCTGGGACATTGGCTGAAAGGTATGATTCTGTGAGTATGGCTATGTCAGGCTGTTGCTTGACTAGTCTGTGGGACAGCTCTCCCAATTTTGGCACAAGTCCCCAGATGTTAGTAAGGAGGACCTTGCAGGGTCGACTGGGCTTGGTTTGCCGTTTTCGTGTCCGGTGCCTAGTGGTCTGATGCCGGGTGGTCCGTCCGGTTTTATTCTTATTATGACTTTTCATAGCGAGATTTTACAACTGAGTGGCTTGCTGGGCCATTTCAGAGGGCAATTAAGAATCAATCACATTGCTGTGGGTCTGGAGTCACATTTCGGCCAGACCGGGTAAGGACGGCAGGTTTCCTTCCCTAAAGGACATTAGTGAACCAGATAGGTTTTTACGACAATCCGATAGTTTCATGGCCACCATTACTGATACTGGTATTTTAATTCCAGATTTTTTATTTAATTAATTGAATTTAAATTCGCCAGCTGCCGTGGCGGGATTTGAACTCATGACTCTGGATTTTCGTCCAGGCCTTCAGATTACTAGTTAGTTTCCAGCTCTTCATTTGCCCTGAAATAACTGTGAGCTCTGTTAGCCTCGCCTTTATTTCATGACCAATTTCCGGGCCTATGTGTTCCTTTATTTATTCAGTGAACTCTCACCTTTCACTCTTGCAGGATATGTAAAGGTTATTCTGCCTCCTTATTTTGCTTAGGTTTCAGTTTTGCCAAGCAGCGCATCTCGATCTCAAAGTCAGACAGATGTGGAATTCAATTCAGAATGTTCTAAAAATAAATTGTTGGCCAAGCAACCTTCTATGCCAAATTATGTGGCCAGGCTAAGCAGAAAACATTGATGTTCTTTGGGGCTTCTATAACCTCCTTCAGCACAAATCCAATTTCTATTCAATCTTAAGGTTCTGCAATTTGCTTGATGCAACCGAACACCAATTCTGTTTGTATGGCTAAAAGACTGATATACAGATAGGGCGGACAGTAGGGGGCCTGGAAGATGTCCGGTGCTTCCTCTTCTACTGCTGCCAGTTGCATGTGGCAGACAGGGAAAAAATGGCCAACAATAGTCCAAACGAAGGCAAGGCAAGGAAATCCCGGCAGGCTGGTGATGCGGCAGCAGGCCTCACCATCAAACTTTCTGTCATTCTTTACCGCCTCCTGTTTGTTATTGGGTAACAATGCAAAGGAGAATTCCACCCTCATCTCATCTTATAAATACACAGTTATAGAAATTGCCAAGAAACGTTAAGCCTTTGGCTTGATGTGGTCTACATCAAAATTTAGAGGAGTAATTTTATTCGAACAGTCAGAATGTGCAGAAAGCGCTCTTCACAATGGACATTAAACCAGTACTATCAGATCAGGAAGGCTCAGGGTTGTACTCCCATTACTTCACAGTTCCAAAAAAAAGCACAGGAGAATTTCAGTCCATATCAAATCTGAGGATCTTGAATTCCTTTATTTTAAATGGAAAAATAAAGACAGAAACCATCTCATGGATCATCCAAGCAATGTGCTCAGGATGCTAACACACAGCAATAGACCTTAAGGATGTATATTTTATATAGGAATTATAGATTCTCACAGAAAATAATTGAGTTTCAAATGGAAACAGTGCTTTACCAGTATAGAGTACATCCGTTTGGTTTCACCTCAGATCCCAGATGATCATCAAATGCCTGCTGGTGGCAGTATAGTTTTGAGGATGCAGTTTTTCTAATTTCACCCTATCTGAAAAATGGGCTGAGAAGAGTTCTCTCCTGGCATTTCTAGTGTGTGACTGAAAGATTTTCATGAATCCTTTTGCACAGTGATGACTGACAATAACAAGGCATCTTGATCATCAACAAGATGGCCTATACCCTAAAGTGGTGGCTTCAAGGAACAAGTATACGCCCTAAGTTGTGCCTCCTCCATCCTTTGTTGCAGTGATCGATGCCTTCTGGAAGGTGTGGTGCCCATCTAAAGAGACTATTCTAATTTTGTGGTGGTCATCTTTTGAGCCAACAGTTGGAGGGTCCCTTTCAAAAACGCTAGCTGGAACAGTTTGCAAGCTTTCACCAAGAAAAACTGTCTTGATCTAACAGTTCAGGATAACAACTGCTTCAGTGCTGCAATGTTCCAAGCCAGCCTGAACATACAGATTTTAAAAGTCCCACTACCATTTTCAGCACTATTTTGGTAGATTCCATAGGTATGTGAGGTTTGAATGAATGAGAAAGAATGTTAGCCTTTCTACCACATGTATGACATTCCTCATACAACTTCTACACATCCATACATCATTAGGACTTGGTCCCTAACTCCAACTACATGAACAACTGCAATGATTCTCTGCAGCATCAAACATGAAGCTTTTTAAGTCCTCCCTCCCCCATTTCATTCATATCAGTGGTTTTGAAATTTCAGCAACTAACATTTGTTTGCCATTGAATAAATAAGATACTGAATGAACTCTGGCAACATTCAAACTAGTCTTGGAATTCAATGGACAAAACAAATTGATGACTTTGCGCTTATCTATTAGATGGTTGATACCATTCATTCCTATGTGTTATTTTGTACTGTGGTTACTAACACATTTTCTATTATCACAAGAGCTTAGAAATGAAAATAGTTGCCATTATGTGTGGATAAATGCTATTTTAACACAGACATTAATGTAATTATTTTAAATGAATTAATGCCGCCATTAAAATACTGGGTAAAGGAATGTCATGTGACGGTGTTAAATGTTCAACAGCTAATATTACTAACAGTATATTTCTAGGCTAATGACACAGCTAAGCTGGAGGCCTCAGGGGATAAATATTCTGTGTGACTATGACTGCTAACATTTGCAAGTTGACAGCTATCTATGAATCAAGCAGACAAACATTCATTTAGAACTTTTACCACACATAATCATATGCACCGTAATAGTGCTTTGAAACTTCATTATTTTGTTAGCAGATTTTTCTGGTCCTTATTAACAGAACAATATGTGGTGGATTTTCCCCACGAGCAGACTTTGGGAAGCTGGTCAGCAGAATGCACCGACCAGCCACTCAGTAGTCCCGGTGGAAGGCCCAGTCCATTTTGAGGGCCCGGGCTCATTAGCGTTCGGGACGATGGGCAGTGGCCTGAGATCGAGTGCCCCTGGGCAGCCCACCAGCTCTGGGCCGTCACAATATCGGGCAGCCCAGCCGGCCTCAAGGACTGTGGGTGTGGGGGGGGGGAGGGGTCTGATGTCTGAAGAGGGGGAGCTGGAGCAGCAGTGGCCCAGGCTGGTTTTGTGGAGCTCTCCTGCTCCCCCGGCCCCATAAAATAAAGAGGAACTTTCCTCTTCACCCGGGCCGCCAGCTGATACTGGTCAGAGTGTGCATGGTGCATGCGCTGCCCAGTTCAATCTAAAAATGGCAAGCATAGGACCCCCAATTTGCATCTTAAATGGCCTTACCGCCAGGCTGAGTGGGTCACTATGACCATCCAGCTGTAAGTATGGGAATCATTGCTATAGGCGCAGTAGATCATTGCCCACCAATTTTGGGGTGTTACCACCCCATTTCCATCAAGCCAGAGGTCTGAAAATTCACCCCTCTATGTCAAAAATTTGATACAGTATGAAGAAATACTAGGAAGGCTAGGCCTTCCCTCAAGAAACAGCAAAACACATGAATTTTGACAAAAAAAAATGTACATTTCCCCATTATTCTAAAAATGTACCTTTGATTATGTTGGAATGTTTGACATTAACTCAAACCAGACCTTAAGGAGTCAATCATTTATTTTCTTCCATAATGATGGAGACCTGTTCCATTTGGATAATTTTCTTGCTAGAAGCAATGTCAGACATGACTAAACACTATGGTTTCATCCAAATTTTTAAAAAGAGGATATCTACTTCAGGATGCAGAAAGCAGACGATAATGTTATTTCAACCTGTTATTTCACTTCAGGCATGTTCACAGCACATTTTAATGAGCCTGTAGCCTTTTTTAGTCTTCCAGGTACCTTTTGATTTATTGGAATTTGCTGTGGAACCGGAGAGCATTAACCTTAACTAGTTCCTACAAGCGTGAACAGTGTCACTCAACACTGCAAATGACAGATTAAAAAATGTAATTGTCAGAAATTGTAAGCCAGTGTTATTCAATTAGGTTATATCACAGTAGAAGTTCAATTCAAGATCATGGTTACAATTATTACATCATAACATAGCTAATACTTTCTTCACTCATTGTTCTCCACATAACATAGACAAGTTAGACTGGCAATGGGTGTAAAAAACAATAACTAAGGGTGCATCAGGCCCTGAAATTCTGAGGGCTGGAGAGGTCGGAGAAAGGAATTTGGATTGAACCTGGTTCGGCTCAAATTCCGCCCTGTGTTACCAGTGAGGAAAATTTCAGTCAGGAGTTAGGGTGTGGGCAAGTTTTCTGTTACTGTTTCCTGTTAAGAGGGCATGTTTGGGGGAGTTACCGAGCTATCCTGAGAATTCCGCCCATTACACCAATGTAAAGTTCAGTATAACTCTTGCCAGCAAAGAGCTGGCATGAGTTCTGTAGATGGCCTTATTAGGCCTCTAAGACTGCCAGGGAAAGGTAGTTGATTCAAAGTGGATTGATTACCATAAAAAAAGGCTTGCTTTCTCCCTTAGGAACAGACGAAAAGGTGAGAAGAAACCCTCCTCAGTTCTTCCCAGCCCTCACTCCTGTCCTCAGAGCAGCATGCCACTACTCTGATTTTCCTCTCGATGAAACAGAATGGGTGCCTTTTTAGCACCCTGACAGGTGCTGGTGCCGGCCTCAAATATTTTAATGACCCCATCCCTACATTTTGAGATGGGGTCTGCATCTAACTCCATGGGCAGCCAGGTGTTCCCTCAATCGTTAAAGGATTTTCACTTTGCAGATAGTCTTCATTTTTCTTTCTTTTTGTGGTTAACACATATTTTGGTACAATCTTAACAAAGGGAGAGCAAATTTTCCTCTTGACATTACATCACAGGCTTTTTCTTAACCATGACTCAAAGATCATTTTCAAAATAGTGAGTTGAGTTCTTATTCAATGGGGTAGATTTTGAATGTGTATTTGTGTAAAATGGGTATTAGCGAATCAGGAGCCTGTTTAACATCTCTCCTGATTTCTATGTCCATTGACTTCAATTCACTATCACCCATTCTACACTACCGCATAAAGTCAAAACCTACCCCAATTCTTTTTTACAAATTGGATTTATAATAAGTCCTTCATTCAAAATTCATATTAGACCACTATCATTTGCAATGGGGTTCTTCTAATTTCCTACACAAACTTTGCTGTAACTTTGGTGGACATCCCGGAGAAAAGGCAACCATTTACTCTGTTTCCCGGGGTTTCTGCCAATCTTCTGCCGAAGTTACAGTGGGAGATTGGGGAACCCCTGCAGAAATTCTACCCCCTTAAACTGTAATTGATGATCATGGCCAGTACCTCTCGCAGCATTTTACAAATCATGTCTCCTGTTGCCTGAGTTCTGTCAAAACTTTCCAAGGAGATCTATACATGAGTTTCTCCAGTGACTTGGAGAGCTGGTAAAATCAAAGTTGCTGAAACTATAAATACTTTGTGATCAAGTGCAAGAAGCATTGAAAGTTGACACATAATTCATCATGATCCCATAATCATTCTCCAGAGACAAAAGTCATTGAAGAAGCCTCAGAAAAGAGATGGCTCAGGTTTGACATATTAACAAAGTTTACATTGAGCCGGATATTGCTGTGAGCAGCGAATGAATGGCACTGGCATGGATTGAGAATTGGTTGACAGACAGGAAACAGAAAGTAAGAATAAAGGGGTCTTTTTCCGGGTGGCAGGCAGTGCCTATTGGGGTACTGCAGGGATCAGTGCTTGGGCCCCAGCTATTCACAATATATATCAATGATTTGGATGAGGGAACTAAATGTAACATTTCCAAGTTTGCAGACGACACAAAGCTGGGGTGGAATGTGAGCTGTGAGGAGGATGCAAAGAGGCTCCAATGTGATTTAGACAAGTTGGGTGAGTGGGCAAGAACATGGCAGATGCAGTATAATGTGGATAAATGTGAGGTTATCCACTTTGGTTATAAAAACAGAAAGGCAGATTATTATCTGAATGGTGATAGATTGGGAAAAGGGGAGGTACAACGAGACCTGGGTGTCCTTGTACACCAGTCGCTGAAAGCGAGCATTCAGGTGCAGCAAGCAGTTCGGAATTCAAATGGTATGTTAGCCTTCATTGCAAGAGGACTTGAGTACAGGAGCAGGGATGTCTTATTGCAGTTATACAGGGCCTTGGTGAGACCACATCAGGAGTATTGTGTTCAGTTTTGGTCTCCTTACCTGAGGAAGGATGTCCTTGCCATGGAGGGAGTGCAACGAAGGTTTACCAGACTGATTCCTGGGATGGCAGGACTGACGTATGAGGAGAGATTGGGTCGACTAGTCCTATATTCACTAGAGTTTAGAAGAATGAGAGGTGATCTCATCGAAACATATAAAATTCTAACATGACTAGACAGACTAGATACAGGGAGGATGTTCCCGATGGCTGGGGAGTCCAGAACCAGGGGCTCGATTTTACCGGCGGGTTTCCTGTGCGTTTCCAGCGGGGGGGCCCCGAAAATCCCGATATCCAGGCACGTGACCGGATCGCGCCACGATCCCGTCCACTTCCGGGTTCCCCGATGACGTGCGGGGGTGCATGTGTAGCCCCCGCTGGTGGGAATCCCGCAGGCAATTAAAGCCAGCGGGATGCCACTTGAGTGTATTTATTTTGCTTGTTCAGGTCATTAACTGACCTGATTAAGGGACTGTGTGTGATTTTGGAGAAACATGGGACTGTTTCACACACTGGGGGAAACAGTCCTAGTTGAACTGGACGTGTTGCAGCCGTCAGCCTGAGGCAGCTGCAAAGGTCCATTTGACAGGTGGTGGGGGGAGACCCTCACCCATTTCAGGAGGCCGCTCTGTCACTTGGGACAAAGTGTGGCCTCCACCACCCCCCTCCTGACGGTCAAAGTCACCAACCTGCACACTCACCCCGGGGTCCGGAGACATGTGCCTACCTTGCGGACCCCCTCAGATGTACATATTGCGGATGGGGGCCGTCGTAGCTGCAGTCATGACCCCCTCGGAGGGTGAACAGCATCACCAGCCTCGCCATCCACGCCATCCACCTCTGACACATGGAGCTCCACAACAGAGTGCTGTGACACATCCACCTGTACAGCAGGAGGGAGGGCTACCGCAGAGAGAGACGCGTCGCAGAGGGCACTACCCTCGCCACAGGGTCCACAGACCGAGGCGCAGCTCCCCGGACCTCTCCGAGCAGCAGTGCACACGGAGGCGCAGATTCACTCGACATGTAGTCGTGGACATCTGCAGCCTCTTTCATGCCGAGCTGCTCCTGGCTGGCCCCAGCACCATCTGCTTACCTGACGCTGCCAAAGTCACCACTGCCCTCCACAACTTCTCCTCCGCATCCTTCCAGGGTGCAGCCGGGTACACCGCCGATGTCTCTCAATCGTCTGCGCGGAAGATCCCTGCAAATACACCTGCACCTACTCTGCAGTGACACAATGGGTGGCATCAGTGGTGGGTCCTCATAGTGATACCCAGGAGCGGGCATTATTGCACAAAACAGACAGGATTCGCGGAGACATGGCAGTGGTGGTGCCAATATAATGTGTGATGTGAGTTGTTCTGAAATTCAATATAGGTAACACCCATGACAAACCCTCAAACACCCTTGTGCATCCCCTTCATGCTCACGACACGTTTGCCTTACGCTGCCTACTGCACATATGTGATGCATGCCCTGTGGCTGCAGCACAGGTGGTGGCAGGTTGAGTGAGGCTGGCTGTGAGGGAGATGCACGAGAGGGTGCGTATGGGATAGAGCCATGAGATTATATGAGGATTGGGCTGCGTGTTAGTGGCGGGGTGAGTACTCGCGAGGTGAGTAGGTGCAGATAAGATGAGGATGGGGTTTGAGTGGGTATGAGGGGTGATGTGACAGAGTGGTGTTGGCGGTGCCGAAGGAGATGTGGGGTGGGGGCAGTGTTGTGGCAGACAGAGTGTAGGGGAAAGACTACGTGTTCTCACTGTGGCTGACCTACTGCGGTCATTGGAGCGCCTCCTGCACTGTATGCAGGTGGGCGATATGTTGGTGGTGCAGGTGACCTCCTCTGCCACCTCGAGCCAGGCCTTCTTGGTGGCAGAGGCAGGCCGCTTCCTCCCGCCCGCCGGGTGGAAGATCTCTGTCCTCCCCCTCCTCCTCACCCCATCTGGTGATACCTGGGGTGAGGCATCATTAAACTGGGAGCAGCCTTCCCCCTGGGCTGCTCCATGCTGTAATGTGTTCTATTGGTTGCAGCATCTGTCAGTGGAGGACTGCCCCTTTAACTAGAGAGGCTCCAGCTGACAGATCGTACTGCGCATGCGCAGCCCGCCCGACGCGCAGACCAGCAGCGCGGAGCCCGGAGGAGCAGGTAATTGGATCCAATTAGTGGATTGCCTGATACGATCGCGCGGGCAACCCACTAATTTCACCGAGCGTGTTGACCACGCTCCCGAAACCCAACCCGCCGGAAACCCGCCGGCCTGGTAAAATCGGGCCCCAGGGGTCACAGTCTCAGGATACGCGGTATGCTATTTAGAACCTAGATAAGGAGGGTGGTGAACTTGTGGAATTCTCTACCACAGAAGGCAGTGGAGGCCAAGTCATTAGATGTATTCAAGATGGGGATAGATATATTTCTTAATGCTAAAGGGATCATGGGATATGGGGAAAAAGCGGGAACAGGGTACTGAGTTAGACGATCAGCCATGATCATTTTGAATGGCGGACCAGGCCCGAAGGGCTAAATGGCCTGCTCTTGCTCCTATTTTCTATGTTTCTATGTTGGACTTGCACTTGCCAGTAGACTTTCTATGAGCTTTTGCACCGCAAGTTACTGTAAGTTATGGAGCCATTCAACGCAGCGCCCTCTACAGGGCATCTGGGACCTGTGTGAACAGGGCAAGCTACTGTGTGTCACCTTAACCAATCAGATTGAAGAATCGTTAATGAGCAGTGAAGAGACTAAACCAGGAAGTGTAAGTTGGAATAGTGAATTCAATGTCAAATCAGGTACAGAAAGCGAAATAAAGAGAGGGAAAGAAAGATTGGAGTAAGGGTCAGAGATAAAAGAGACAGAAAGTGAAAGTAAAAAAATGTTACTTAAATTTCTTTTTTAAATGTCTAACAATAATTAAAACCTGAAGAAATGAGACTCTACACTTATTAAAGTTAATTTTCAGTGCCAGAGAGGTTGTTTGACAATAATTAAGACTTACCACGCCGTTAAAAGGTTACTTACACTGGAATAGACAAGCCTTTCTTTTTCTGGTGAGTTTAGTCAGTATCTATGATGTCAGTGCAGGAACTTCATGCTGTTCCATTCATTTGAATCGGGAGCCAGAGGGCGCGATGCCGTTTTCATGCAGCTTACAGAGGGAGAACGCATCTCGGTCAGCAACTTCCAGATTTCCACGTTTAACTACATATGTGCACTTGCAGGAAATCGTTGTTCGATTCGCACATAAATATTATTTAGCCTCGCCGTTATTTTCACAGCAACATCCGGCCCGTATACTTGTGTTTCCTTTGGCACCAAAGACTGAATCCCAGAAGGATAGGAATAAATCTAAACAATGTGAGAAAAAAGCACATTTTGGATTCAACTTAAGACCCCTCATTCACCTAGTACATCAATATAAAGAATCAGACTTGATGGTTTTGGAACTGACTCTTAGCAATGTAATTATAACCTAATCTGCCCGGCAGGAAACTGACGGAATTGGATTGGCCGCCCGTTTTACAATCCATCTGATCTTACTTTCCATTGTAAGGAATCTTACAACACCAGGTTATAGTCCAACAGTTTTTTGGACTATAACCTGGTGTTGTAAGATTCCTTACATTTGTACACCCCAGTCCATCACCGGCATCTCCACATCATGGTTACTTTCCATTGACACCAATGGAGAGTAAAATCGGGCAGGGTATAAAACAGCCAGCGGATCCGATTCTGTCAGTTTCCCACCAGGCGGGTTAGGTTAAAGTCATTCCTTTACTATAACATCAATAAAGCTGCCAGCAAATAAAAGATGGCTGGTGGAATGCAAAATGGCACGTGGCTGAAATGAACAACTCAAAAGAGTAGGGTTTACAGGCACTCTGTGGCATTCCAACAAATGCTGGGAATTTCCTCAAGACTGCTCCTGCTCTGCCGCCTTAACATCTCTAGAACTGGATTTCACCGCACTTCTGGCAACTTAGAGGGAGCGGCTACAAAGAAATTCCCAGCCACAGTGTCCTAATTAAGAAACATTCTACAAGGGTAAAAGGCACAATGTTGGTCTATATTTCAATTATGTCACATTGGAAGATATGTACAAATTGACAAGCTGAAGTAACCTTCTGCTTTCAAGATATGGGGCCACTTTTCTGACCCTCTTTGTCCCAGCACAAGACAGAAACAGCACAGCAAAAGTGCACTGCTCCTGTGCAGGCCCACTGTGCTGCTATTTCCTGTCCTCAACCATTAACATAGCCCAGCGGTAACCCTGATGCAGACCCCCCATCAGGGCCTAATGCCAGCAAAAAGAGAAGGAAATTTGAGCACAGTTCTGCAGCTGTGCTCCTAACTGCTGATATTAAGGCCTTTGTTCTCTGGTCTCACTGATCAGTGGGATGGCTGGTCTAATGGCAGTTATTACATCTTGAATACTCTGAGACACCACAGTCACCAAGGTCTGAATGCTTTATGTAGATTTGTACAAATTGATACTCGGTCATTGGTTTGACTGATAATTGTATCTTGTTATTTATTAAACACTGACAAAGTTATGATCATGTATTATCTATGGTGAATAATTGAATAGAGTCTGCAGAAACTGAATTAATCAGCAAAGAATTTGTAGTTTATTGAAAAAATGTACAAGAAGCTTCAAGACAGATTAAAATCCTGTTAGTGTGAGGAAAATAAAGTCATACGGGTGTAAAAATGGGGAGTAAAATCTCTTTATACGTTGGCAGGAATGAAAAATGGAAGTACATGGAATTCAGTGCCAATGTTAATGGTGATGATCACTGGAAAATTGAGAACGCTGCAAATCTTGTGACCTCTGCACTTGATCCTCTGATATTCTGCTTCCATTAAGCAATGCTGTGCAACATTTACTTCACTGAATATTGGGAACTTGTGTTTCTGTAAGGATTGGGCTAGGCATCCATCCAAGTTCAATGAATGTATGGAAAATTGTGCGGACTACACTTGGGATTTTCCAATGCATGTTCCCACTTTGTGACTCTCCCCGTTGGGTTCACATTTTTAAAATAGGCCCTTACATGTAATCTGACTATTCAACTACAGGGATATAAGAGCCAAACCTGCTCTCACCCCACACACACAGATATTTCCAGCAAAGGTCACTAGATAGCATTCAAAAGAAGAAATCCTAGTTCATTTCCAGCCTTTCCTAGGCATTTTCACCAATTGCAGTGCCCCTACCGGTGACCTGGCTAAGATCAGTTAATACAAACTGGGTATTGAAACTGGTCTGAATGGCTCAGCTACTCACTGCTTAAACTTGCTGAGCCATCGGAGGAGCATTTGAAACTTTCTATATCTTTCAGCAGCTGTGTTACTTGCACTTAAAGAAAATGATTCATGCAGAATCCACAATAAAATATTCCACTTGAAAAATTTGCCTTCCCCCTTCCCTGTTTTGTTTATTCGATCAACTATTGTGATCATCCATAGCAATGATTTTTGTTGCGATCGGTCATCGAATACATACATGATTTCTGTCAGTGAGCTGTCTCCATGATTTACAAATGGAAGATTCTGCAGTGTTTTCACTGAAGAGCCTTAATACATTTTTGTGATTACATAAGTCATTTACAATGTTTTCAGGAGGGGTGGTACAGATTTTCATAGAGGGGAAGATCATACATTAATCTGGAGCCTGCCAGATTTAACTAATGGGTGGAAAATTAGATGGGTTTCCTTACCATTGTGCTATCCTCCCAACCCAATTTTTCTCTACGTGCTGTGCCCAGGCAATTCAATACACCCAGATGCAATAACAGGAAAACCTGCCCCGGTGAATAAGAATGAGTGTCTAAATTGAATTGTGCTTTGAATTGATTTTCAATACTAGTTTACTAGTAATACTACAATAGAATCAAATAGGAGATTTTTTTTTAAGATATGTATTAGAAATTCAACTTTAGGCCATCTTTGATTTACCAATCTGGAATGACCCTCAAATTAGCCCCTGGAGGCAGGAAAGATGAAATTAAAAGTGGTATAATGTGTAACCAGTGTTAAAGTTTAATAAGATGGAGCTTGTATTTAACTACAATCAAATGATAGAGAGGAAAAAATCAGAGGAAGAAGGTTTGAGCTTAGTAGACTAATTTATTACAGGCTTTACTGGGTTGAAATCAGATTGTTTGGTAATAGTTTTGGGGTGTTAATTTGTCCATTAATAATATTGTATAAGGGGGTTTATTTTAAAGGGGAAAAACTTAGTTTCAATAGAGACCAGAGGAATTTGATAAAAATACAATTATTTCTTATATATATTTTGTAGCTAATTTCCCACCATAAATTACTAGAAATGATGGGGTAAATATTAAATTTAATGGTCCCAGTGAGAGCTTTGTCCAATGGGAGCACCTATATGGAATTCAGGTGTAAAGATCAGAGCACCCTTCTATATCTAAGAAGATAAAAATACTTATAGTGGCGTAGTGACCTCTGTGTCTTAATTTCTGATAATCCTCCCACTGCACAAACTTCTACGCTGGGAGTGCTAAATCATAAAATTCACCCCATTACCCCTCTGAGGTCTAGAGAAGCATTTTGTATCATCAGTAATAAAAACATTCATCTTTTCAGCATATTGATAATTTAAGCATTGCAGTTGTAATAGAAAAATATAACAAGATCAATATTTTTCTTCAGATTGTTTGAAGAAACAATGTCTGAGGGTGAATCAGACTATTTGCAACTTCTGCATCCTGTTTAACCCTGAGCTGAGCTTCTGACCCCATCTCCTCTCCATCATTAAGACTGCCTACTTCCACCTCTGCAATATCATCTGTCTCCGCCCCTGCCTTAGCCCATCTGCTGCTGAAACCCTCATCTATGCTTTGTTACTTCCAGACTCACCAACTCCAATGCTCTCCTGACCGGCCTCCCATCTTCCACCCTCCATACACTTGAGCTCATCCAAAACTCTGCTGCCCATATCCTAACTCACCCCAACTCCCATTCACCCATCACCACTGTGTTCGCTGACCTACATTGGCTCCCAGTCCACCAACACCTCAAATTTAAAATTCTCATGCTAGTGTTCAAATCCCTTCATGGCCTCGTCCCTCCTTATATCTGTAATCTCCTCCAGCCATACAACCCTCCGAGCACTCTGCATTCCTCCAATTTTGGCCTCTAGTGTATCCCCAACTTCCTTCGTGCCACCATTGGCAGCCGTGCCTTCAGTTGACTAGGCCCTAAGCTCTGCAATTCCCTCCCTAAACCTCTCTCCTCCTTTAAGACATTCCTTAAAACTTACCTCTTTGACCAAGCATTTTGTCACCTATCCTAATTTTTTTTTTATTCGTTCATGGGATGTGGGCATCACTGGCGCGGCCAGCATTTATTGCCTATCCCTAATTGCCCTTGAGAAGGTGGTGGTGAGCCGCCTTGAACCTCAGCAGTCTGTGTAGTGAAGGTTCTCCCACAGTGCTGTTAGGTAGGGAGTTCCAGAATTTTCACCCAGCGACGATGAAGGAACGGTGATATCTCTCCAAGTCGGGATGTTGTGTAACTTGGAGGGGAACGTGCAGTAGGTGTTGTTCCCATGTACCTGCTGCTCTTGTCCTTCTAGATGGTAGCGATCGAAGGTTTGGGAGGTGCAGTCGAAGAAGCCTTGGCGAGTTGATGCAGTGCATCCTGTGAATGGTACACACTGCAGCCTCTGTGCGCCGGTGGTGGAGGGAGTGAATGTTTAGGGTGGTGGGTGGGGTGCCAATCAAGCGGGCTGCTTTGTCCTGGATGGTATCGAGCCTCTTGAGTGTTGTTGGAGCTGCACTCATCCAGGCAAGTGGAGAATATTCCATCACACTCCTGACTTGTGCCTTGTAGATGGTGGAAAGGCTTTGGGGAGTCACTCGCCGCAGAAAACCCAGCCTCTGACCTGCTCTTGTAGCCACAGTATTTATATGGCTGGTCCAGTTAAGTTTCTGGTCAATGATGACCCCCAGGATGTTGATGGTGGGGGATTTGGCGATGGTAATGCTGTTGAATGTCAAGGGGAGGTGGTTAGATTCTCTCTTGTTGGAGATGGTCATTGCCTGGCACTTGTCTGGTGCGAATGTTACTTGCCACTTATCAGCCCAAGCCTGGATGCTGTCCAGGTCTTGCTGCATGCGGGCACGGACTGCTTCATTATCTGAGGGGTTGCGAATGGAACTGAACACTGTGCAATCATGAACGAACATCCCCATGTGTGACCTTATGACGGAGGGAAGGTCATCGATGAAGCAGCTAAAGATGGTTGGGCCTAGGACACTGCCCTGAGGAACTCCTGTAGCAATGTCCTTGGGCTGAGATGATTGGCCTCCAACAACCACTACCATCTTCCTTTGTGCTAGGTATGACTCCAGCCACTGGAGAGATTTCCCCCTGATTCCCATTGGCTTCAATTTTACTAGGGCTCCTTGGTGTCACACTCTGTCAAATGCTGCCTTGATGTCAAGGGCAGTTACTCTCACCTCACCTCTGGAATTCAGCACTTTTGTCCCTGTTTGGACCAAGGCTATAATGAGGTCTGGAGCTGAGTGGTCCTGGCAGAACCTAAACTGAGCATCATTGAGCAGGTTATTGGTGAGTAAGGGCCGCTTGATAGCACTGTCGACGACACCTTCCATCACTGATGATTGAGAGTAGACTGATGGGGTGGTAATTGGCCAGATTGGATTTGTCCCTTATGTGGCTCAGTGTCAATTTTTGTCCAATTACATCCCTGTGAAGCACCTTGGGATGTTTTACTACATTAAAGACTCTATATGAATGCAAGTTGTTGTTGTTGAAAGCTTTAAATTGAGAAACATTGCAGACGCTTATGGGGCAAAATCAGGCTGCACATATTAGTAATGAATGGATTAATGAATTTCTCCAATTCTGCTCTAATATGCAGCATTAAAATAATTACATTAGAAAATGGGCATCAAAGCAACTGAAGTGCATATTTGAAAAATAATTAGTTAACATTTTGAAGCTAAAGATAATCATAGCAAGCTTATTGTGCTGGTCTTCCTGATTTCCGAGAATGTAACTAATAGTTTTATACCAATTCAGTTTATTTAACAAGCTGCATTTACTGTTCCTGGTTTACATCAGTTTGGAAACATAGCAAGAGGCCACTCATTCCATCATGCCTGGACAAGTCCTTGGTATACATCAAACTTTCTACTCCAATCCTGTTTATAGCTACTCTGATATTTTCCACTTCATGTCTTCATCTAATTACCTCTTAAATGCCATGATTGACTTGCTTCAACAGCACCTACAGTAGCATATTCCATACTGTGTAAAAATCATTCTTCTAACCTTTTAGGAATGGTTTGGAATTTTCCTAAATTCATGCCCTCTCTTAATTTTTCACTGACCACTGAGAAAATCTTTCATTATTAATCCGCTCAGACGCTTTCAAAACTTTAGGGCATAAAAATTTGATTGTGCCGTTTTTCAGGTGTGAGTCAGGCAGCCAAGGGTCCAATATGGCACATGTGGCCATCCCTCACTAGAAATCCCTCCCACAATTTTGGATCAGGCACCTCGTGGACGTCCAGGGCACATATCTCATTATAATATTTAAATAAGAGTCCAGAGTGCATGAGTGATGTGACATGCTGGAAGCCACTATCAACACTGGATCACAGAGCCAAGATGGCAGCAGTATAAGTTTCCATCCAGCAGTGTGAGCCGGCCGATTTTCGGAAAAGCTGGACTGGCGAGCTGCATCAGGATGCCCGATTGACTTCTGCAGCTTGCCTGAATTATGGAGATGAGGCCCAAGGCCCAATTTGAGGCTAGCCTCAGGCCTCCATCTTCAGGTAAGTGTTTTCACCACTTGCCGATTGTGCGCTGCTTCCTCGTTGGAATCCAATTTCTCATCCAGTGATATGTACAAAGCACTGGTACGGTCATTCCACAATCTAGGTTACATTTACATCTAATGTAAATAGGTACTTAGGTTTACAACTTCCTATAGTTGCAGGTACCAATTCCTCTGTCTTTTACATCATGCTCAGCTCTGTTGATGCTTTAACTGTTGCCAGCTCCTTTATATAAAATCATTTTTAACAGTTTAAGGATAGTTAAAATCATCCATCAAAATAATGGATTTGCTTAAATTAAATCGTCTAGGTCTGGTACCTGGAAGGTGCAAGCCGTGCTCAGACATTTGTGTGGGAGCTTTGATGGGCTCCCACACAACTTACACCAAGCGTCGACAGAATTGTGCTCCAGCTGTCTTTTTAAAGAGTCATCAAATGTTTTTCTCCCTTAAGAATTGGCCAAGTGTTGCTCAATGTTGAATGTTTAGTTACCCTTAACAGTTAGGATGATATGGTGGGGTGTGTGTGTGTGTGTGAGAGAGAGAGAGAGCGCGTGCACATGCTAATGCATACACGCATTGGGGGAGTGGTTCAAGGATGGGATGTGAAGCACAGTGGACTATGTGATCATGAAGACTTGAATTTCTTTTGTGGAATGATGGTAACCAAAGATCTGAAACCCAGTGGAAAAAAGGTCCCATAAAATACATTAGGTTAACACTCCTATGTTTTTGATTCTAATGGTTTATATCCCATACTAGGAACATTTGAGGAAGGGAACATGTACTGTGAAGGTAACTGTGTGTCACCTTTTCTACACATCTTAGCCCTGTGTCTGTCAGCTCTTTACCACTTCTGTGGAAATGGTCTGTTCATTAATGTTAACGCAATCATTATTCTGGAAAGTAGAGAACTTTTTCAAATGAAAGAATAAACAAATATAGCATGCTCTAGGAGACAAGCGGGGATAAATTTGATAGGGGCCGTTTTTGGGTGTAGGTAGCGTGATGTGCTATTACCCCGCGCCCAATGGCCCCTGCGCAGGCAGGACGCAAGTTTAGAACCACCCGAGGATTTACCTGCAATCAGCGTTCCTTTCCAGGCGTTGCACATGGAATCAATGCAATTCGCACTTTCCACCACCAGAGGGAGCTCAATCTCTTAAAGGGAGGATGTTTCTTAGAAATCTCTTAAAGGTAGCTGGTACCTGTTATTTGCTGAAAATAACAGTCTACAGTCTGCATGGAGTCTGAACAGAGATCAGACATCACACACGTAAAACACAGATGCTGATTCCATCCCTATGTTTACACACTGATGAGTTATGTTAAAACATTGAATAAAGGGTGCGCACTACTAAATCCCACATCCTCCAATCTTCACGCCAAACCTCACCAATCTGCCAATCTGAATTAGTAACAGGCCTACGAGAGTGCATGCACCAAGGTTCTCTGCTGACGCACTAGGGACCTTGGATGCAAGAGGTGGACAGAAGGAGGGGCATCCTATATCCCCGGGGGTGGGGGGGGGCAAGAGACCCTCTAGTCATATAGTCAAAAGGCAGTGGGAGGCAGCGAGGGATGAAGTCAATGCCAGGCGCACAGCATCATGAACATGGATGCAGTGCAGGAACAAGTTCAATGCTTTGACATGAGTGGTCAAGGTGAGTGAGGTCAACTGTCAAGTGGCATCTCCTACCAACTGCACCAAACACTACACCCCCCATCCGCCACATACCAACATACGCTTTCCATCAGTACTCAACTCTGCCAATCAGATGCTTCCTTTCACCCTTACACATTACCATTGTTTCAAGCCACCCACCCACAACTCACAGGCCACACACACTGGCAGCTATTCATCCATGACAGGCACATCACCCAGATACACGTCCCGCTTTCTTGCAGGAGAAGGTGGCGCATATCAAGAGGCAGCAAGTGGCAGTGGCATTTAGCCCCTTGAGCCTGTTCCAACGTTCAATGAGATCATGGTTAGTCTGTGACCTAATTCCATATACCCGCCTTAGCCCCATATCCCTTAATACCCTTGGTTCACAGAAATCTATCAGTCTCAGATTTAACATCCGCAAGTGAGCTAGCACCAACTGCCGTCTGCAGAAGAGCGTTCTAAACGTCTCCGACCCTTTGTGTGTAGAAGCATTTCCTAACTTCACTCCTGCACATCCTGGCTGTAAATGCTAGGCTGTGTCCCCGCGTCCTAGTATTCAAGTGTAGGAGACATCCAAAAACAAATGTCTCCACAGCCAGAAGCAATAATCCAGCCACCAACATGTAAATCCTGCATGGTCCCTTTAAATAGAGATGGTGGGGGGGGTCCTCCAGGCGCTCTAAGACATGTTCAGATGGTCGGGGTTAAGACTGTGCGTTGAGTTGAGCGTTAAGTCCCAAAATGGTATCTATCACTTTAAATTAACGTTGCACACTGATTAAAGCCATTTTCTTCCTACTTTACACGATTCCATGGTTCATTATCTGCACCTGCGCTAACTCCTATACCAAGATGGCATCTGGCACACATCACGCTGGAAACGTGCTTGCGCATCCAAGCCGCCATCTTGGATGTCAGAGACGCCATGTAGCACCGAAACAACATGCGCTACACAGCCCAATTTAGTGCCCAAGGATCTCGCTGCTGGGTTCAGAGGGTAGAGAATGGGGATATTCTTAATACTCTATAATTTCAAAAATAGAGAATAGGTAATCCTTTTCTGAAAATACTTAGTAGTCACTTATTAGGCTCCTACTGTGCGGTAGTATGGTTAATTCTATCTTGTTATGTGGAGGATTCTTTTTGTAGTTTTGCTTTGTGAAAGATTATGGTGCAGAGATTGAATCGTGGTGATTTATATTCTGAATCACTCATTGATGTGCAATCTATATTATTTCCAACATACTTCCTGGTGTTTTTGATTTTGAAAATAAAACTATTTTCATCTTTTTTGTTGTCATTACATAAAGTGTCCTATGTTGTGTGGGGGTGGCAAAGTGGCAAATTGACAGCTTAGTTACTGTGTTCTATCGGAGGTCAATGTCACTGGGAATCCAATCCGTCATTAAAAGTCCCACTGTTCATACCAGGAAAGTTTATAAGTTGAAAATGGAATGGGAATGGAGGATAGCTGGAAAAGGAGCTGAGGTATGAGAATGACAGGGAAAGCCCATTAGACCCAACAAGCCCATTTACTTTTGACTGATCTTAACATTCCCTCCGGGCCTGGCTTCTCATTCTATCTCTCAATCCCTTCTCCTTCCAGGAACACCTACAATGGCCAATTCCATGCTCCTGTGCTTCCAGTGGGGGTGGATCAGCAGGAAATTACGTGGACAGAGTCTCTGATTTTCCAACCATTCATTTTAATGGACAGAAATCATGGGCTGTGTGTCCATGATTTCCCACAGTATACTCCCTCTGTGTGCGGTTTACAGTTGGGAGCAAGTGGTTGCCTCTTGAACCCATCAATAATATTTGTTTCAGTAGTCATTACTAGCAACTTACTCCACAAACCTATCATGCTTTGGGAGTGAAATTCATCTGTGCATTAGAGCTAAGTGTGTGTTAATGCTCGTTAGCATTAATGGAGCATTCAGTAACTTTTGTCCGTTGCTAGCATTCTTCCCATTTTAATGTTTGTTAATGCACAGACCTAGCATTAATGTATTTACACTTATTAAGCACTAATTAAAGGTGAATGTGCACATTTCCTCATGAATGCCTTACAGCTCACATTGCAGAACTGGTAGCCACTATAAAGATGCCGTTAAGATAGCAAAGTGATTTGACAGAGGCCCAGCATGGAACATAGCAAAGGAAATTGAAAGGAGCAATTGTGCTACAGTTTTGTTAATATTAATAATCTTCAAAGGTTAAATTGGGTCTTGGCTGAGTAAGTTGATTTCAGCTAGGGCAGTGTTAGGGGTAGTACAATTGGCTTCAGTGTCTTCAGGATATGGGGAGGTGGAAGGGGAAGAATCAGTTAGGGTACCCACTGCTGATATTGTAGAACTGTTTATAATTTTAAAAATCACATTTTTCTTGGGATGACCCACAAAAATACAGCATATGCAGATGGAGGATATAGCTTGATTTTTTTTTCCTTTAAATATTCATGCTCCCCATCTTCATGAAATTTTCCTTATGCAAGTATTAATAGTTCTAGAGTAATTGTCCAGGGATTCCTGCTGAGAAGTGCGTATGTGTGGACAGTGAATTAATTTCAGGACTGAGCACAGCTGTGATCCCTCTGCTTCGCTCCTCACCTGTTACAGTGAATAGCATGCTGACACATTGTTCAGGCTCCAGCGGACCTGGAGGTCCCCTAATGTCCATGCTGCTATACATCGGCATAAGTCACAACCTTCAAGAGAGAGGTAATGAGAAAATTGGGTGAAAAAAGCAATACATCTACAAACATGACTCTTCAATAAAGGGACAGCTCATCTTTCACTTCTTGACTGATAGGAACAAAGAAATATTAAATACACCATTCAAACTGGAAACAACCCAAATGCCCTTCAGAAAATTATTGGGAAAAGATGGATATACCATAGAGCTCAATAGTAGAAATATAATAATCTGTTTTTCCTAGATATTTATAAAAATATGCATGTAGGAATAAAGGCATAATGGCATTGTGTAATTTCCTTGATGCACAAACATCTGGCATCAAAACACATGAGGAAATGCACAAGTTGTGAGATAATCTCTTTCCTCTTGGTTCCTGAAAAAAAGACACTTTCAAATAGACTATGCCCATTTCTTTTCTGATTAGAATACACTGACAAGTTTGGTTTCATATATCAAGATAATACTAGGAATCTCACATCTAAAACACTTGACATTCTATCTTGATGTAGCAACCACAGCAATATCTATTGACATATAAAAAAAACTTGACTGGGCATAATAGAAGTTTTTGATATATGTTCTGTGCAGGTAGGGCTAAGGTATATCTCAGTTGTCCATAATAGGTTTTCTTCTGTGGTTCCGGCACTAATAGGTAATCTGCCTTTCTGTATTCTGGAAGACACATCAAGGAGGTTGGCTAAATGTTTGTATTGAAAGGAAACATTGAATGAATTATCCTAAACAAGTACGGACATAAGATTATGCACAATGTTAATGCTTTGATGTTTGCCAAGGGCACGCATAGACTGATCACCCTACTCTACCTTTTATGTTTCTCGGGCTACAAAATCAATTTGACAAAAACAAGGATTATGTCACTGAATTGTTGATGTGATGTTGCATTGGTTCAGTTTGACCAAATCTCTATATTCATATATTGCACTCTCCACTGTCCTAAATAAGAAAGTTGCAATTAAAATAGAGACTCATATTGAAGTGAAGCTCAAGATATTATCATCATTACCAGTCTATAAAGAATGTATTGCATTCTTAGTATATCCTTAAATTAATTATGTAATAAGCATAATCCCTCATATAATTGTCAACATTTGTTTCAGTAGAATCAATAATAACCTACTCTATGTATTTGCATGAATAGCCAAAAGCTCAATAATAAGTCTATCCACACTAAAACTGCATAAAGTCTGACAGATCTATTATACTACGCAGCATATTTGGGGTACTGGATAATTCACTGAAGATTCCCAACTCTCACTGTATTGCTGTGGCTGGAGTTCAATTGGAAAGCTCTACAACATTGCCTGGCTACCACCAGTAGCCAAATTTAACAGAGAGTTCCAATATTTTGGTCAAGTGGCACTTTCTTCGATACATGAAAAAAAAACTTTTTACCTATCTCCAGTTATTGTCAGGAGCATAACTGCAGCGTAATCCTTTCCAGGCTGTATATTATTTGGACTTAAACAATTTAGAAAACATTCAGTTGATCCTAGGATAGGATACAAACTTGAAGAAGTGGGGCCACCCAGACATCAAGGGAAGCACATACTACATTCATCCAATTGAAAATAATTTGTTGGGACAATTAGGCAGTAGCCAAGCTTTATTTTACAGGGACCTGAAAGGAAAAACACTGTTGCAGTTCTAAATAAGTCATAGTAACATTGACACACATACTGTGATAATGCTCAGAGCTCAGGGGTTTGAGTATTAGTTTGTAGATAATTATTCAAAAAAGATTGAATTATGTGGAAAGACCTGCAATTGATGTTATTAGATGATCCAGAAAAATGTTGTCACCTATCTTGGTTTCAAAACATTACTATTATGGCTATGAGAAAAGTATAATCAAGCACTTAAAATACATCAATTCATTCCATTTTACACTCTCCCTCAGCCTCACAACATAAAGGAATGTGACTATACTATCGGACAATGGGGGTGAAATTCATCTTGGAAAAGAAAATCGGGCATCGTGTAAAATGGGCCGCTGATGCGCTATTGCCCGTTTTGCAGTATTGCCTGTTTTGCGGTATTGCCTGTTTTGCGGTATTGCCCAAGTCTAATTTAACCTACAACGAACTATGAAAAGGCACTGATTGGTTTAGAGGAAACATCAAACATTTAGAAATGAATGGCATCCTCTGCTTGAATACTTGCAAAAAACAGTCATAATTATAAACAATCAATCACTTCAGTTATTGAGGGCTATAAATTGGGCCAAGTAGTGCCCGTTGTATAGGTAGTACATGGCCTCCTAAGGACCCAAAATGGCATCCGGAATGCGCGCACACTTCTAACGTGACATGCGCCGGTCGCCATCTTGGTAAAGGCGTTTGCACACACACAGATAACGACCCTGTTTTTGGAGATCTCCTATACTTGAATACTAGGACTAGGGCTCATAGCCTTGAAATAAGAGCAAGGACTTGCAGAAGTGAAGTTAGGAAACACTCCTACATGCAAAGGGTGTTGGAAGTTTGGAACTCTCTTCCACAAACAGCGGTTGATGCTAGCTCAATTGCTAATTTTAAATCTGAGATTGATAGATTTTTGTTAACCAAAGGTATTAATGGATATGGGACTAAGGCGGGTATATGGAGTTAGGTCACAGATCAACCATAATCTCATTGAATGGCGGAACAGGCTCGAGGGGCTAAATGGCCTACTCCTGTTCCTATCTTCCTATGTTCCTATAATAAAGTTTCAATACCCCAATAGAAGTGGGCTGGCTAGCTGACAGACAACAGCAAGGGCACTCACACTGTGGCAGGGGTGGGACAGGAATGCTGTCATCACGAGAGAGGAGAGCAGGTTCATGTTCCATGGAGCTACTGCCACTTGCTCCCTCCTGTTATGCACCATCTTCTCCTGCAAGAAAGCGGGATGTGTGTCGGTGAGTGTCCTGCAAGATGTTTGGGTGATGTGGCTATCATGGTTGAGTAGCTGCCAGTATGTGTGGCCTGTGAGTTGTGGGTTTGTAGCTTGCAACAGTGGTAATGTGTGCGGGTAAGTGGAAGCATCTGATTGGAAGAGTTGAGTACTGATTGAAAGAGTTTGTTGGTAGGTGTGTGGAGCATTGGATGCGGCTAGTGGTGCAATTGGTAGGAGACGCCACTTGACAGTTGACCTCACTCACCTTGACCACTCGTATCAAAGCATTGACCTTCCTGCATTGCATCCATGTTTGTGGTGCTATGCGCCTGGCTTTGACTTCGTCCCCTACTGCCTCCCACAGCCTCAGGAGCATATGTCTGGAGGGCCTCTTGCCCCCCTGCGGATGCAGGATGCCCCTCCTTCTGTCCACCTCGTGCACCAAGACCTCTAGTGCATCAGCAGAGAACTTTGGTGCACGCTCTCTCGCAGGCCCAGTACAAACTCAGATCGGCAGATTGGTGAGGTCTGGCGTGCAGATTGGAGGATGTGGGATTTAGTAGTGCGCAATCTTTATTCAATGTTTTAAAATAACTCAACAGTTTGTAAACATAGGATGGGACCTGCATCTGCATTTTACGTGTGCGATATCTGATCTCTGTTCAGACTCCGTGTGGACCCGTATCTTATATTTTGCAAATAAAAGGTGCAGGCTGCTTTTAAGAGGTGCAAGCTGCCTTTACGTGATGCTAGCCACCTGCGTGATATCGGGGCCCCAATGCTGGTGAGGAGCCACTCAACAGTGCACCTAAGCCTGGCTGTTCACAGGTAGCAGGTAAATGACCAGGCAGCATGAATGTTACGTGCTGCCTGCATGTCAACGACCGGGCCTGGGTTAATCGCGCACCGTGACCCTCGCGCCCACTTTCGGGGGTTATCCAATTTAACCCTCTGAAATTTTAAATGGTAACAGTATAGTGCAGGAATTATTTAAGTGTAGGCTATTCCCTTAATACAGATAATTGTTTTGTTATTGTAAACATTTATTATTTAATTATTAATCCAAACTGTTGGAGAAATTTCAAATTGTTACAGTTGGAGATCAACCTTCCTGGAGACCTGCCGTATTGCTCCCCCACCTCCACCCTGTAGGAAGATACCCACTCCACTGATATGCACAGTGTTTTTGCCTTTTAATATGATGTATAGATGTAAACTGATAAAGACAAAATATGAATGGTTCTGAAACACTTGATTATGTGAATTTAACAAGAGATGGATTACACTGCCAGTATTTCACTGTGATTTATTATTATTGCATGGTTCTCTGAAATGTTAGGCTATTGCAGATGGAATCGTTGATGTAATTGTCCAGAATGCACCCAGAATGGCTTTGTTTTTCTCATCGCTGATAATAACAAAAGTAAATACTGTAATGATAAAACAGAACACTTTCAAAACAGTGGTAGAAGCTTTGTGTGCTATAACTGACAAGTCTTTTATTCACCAAATTTGCATCCATTATCCAACACTGTTTTAAAGGCACAGTGATACAAATTTTGAGATTGTTGATATTTTGCTAAAATAGAAGAATGAAGCCAAGCACAGGAAGGAAAGTAATCAGGTTTAAGAGTATGTTAAAGTGGTGCACAAAACACATTTTATGTAAACTAGTTAACCACTACAATAGCAGAACTATTTAAATTCAAAGAAACAAACTTAAAAATGAAGATGATAAAGGAGAATAAACAATCTACAATAAAATTAATATAAGGATCACATTGATAAAGTTGAGCAAACTTAATTCAAACATTCAGTTAGTTTAATTGCAACTGACTCAAAGCCCAAACTGACTCCATCAAGTTCTACTCTTCTTTGCCTGAGTGTCAGGTTGGGCCCTGACTTTGGATTCAGATTGCATTAGCATTATAACTGCAGTGTTGTTATTTAGCAGAACTGTTTTGCACTGATGCTAGTTATAATGTGAATGCATCCTTAAGTTCCTGATAATAGACTCATATTGGTTCCTCACCTCAGAACTTTAGTCCAAATTATCCAGAATCGTATTCTTCCAAGCACTTCCAGCTCTGTGTGATATCAAGAGCATAACTGATTTCTACTGGTTAGATGCAGCAAAGTGATAACTGTTGCTTAAATTGTCTCTTAACTGCTAACCCCTCACAAGATTCACGGTATTTAAAGATATAATTAGAATTAGTCAAATAGCACAATGCTTATTTTTTGTATAGCTTGACTGAGTCAAATTGCTCAGTTTTCATCCTCAGCTACAATTAATATAAAACCAGAACAATAGGACTTGCATAGATATTGACTGATTATTGCTTTGACTTGAAATGTGGAATGGCATATATACAAAGACTGGAATAATGTGAAGTCATAGCACAGAGAGTGGGACAGACTACAGACAGAATTGAAAGATAAAAGTAGCTTGCTATTTGTATTCTAGGCCTAGAACCAATTTTAAAATCTAATTTGGTCTTGGATTAGATGGGTTTGGGTTTGGTTGGATTGAACCAAAATAGAGTCTGATTCATTTATCTGCCACATTTCATGTAGAGTAGGCAGGGTTGTTTATAAATCAGTTCCTGTCCTTTCCTTGACTTGTGATCTAGTGTCTAATTGAAACTGTGCTCTTTACATATTTAGAAAATGTGACCACAGTGGTTAATAGAATGTCACTGTTATGAATTCTTTGTGTGTGTTTTATTAGACACAGTTATCAGAACAAACAAATGAATAATGTTTTCTCTTCACAAAGCAAACACGGCCGGAGGATCGATGTTTGTACTTCATGTGTTATTTTTTTAATATACTGCTGGTTTACGGAGTAGTAGAATTAAAAAAATGGTTCTGAAAAGCAGGAAGTTAATTTTGAAATGTTAAGCAACTATTGGTGGGGGTGTAAGTAACAGAGTTTAATCTGAAATTTGATCAGTTTTATGGTTGAGAGATATGGGGCATGATCTTGACTCCGAGCCGAGAAGGGGGCGGGGGGGTCAAACTGCAGATGGGAAACCTGGAAGTACGGGTTTCCGGGACATCCCAACGATTTTGATGTAAGGATTTTTTTTTGTCGGTTTTTTGTCCAACTGACTGGCCTGATTGACAGGCTGGCCTCAGTCGAACGGGAAACCAGCCAGGGAGAGGACATGTTCAAGTAAGTCTTTGGGTAAGTCTTTGTTTGAAAGGATGAGGGGGGGCATGGGTGGGCACCGGCGGGCATGGGGGCATGTGGGGAACAGGGTCTTCGGGGCACATGGAGGTATGGGTTGGCACAGGGTAAGTCAGTCATGGGAGGAGGGATTGGGGGTCAGTCACGGGGGGGTGTTGGGATCAGGGGTCATTGCGGGGGTCTGCGATCATTGGGGGGTCATTGCACGTAGGCTTGTTGGGCCTGGGGGAAGCACTCCGCTCCTCCGGGTCCACAAGCTGTGCCAGAAAGGCTCCTACCTGTTAGTCTCGGGTCTTCTCGCCTCCTTTCACGTGGCATGAAAGAGAAGGCCCAGGAAACTCGATCCCCTGGGGTTGAAATTGGAAACTGTGGGAAAATGGCAGCCCGACCCATCACCTGGGAGCGGGTTGGTTGCCTGCCCCCCATCCCACCCTGGTAAAAACCGGAAATGGGAAAAATGTAGGCAGGTTGGGGGCGTGTCTGAAATGGTTGTGATTTTGAATGCCCCCCTGCCTCCAACCCACCCGTTTTTCACTTTTAAAATTGTGCCCATAGAGACTGATAATGTGGTCAAATGTGAGAGGATTCAGAACTAATTATGTGACATTTTAGTTGATGTCCTTTGACCTCCAGACTTAGATTAATACTGAACTAGATAGTAAAGTAATTATCAGAAAAAAGATTTATTTTCTGAGGCCTATGGTATTGTCAAAACGTGAATAACATTTCAATTGAGCACCTAATTTAATCAATGCTCTGAGGCTAAGCTCAGTTTTTCATTTGACACGTTTCTAATCATTGACTTTCTGGTAATTAAGGTTATGTGACTCTCCAGTCACTGAAATATAAAGTTAAAACAGAAAATGCTGGAAATACTCAGCAAGTCAGGCAGCATCTGTGGAGAAAGAAACAGAGTTGACTACGGGCAGAGAATAGTTTCAACCTGATCACTGCAGACAGAATTCATAGAGAAAAGTAGGTTCTATTCTAGGAAAAGAAATAGTTTTAAAATCTGATCTAGTCTGGTCTTGGATTAGGTGGAGTTCTCGATTGAACCAAAATAAAGGCTGAATCATTTATCTGCCACATTTCATGCAAAATAAGGAGGATTGTTTATAAATGAGCTCCTGTCCCAACCCATGGGGCTGTAGTAGCATAAGAAAAAAAAGTTAAACTGAGCACTTCTAGGTTTTGCCAGCTTTGGAAATGTAATTGATTGTTTTGCGATTGACTGCATTGCTAAAAGTGGCCATTTAAATTTGAAATCCCCCCCCAGTGGATCTTAGCAATGCAGGGCATTAAAGATGCACAGGCGCAGATGGAGGAAAATACATTGTGTGATATATTCCCCTCATTTGTATGGTGTTAGCTAAGATAGAAGCCCATGGAATCGAGGGAAAAGTACGGACTTGGTTAGGAAGTTGGCTGAGCGAAAGGCGACAGAGAGTAGGGATAATGGGTAGGTACTCACATTGGCAGGATGTGACTAGTGGAGTCCCACAGGGATCTGTCTTGGGGCCTCAATTAGTCACAATATTTATTAACTACTGAGATGAAGGCATAGAAAGTCTCATATCTAAGTTTGCTGATGACACAAAGATTGGTGGCATTGTAAGCAGTGTAGATGAAAACATAAAATTACAAAGCGATATTGATAGATTAGGTGAATGGGCAAAACTGTGGCAAATGGAATTCAGTGTAGACAAATGTGAGGCCATCCATTTTGGATCAAAAAAGGATAGAACAGGGTACTTTCTAAATGGTAAAAAGTTAAAAACAGTGGATGTCCAAAGGGACTTAGGGGTTCAGGTACATAGATCATTGAAATGTCATGAACAGGTGTGGAAAATAATCAATAAGGCTAATGGAATGCTGGCCTTTATATCTAGAGGACTAGAGTACAAGGGGGCAGAAGTTATGCTGCAGCTATACAAAACCCTGGTTAGAACGCATCTGGAGTACTGTGAGCAGTTCTGAGCACCGCACCTTCGGAAGGACATATTGGCCTTGGAGGGAGTGCAGCGTAGGTTTACTAGAATGATACCCGGACTTCAAGGGTTAAGTTACGAGGAGAGATTACACAAATTGGAGTTGTATTCTCTAGAGTTTAGAAGGTTGAGGGGTGATCTGATCGAAGCTTATAAGATATTAAGGGGAACAGATAGGGTGGATAGAGAGAAACTATTTCCGCTGATTGGGGATTCTAAGAGTAGGGGGCACAGTCTAAAAATTAGAGCCAGACCTTTCAGGAGCGAGATTAGAAAACATTTCTGCACACAAAGGGTGGTAGAAGTTTGGAATTCTCTTCCGCAAACGGCAATTGATACTAGCTCAATGGATAAGCTGGGGCTGTTCTCCTTAGAACAAAGAACGTTAAGGGGAGATTTGATAGAGGTGTTCAAAATCATGAACAATTTTGACAGAGTTAATAAGGAGAAACTGTTTCCAGTGGCAGAAGGGGCAGTAACCAAAGGTCATTGATTTAAAGTGATCAGCAAAAGAGCCAGAGGCGACATGAGGAAACATCTTTTTAAGAGTTGTAATGATCTGAAATGTACTGCCTGAAAGGGTAGTGGAAGCAGATTCAATAGTAACTTTCAAAAGTGAATTGGATAAATATTTGAAGGGAAAAAAATTACAAAGCTATGGGGAAAGAGCAGGGGAATGGACTAATTGGATAGCTCTTTCAAAGAACTGGCACAGGCACGATGGCACTAACCCGTGGCCTTCCTCCCTTCCTTCCTTCTCTTTGCTGTTTGGCCACTCCAAATATGGTATCAATGCACTAAACAAGGTAGCATAGGTATCTTGGTGTTGGTGTGCATCTGGAAGAATATTGCTTCCGTCGGTGGTGGGGAAACTTTTAAAGATAATAATCTGGGCCAAAATTAATTGGCACTTGGAAAAGTATAGGCTAATAAATGAAAGTCAGCACGGATTTGTTAAAGGAAAATTATGTTTGACTAACTTGATTGTGTTCTTTGATGAAGTAATGGAGAGAGTTGATGAGGGTTGTGCAGTTGATGTTGTGTATATGGACTTGCAAAAGGCATTTGATAAAGTACCACATAATAGACTTGTTAGCAAAATTAAAGCCCATGGGATTAAACGGACAGTGGCAGTGTGGATACAAAATTGGCTAAGCGACAGAAAGCAGAGAGTAGTGGTGAATGCTTGTTTTTCAGACTGGAGGGAAGTATACAGTGGTGTTCTCCAGGGGTCAGTATTAGGACCATTGCTCTTTTTGATATATATTAATGACTTGGGTATACAGGGTATAATTTCAAAGTTTGCAGTTGACATGATACTCGGAAATGCAGTAAACAATGTGGAGGATAGAAACAGACATCAGGAGGACATATCCAAACTGGTGAAATGGGCAGACTCATGGCAGATGAAATTTAAGGCAGAGAACTGTGAAGTGATACATTTTGGTAGGAAGAATGAGGGGAGGCAATATAAGCTAAATCGTACAATTTTAAAGGGAGTTCAGGAACAGAGAGACCTGGGGGTGTATGTACACAAATCTTTGAAGGTGGCAGGACAAGTTGAGAAGGCTGTTAAAAAGCATATGGGGGATCCTTGGCTTTATTAATCGGGACATAGAGTACAAAAGCAAGGAAGTTATACTAAACCTTTATAAAACGCTAATTAGGCATCAGCTGAAGTATTGTATTCAATTCCAGGCACGACACTGTAGGAAGGATGTCAAGGCCTTAGAGAGGGTGCTGAAGAGATTTACTGTAATGGTATCAGGAATGAGGGACTTCAGTTATGTGGAGAGACTGGAGAAGCTGTAGTTGTTCTCCTTAAACAGAGAAGGTTAAGGGGAGATTTGATAGAGGTGTTTAATATCATGAACGGTTTTGACAGAATAAATAAGGAGCAACTTTTTCCAGCGGCAGAAAGGTCGGTTATCAGAGGACACAGATTTAAGGTGATTGGCAAAAGAGCCAGAGGCGACATGAGGAAACATTTTTTTATGTAGCGAGTTGTTATGATCTGGAATGCACTGCATGAAAGGGTGGTGGAAGCAGATTCAATAATATCTTTCAAAGGGGAATTGGATAAATACTTTAAGGGAAAAAATGACGGGGTTATGGGGAAAGAGCAGGGGAATGAGACTAGTTGGATAGCTGTTTTGAGCTGGCACAGGCCTCCTTCTGTGCTGTATCATACTATGATACTATGGGCTAGAAGTAATACTATGGCCCGAAGTGCCAAGATGATGTCTTGGCTGCGCACCCACGTTTCCAGCATGATGTGCGCGGATGCCATCCTCATAGAATCATAGAATCATAGAAGTTACAACATGGAAACAGGCCCTTCGGCCCAACATGTCCATGTCGCCCAGTTTATACCACTAAGCTAGTCCCAATTGCCTGCACTTGGCCCATATCCCTCTATACCCATCTTACCCATGTAACTGTCCAAATGCTTTTTAAAAGACAAAATTGTACCCGCCTCTACTACTGCCTCTGGCAGCTCGTTCCAGACACTCACCACCCTTTGAGTGAAAAAATTGCCCCTCTGGACCCTTTTGTATCTCTCCCCTCTCACCTTAAATCTATGCCCCCTCGTTATAGACTCCCCTACCTTTGGGAAAAGATTTTGACTATCGACCTTATCTATGCCCCTCATTATTTTATAGACTTCAATAAGATCACCCCTTAACCTCCTACTCTCCAGGGGAAAAAGTCCCAGTCTGTCTAACCTCTCCCTGTAAGTCAAACCATCAAGTCCCGGTAGCATCCTAGTAAATCTTTTCTGCACTCTTTCTAGTTTAATAATATCCTTTCTATAATAGGGTGACCAGAACTGTACACAGTACTCCAAGTGTGGCCTCACCAATGCCCTGTACAACTTCAACAAGACATCCCAACTCCTGCATTCAATGTTCTGACCAATGAAACCAAGCATGCCGAATGCCTTCTTCACCACCCTATCCACCTGTGACTCCACTTTCAAGGAGCTATGAATCTGTACTCCTAGATCTCTTTGTTCTATAACTCTCCCCAACGCCCTACCATTAACGGAGTAGGTCCTGGCCCGATTCGATCTACCAAAATCCATCACCTCACATTTATCTAAATTAAACTCCATCTGCCATTCATCGGCCCACTGGCCCAATTGATCAAGATCCCGTTGCAATCCCAAATAACCTTCTTCACTGTCCACAATGCCACCAATCTTGCTGTCATCTTCAAACTTACTAACCATGCCTCCTAAATTCTCATCCAAATCATTAATATAAATAACAAATAACAGCGGACCCAGCACCGATCCCTGAGGCACACCGCTGGACACAGGCATCCAGTTTGAAAAACAACCCTCTACAACCACCCTCTGTCTTCTGTCGTCAAGCCAATTTTGTATCCAATTGGCTACCTCACCTTGGATCCCATGAGATTTAACCTTATGTAACAACCTACCATGCGGTACCTTGTCAAATGCTTTGCTGAAGTCCATGTAGACCACGTCTACTGCACAGCCCTCATCTATCTTCTTGGTTACCCCTTCAAAAAACTCAATCAAATTCGTGAGACATGATTTTCCTCTCACAAAACCATGCTGACTGTTCCTAATTAGTCCCTGCCTCTCCAAATGCCTGTAGATCCTGTCCCTCAGAATACCCTCTAACAACTTACCCACTACAGATGTCAGGCTCACTGGTCTGTAGTTCCCAGGCTTTTCCCTGCCGCCCTTCTTAAACAAAGGCACAACATTTGCCACCCTCCAATCTTCAGGCACCTCACCTGTAGCGGTGGATGATTCAAATATCTCTGCTAGGGGACCCGCAATTTCCTCCCTAACCTCCCATAACGTCCTGGGATACATTTCATCAGGTCCCTGAGATTTATCTACCTTGATGCGCGTCAAGACTTCCAGCACCTCCCTCTCTGTAATATGTACACTCCTCAAGACATCACTATTTATTTCCCCAAGTTCCCTAACATCCATGCCTTTCTCAACCGTAAATACCGATGTGAAATATTCATTCAGGATCTCACCCATTTCTTGTGGTTCCGCACATAGATGACCTTGTTGATCCTTAAGAGGTCCTACTCTCTCCCTAGTTACCCTTTTGCCCTTTATGTATTTGTAGAAGCTCTTTGGATTCACCTTTGCCTGATCTGCCAAAGCAATCTCATATCCCCTTTTTGCCCTCCTGATTTCTCTCTTAACTCTACTCCGGCAATCTCTATACTCTTCAAGGGATCCACTTGATCCCAGCTGCCTATGCATGTCATATGCCTCCTTCTTCTTTTTGACTAGTGCCTCAATCTCCCGAGTCATCCAAGGTTCCCTACTTCTACCAGCCTTGCCCTTCACTTTATAAGGAATGTGCTTACCCTGAACCCTGGTTAACACACTTTTGAAAGCCTCCCACTTACCAGACGTCCCTTTGCCTGCCAACAGACTCTCCCAATCAACTTCTGAAAGTTCCTGTCTAATACCATCAAAATTGGCCTTTCCCCAATTTAGAATTTTAACTTTTGGGCCAGACCTATCCTTCTCCATAGCTATCTTAAAACTAATGGAATTATGATCACTTGTCCCAAAGTGATCCCTCACCAACACTTCTGTCACCTGCCCTTCCTTATTTCCCAAGAGGAGGTCAAGTTTTGCCCCCTCTCTAGTCGGGCCATCCACATACTGAATGAGAAATTCCTCCTGAATACACTCAACAAATTTCTCTCCATCCAAGCCCCTAATGCTATGGCTGTCCCAGTCAATGTTGGGAAAGTTAAAGTCCCCTACTATTACCACCCTATTTTTCTTGCAGCTGTCTGTAATCTCCTTACATATTTGCTCCTCAATTTCCCGTTGACAATTTGGGGGTCTGTAGTACAATCCTATCAAAGTGATCTCTCCCTTCTTATTTTTCAGTTCTACCCATATAGACTCAGTGGGCGAACCCTCGGATATATCCCCTCTCACTACTGCCGTGATGTTCTCCCTAATCAAGAACGCAACTCCCCCTCCTCTCTTACCTCCTGCTCTATCTTTCCTATAGCATCTGTACCCTGGAACATTGAGCTGCCAGTCCTGCCCCTCCCTTATCCATGTTTCAGTAATAGCTATAACATCCCAGTCCCATGTACCCATCCATGCCCTGAGTTCATCTGCCTTGCCCATCAGACTTCTTGCATTGAAATAAATGCAGTTTAATCTAGACTTCCCTTGGTCTTTGCCCTGCTTTCTCAGACCATCTGTCCGGTCATGTTCTGTACACTCTCCCTTACTGCCTTTTGTTTCTGTCACCATTTTATTTCCCACTGACTTCCTGCATCGGTTCCCATCCCCCTGCCACATTAGTTTAAACCCTCCCCAACAGCACTGGCAAACACTCCCCCTAGGACATTGGTTCCAGTCCTGCCCAGATGCAGACCGTCCAATTTGTACTGGTCCCACCTCCCCCAGAACCGGTTCCAATGGCACAGGAATTTGAATCCCTCCCTCTTGCACCATCTCTCAAGCCACGTATTCATCTTAGCTATCCTGTCATTCCTACTCTGACTTGCCCGTGGCACTGGTAGCAATCCTGAGATTACTACCTTTGAGGTCCTACTCTTTAGTTTAACTCCTAACTCCCTAAATTCAGCTTGTAGGACCTCATCCTGTTTTTTACCTATATCGTTGGTGCCTATATGCACCACGACAACTGTCTGTTCACCCTCCCCCTCCAGAATGTCCTGCAGCCGCTCCGAGACATCCTTGACCCTTGCACCAGGGAGGCAACATACCATCCTGGAGTCTCGGTTGCGTCCGCAGAAACGCCTGTCTATTCCCCTTACAATCGAGTCCCCTATCACTATAGCTCTGCCACTCTTTTTCCTGCCCTCCTGTGCAGCAGAGCCAGCCACGGTGCCATGAACCTGGCCACTGCCACCTTCCCCTGGTGAGCCATCTCCCCCAACAATATCCAAAACGGTATACCTGTTTTGGAGGGAGATGACCGCAGGGGACCCCTGCACTGCCTTCCTACACTTCCTCTGTCTGTTGGTCACCCATTCACTATCTCCCTCAGTAATTTTTATCTGCGGTGTGACCAACTCATTGAACGTGCTATCCACGACTTTCTCAGCATCGCGGATGCTCCAAAGTGAGTCCATCTGCAGCTCCAGAGCCGTCAAGCGGTCAAACAATAGCTGCAGCTGGACACACTTCCCGCAGGTGAAGGAATCAGGGATACAGGAAGGAGCCCTGAATTCCCACATCTCACAAGAGGAACATGACACGGCTCTGGGATCTCCTGCCATGACTTAACCCTTAAGTTAGCTTAACAACAACTGCAATGTCAAGAGAAAAAAAAGGAAAGAAAAACTACTTACCACTCCCTTTAAGGAGTTTACTCCTTTAAATTGTTCTCAATTTAGAGAATGTTAACTACACTAGGGACCTTGATTCACTAAAAAATAAACGCTACTTCCTATAAGACCAGCAGACCTTCCCTTTCCTTTTACTTCAGTTACTGTCGATAAGTAGAAATACTCACCTGAACCTACTCACCAATCAGGTGCCTCCCCTGTGTCGCGTCCCGATCTGATTCCTGACGTCACTTCGAACTCGGTCGCAGCTCCGCTCGGCTCGGCTCCTCTCAGCTGTTCTCAGCGCTCTGAAATCCCGCCTTTTATCGGACGCTCCCTCAAATTAAATGAATCCCACCAATTTCACTTCAATTAAAAAGGTATACTCAAGGGCCCTTGCTGAACAGCAGTCCCCCACTACACAACAGAGACCAGAGAATCCACAAACTCTAACCTTAGACAAATTCAGCAGGAAAATACTCACCAGCCAATCACTTACCTCTTCCTTGGTATCGGTATTAGCACATGTGCAAATACTGAAAGCCGGCAGCATGTAAAATAAGGAGAAAATGGATGCAATCAGTGTGCAACGTTGATTTAAAGTGATAGGCAACATGTTGGGACTTAACGCTCAGTTCAAAGCACAGTCTTAACCACGACCATCTGAAAATGTCTTTGAGTGCCTGGCAGACCCACCCCACCAGTGCTATTTAAAGCGACCATGCAGGATTTACAGGTTAGTGGCTGGATTATTGCTTCTGGCTGCTGATGCATTTGTAACTGTTTTTGGAGGTCTCCTATACTTGACTACACAGACATGGGGACATAGCCTAACATTTGGAGCCAGGACATGCAGGAGTGAATTTAGGAAATGCTTCTACACGCAAAGGGTGGGAGAAGTTTGGAACGCTCTTCTGCAAATGGCAGCTGATGCTAGCTCAATTGTGAATTCTAAATCTGAGATTGATAGATTTCTGTGAACCAAGGATATTAAGGGATATGGGGCTAAGGTGGGTATATGGAGTTCGGTCATAGATCAATCATGATCTCATTGAATGGCGGAACAGGCTTGAGGGGCTAAATGCCACAGCCACTTGCTGCCTCCTGATATGCGCCACCTTCTCCTGCAAGAAAGCGGGACGTGTGTCTGGGTCATGTGCCTGCCATGGTTGAATAGCTATTAAGGCTATTATTGGGCGTAGGTAGCGCGACCCGCTTTTAACCCATGCCTGATGGTCCCTCTTCAGGCAGGACAAGAACTTCGTCCAGCCAGTGGACTTACCTTCAAGCAGCATTGAAAAGTGGGCCTGCAAATGGCAGCTAATGTGTGTGGCCTGTGAGTTGTGAGTGTAAGGCTTTTAACAGTGGTAATTTGTAAGGGTGAGAGGAAGCATCTGATTGAAAGAGTTGAGTACTGATTGAAAGAGTTTGTTGGTAGGTGGGTGATGGGGGGTGTGGTGCGTGAAGCAGTGGATGCGGTTAGTGGTGCAGTTGGTCGGAGACACCACTTGACAGCTGACCTCACTCACTTTGACCACCCGTGTCAAAGCATTGACCTTCTTCCTGCACTGCATCCATGTTCGTGGTGTTGTGCGCCTGGCATTGATTTTATCCCCAGTTGCCTCCCACTTCCTTTTGGCCATATGTCTGGAAGGCCTCTTGCCCCCCCCACCACCACCACCCCCCCCCTCCCCCCACCGCAAATGTAGGATGTCCATCCTTCTGTCCAGCTCTCGCACCAAGGCCTCTAGTGCATCAGCGGAGAACCTTGGTGCACACATTCTCGCAGGCCTGGTACAAACTCAGATCGGCAGATTGGTGAGGTCTGGCATGCAGATTGGAGGCTGTGGGATTTAGTGGTGTGCAACCTTTATTCAATGTTTTAACATAACTCATCAGTTTTTAAAAATAGTTATGGGACCTGCATCTGTGTTTTATGTGTGCGATGCCTGATCTCCATTCAGACAACGTGCAGACAGCAGATTGTTATTTTTAGCAAATAACAGGTACCAGATATCTTTAAGAGTTTTTAAGAGACATCCTCCCTTTAAGAGATTGGGGCTCCCCCTTCTGGTGGAAAGTGGGCATTTACTTCAATCGTCATGTAAAGCCCACTTTTCAATGCTGCTTGATGGTAAGTCCACTGGCTAGACAAAGTTCTTGTCCTGCCTACGCCGGGACCATCGAGCGCAGGTTAATAGCGGGTCACGCTGCCCGCACCCAATAATAGCCTTATCCAATTTTTTTTCCCTTTATGATACTATGAGACTGTGAACAGCATGGTAAATGCTTGCTAACAGGTGTTCGCCACGTTTTTGGTTGCAGTAGGCTTAGTGTCTAAACCACTCACACCTGCCCTATACATGTCAGAGAAGCAGCTTTTCATTCGCTGACTGCTAAGCTAACTTTCCCAGCCCAGTAAAAATAGTCATACACATGGGCAAGACTGTACATTGCGAGTTGTTTAATGCTGATCTGGCATTGTAGAAACTACCCATAATATGAACAGAATAGTTTTTACAGCACCACAATGGAAAGGAAAACCAGAATGGGTTTTTAATGGGTGGTCGATCTGATCTAATAAAATTTCCCCCCATTGATTCTAAGAACTCTTTATTCTAGGTGGCTTAGAAATCCAAACACAGAGAAACGATCCTGCCTGAAATATAGAGAACCAGAGCACAAGTTAGTTCACAATAAAAAAGTGTCATGACCCTCAAAATGGTTGAGTTCGCCAAGATGATAGAAGTACAGAACAGAACAGAGTGACAGAATGGGGGCAGAATCATGTGACTGAGCCAATAATGGAAATTAATAACAAAAGGAGATAGAACTAGTCAAAAGAGCATAAGAATTAGGAGCAGGAGTAGGCCATATGGCCCCTCGAGCCACATCTCATTTTCTTACCTAGCATGTTTCACCTAGGTTAATACCTATCATACGAGGTATATGTGATATCATTTATGTGAAAAGGGGTTGAACAAATATATCTAGTGCTATTGACCATACTAGTTCTATCGACTAGTACTGATACACAGTCACTGTTCTGCTGACTGATCTTGTCTTTTTGTTCTGATGCCTTGCTCTATCGCCTGGTCTATCATCGTGTTCTGTCACCTACCTCTGTTACATAGTTTGATTATCGACTTCTGTCACCTCGTTTTTTCATCATCTTCTGTTCATTAGGTACTGTTACATATTTCTGTTTCATCGTACTATCAGCTAATCCTTTTACCTCATTCAGTCACTTAGTTATGTTGCATGTTTCTATCATTTAATTCTATCACCTTGTTCTGTCAGCTGGTTCAGCCATTTTGTGGGGAATTATGTTATTTCTGTTCTGAACTGGCTTCTGCAGTAGTTCACGGTATTTCATGTACATTGACTGACATTCCATTCAGACTTACAGATATTTTATGCTGAGCAACTAGGATTTCATTCAGACTTACTGGAGATTTCATGCAGCCTTGGTGGTTTGTATTATAGAATTGTGGTTATGTGTGGTACATTTGGGTCTTGAAATGGCATCTTGTGAAGACTTACCATATTCATATTTAATTCCTTCAGGCATTAGCTTGTTTATTTGTCTTTGTTAAAATAGTAGACTCAAAAAATGAAGAAATCAAGCATCTGTACACTAATCTTTGCACAGAGTAATTTCAAAGCCTTGTTTTTTTTACATAGAATTACATAGAATTACAGCACAGAAACAGGCCATTTCACCCAACAGGTCCATGCCGGTGTTTATGCTCCACAGGAGCCTCCTCCCTCCCTACTTCCTCTAACTCTATCAGCATATCCTTCTATTCCTTTCTCCCTCATGTGTTTATCTGGCTTCCCCTTAAATGCATCTTTGCTAGTCTCCTCAACTACTCCTTGTGGTAGCGAGTTCCACATTCTAACCACTCTCTGGCTAAGGAAGTTTCTCCTGAATTCCCTATCGGATTTATTATTGACTATCATATATTTATAGCCCCTAGTTCTGGCCTCCCCCACAAATGGAAACATCTTCTCTATTCTACCCCATCAAAACCTTTCATAATCTTAAAGACCTCTATCAGGTCACCTCTCAACCTTCTCTTTTCTAGAGAAAAGAGCCCCAGCTTGCTCAGTCTTTCCGGATAGGTATAACCTCTCAGTCCTGATATCATCCTAGTAAATCTTTTTTGCACCTTCTCCAGTACCTATATATCCTTTTTTTATAATATGGAGACCAGAACTGTTCTTGTATGTGTGTTTTATACTTCAAGGCCACCTAATACCATGGTGGTCCCAGATTGCTTTTACTTTAATGTTAAAATAAGTATCACATTTTTTCACCATTTCATTAATGTGTGCAATTCATTCTGTGTTAAACAGCTATACATACAAAATCTCTTTTCATCCAGTTTGGCTTCAACTTGTATGTACAGGTAATATTGTTCAACAGAGTAGCAGAAACCTTGAAACTATTTTGAGGTTCGAAAGTGAGAATAAGAGAAAAATAAAATTAAAATAAAGCAGTAAAGAGAAGAAGGCTCTATCGATAGCTCAACTACTTAAGGCAGGGAGTAGCTGAGACTTAAAGGCAAAAGGCCCAAAGTTCCTCGGCTGTTCCGGTGCACTCACACTGTAGCTCTGGGATATGCCATGTCCTGGCCTTGTGCTCCAGCTTAATTTAAAAAAAAACACATTCCTATAGAGCTAGGAGGAACAGGATTGTTCCTCTGACTCCACCGAAGTCACGTTCATCCCCCCCGCTCCATCCCCTGCCTCCCCCCCACAACTCGGGACTTACCTGAGGACTGCTGTCGGTAAGGCAGGAGGCCTGAAATTGGTGTCTCTCTTGGGGCGAGCTGCCTGTGGAGGAAATAGTATCGCAAAGGCATTAGTGTTATGACCATTGCTGCTCTTTCTCTATATAAATGATCTTTACTCCAATACAATAAGCACAATATCAAAATTTACAGGTGACATAAAAATAGGGAGTATGGTTAAGTGTGAAGAAAACTGTAAGTGACTTTGGGAGGACATAAACGGATGGGCATATAGATGCTGGCTGGAATTAATGCAAAGGAATATGAGTTGATAGATTTTGGGAGGAAACATAAGGAGAGACTATACATTAAATGGTAGAATTTTAAAAGTAGAGGAGCAGAGAGGCTTAGGAGTTCAAATACATAAGCCATTAACAGTGGGAGGACAAGTTGATAAAATTATTTTTTAAAAAGCACATGAGGACATAATCTAGGCTGTCACTTCAGTCTAGTACTGAGGGAGTGCTGCATTGTCAGAGGTGCGGTCTCTGGGATGAGACATTCAGGTGGACATAAAAAATCCTCCCTAATCAAAGAAGAGGAGGGAACTCTTTGTGTCTTGGCCAACATCAGTCCATCAACCAACACCATCAAAACAGAGTATTTGTTTTATTTACTCTTTGTGGGACTTTGCTGTATACAAATTGGGGCCACAATTGCCTACAAGCAATGACTGCAAAAGTAATTAATTGGCTGTGAAGCACCTTAGGACATCCTGAGGATATAAAAGGCAATATAACACTATATATAGAGTTTTATATATATTCTTCCTCGCTCTTTTATTTCTTTATCTTTTTCTTTCTGGAGTTCAAAAGCAAAGAGGTAATTCTAAACCTTTATGTAAATCATTGGTTGGGCTGTATTTAGAATATTGTGGCCATTTTTGGTGACCCTAATTTAGGAATGATGTCAAGGTACTGGAGAAGGTACAGAAGAGATTTACTAAAATTATATAGGGATGAGAGGCTTTAGTTATGAGGAGAGTCTAAAGAAACTGTGGTTATTTTCATTAGAACAGCAAAGGTTAAGAAGAGTCCTGAGCGTGGTGTTCAAAGTTATGATAAATTTAATTAGAAAAATGATTTCCACTGGTTGGTGAGCTCGTAAATAGGGGTCTTAAATTAAGATCATCATCAAAAGAATGAAGGGAGAGATTTGAGGAATTATTTTTTCTGTCGAATGTTGTTAGGGCATTCCATGTCCTATCAGAAACAGTGGTGGAAGCAGAATCTATGATAGCTCTTAAAATGGATAGTGGATAAATATTTGAAAATTAAAAAATTAAAGGAGCATGGGAAAGAGTAGGGAATGGGTGTAAGTGGATAGCTGTTTCAGTGAGCTAGCATAGGCGCAATGGGCCAAATGGCCGCCTTCTATGTTGTATAGTTCCACGATTCTATGATTTCCTCTACAATGAGACACAATAGCATTCTGGAAAAAGGCTTTTCAATTAAGATCAATTATTTAAAGGATTGAATTGTTAGCGGATAAGTATACTTAAAGCTTGCTGCTGTTGTCCATGTAAAATTGTCATTATTTTTATATTAACAGTTAGAAATGAGCAGATTTCTACATGATTCTGCTCCTAGGATAGCAATTGTCATGTTCATCATCTATGGTTAATTTGAATATGAATAATTTTCTTTATGAAAAACAGCTCTTTGGAGAGCAATCCATCTCTTTTACATGCTGGCTGGCCCCGTTGGTGAATTTTGTTGTATTTTTCCAGTGGAGCATTTTTTTTGTCTATAGTTTTAGTAATTCATTACATACTTGGCATCAGACCAAGACCTGATTTTAGAAGCAGCGTCTTTGCGTTAAAAATCCATGGTACAGAATTCAGTTCATGATTGTTGTTACTTCACTTCAGAGGTTACCTATTACAAAACATAAAAGTGCCTTGAATACCAAGTTACAATATGAATACTAATTAGAATACATTTTGGGTTTGCAGATGACTGTTTAAATGTTTGTTACAGATAACCAATGACTACAACAAACCATTCCACTAATGCCCGTTAAGGACGTTTCCTGCTCGTGGTTCACAGGTTCTTTGCTGGAATAGACAACCGATTTCATCAGTTTATATATATATTTTTAGGTGTGTTATGAATGTGAGGTTAATAGTAGATGTTTAGGAAGGTATTAATAAATAAAATCCCAAATTGCTTGAGGAAGTTATTGGACCTATCTAAAGCTGTGGTCATACTATAGCAGCTGATCTCAGATTGATAGTTACAGTATTGATTCACAATGGCAACACCTGATTTACATTGCCTGGCTGCAAATCCAATTCTTGTGGCCAAGTGGGAGGTCTGTGGATGCATGCTCCATTTCTAACCGGTAAATGTTAAACATAGTGTGAGCGTAGGCAGCGGCATTATCTTTCTCAAAGCAGTTAAATAAGTTCTGCTTAAGTTGATAAAATGGCCAGGAGGTACTTAAATACAGCTTGATGCCACATTGCAGTTCTACTGCACCTGCTGTCAAACCAAAGTGATGTGAGACAACTTTCCTGAGGCACTGTCACACCGTGGCATCCCAGAGTCAGATAAAACTCGACTGTCATTTTCGCTGTGAAGCTGAAACGACGCCTGATGTCAGACATTTGAGAGAAAATATAGTAAGTCTGGTCTGGAAGTTACATTCGCATGCGTTATTCCCATGATTTGATGATTGCTGTTTTACTTATAGAAATTAATAATTTCAGTTGAAGATGCAAAAATGTTTGTTTCTGTGAGGATTTGCCCTGCCCGCTAGATATGCAGCACTAAAAGGTCCTACATATCTTGCTTTTGAGAAAAGAATACAGACATGAGCTGGCAGTGATAATTATTCTGAACAACATAGAGAAGGGATTAACTTCAATCTTTATTTTCAAATTCTTTCTGCGTTTACTGTAATCTTATTTCAGATTCTTTCTTGTTTCTACCTTGCAGCAATCATTATTTCTAGAATCTTCCACACTGCTGCCTCAGTACGATCAGTGACCTTCAATTCCTCAGTGTTGGTGTCAAAATGATTTTAATTTTAAGCTTTCCTCTCTCATACTCTGACAGAGATCTTTATTTCCATCCATTCTCAGTTGTTCTTTCTCTGTAGAGTACAGTCTTTGGCCTCGGCCAATTTGCCTATTCTTGTTGCTTATTGCTACCTCCTGTACTGCTGTCCCTGATCATGGTGTTCCCACCCCAGAGCCATGCACCTGTGTCAAGGCATGGAAGGAGCAGTAAAGCACAGCACTAAAATTAGCACTAGTAACCTTGGGTCATAATGAATAACTTACATTAGTGCACAAGCTACTTTCCTATGCTTATGAGGCATAAATGGGTACGAAGCTGCCGCACATTAGGTTCTATAATATGCCAAGTAAATACCTTTGCTCTGATGCTTCATTTTCAGAACTAACAGTTTATTATCTCCAAGACAATACATACAACATCCTTGTGATCTGCCCAGTTACTTCAGCCCAAATTTCTAAAATGCTGTTACATGTTTATTCAAATCCCGAAGAAATACAGAAAAAGTGCATAATGACTAGATATTGCATTGAGCAGCACTTCCCATAGAACTCATTTGTCTTCTGCGTGTCCATCTATTTCCAGTTCTGGCCTGTTCCGAGAGCTCAACTTTTAACCCTTTTGTTCTGATGAGGAACTGGACATGTTTGAGTTGCTTGGTATTCTACATTTCTTTCCTGCCATTTACTATACTTCCCAGTTTGAAATATATATTCCACATTGAACCTTGATACCTTTTTAATGTGCTTTGTATTGAACCTGATCACGGCCACTTTTGTTTATTAGTGAACAGTGATAGTTCCCAGTAACTATGATTTAAATGAAAACTGTATAATGTTTTGTGTGCATTCTTGCAATCATACTTCAATCACAAAAGTACAGTATCAGCCAAGGAATATGAGGGCTCTAACTGGAACCAAGTAGTAGCCTTAAGCAGAGCTTCCATCTCTCGAGTTTTTTTTAAATTCGTTCACGGGATGTGGGCATCGTTGGCGAGGCCAGCATTTATTGCCCATCCCTAATTGCCCTTGAGAAGGTGGTGGTGAGCCGCCTTCTTGAACCGCTGCAGTCCGTGTGGTGACGGTTCTCCCACAGTGCTGTTAGGAAGGGAGTTCCAGGATTTTGACCCAGCGACAATGAAGGAACGGCGATATATTTCCAAGTCGGGATGGTGTGTGACTTGGAGGGGAACGTGCAGGTGGTGGTGTTCCCATGTGCCTGCTGCTCTTATCCTTCTAGATGGTAGAGGTCGCGGGTTTGGGAGGTGCTGTCGAAGAAGCCTTGGCGAGTTGCTGCAGTGCATCCTGTGGATGGTACACACTGCAGCCACAGTGCGCCGGTGGTGAAGAGAGTGAATGTTTAGGGTCGTGGATGGGGTGCCAATCAAGCGGGCTGCTTTATCTTGGATGGTGTCGAGCTTCTTGAGTGTTGTTGGAGCAGCACTCATCCAAGCAAGTGGAGAGTATTCCATCACACTCCTGACTTGAGCCTTGTAGATTGTGGAAAGGCTTTGAGTGACCACTATAAGGAGCTAATGGAGGAGTGAGGTGGTAGATAAGGGGTGGGGGGGGGGCCTGGCATCAGGCAGAGCATCCTAGAACGGGGTAGTGGGGAATTCAATGGTACTACCACCCTGCTGTTTGAATGAACTTGTGTGTAATGGAGTAACTGGTGGTGGATGTCAGACAGCACCTCCCAAACTCGCGTCCTCTACCACCTAGAAGGACAAGGGCAGCAGGCGCTGGGGAACACCATCACCTGCATGTTCCCCTCCAAGTCACACACCATCCTGACTTGGGAAACATATCACCGTTCTTTCATTGTCACTGGGTCAAAATCCTGGAACTCCCTATCTAACAGCAGTTTGGGAGAACCTTCACACACAGACTGCAGCGGTTCAAGAAGGCGGCTCACCACCACCTTCTCAAGGGCAATTAGGGATGGGCAATAAATGCTGGCCTTGCCAGAGACGCCCACATCCCATGAATGTATAAAAAAAGATTAGCTGGAGGCTGCTCTTATCTTTGCATGGTATTTTACTTTCGTCACATGGGACTGTTCAAAGTTTACACAGCTAGTGTTCTGTCCTCAGTGGAAACTGAATCCAGTCTTCTATCTTAAATGGCATTTGGTTATGAAGCTAGAAAGACTGAAAAAGAGTTACATGAACTTATGACTGTGGTAGGCTCCACCCACTGTAGTCTGATGGATTAAAAAAAACGAAAGCCCCCAACAAAAAACACTGTTCACTAGTCGGACTTTTATTATATATTTACATTTGGTAGGTAGCTGGCAGATTTTAGGTAGGAGCAGAGTTCTTTTTTTCTATCTGTATGGCAGCAGGAATCCCTTCAGTGGAAAATCCAGTCCATGATATATGGTGAGCCGTATACAATAGATCACAATATTGGCATTTCCTTGAGCCGTAGACTTGGTTTCACCGAGTATATGTTCAGGGAACTGCCTGTTTGAGGCCTACATCAAGATTTGAATACATAACCTAGGCTGCTACCTAGTGCAGTATTGAAGGAGTGCTGCATTGTCAGATGCGCTCTCCTTTGGATGCGGTGTTAGACAGATGTCCCATCTAGCTATTCCGAAGGATGGAAAGGATTCAATGGCACTATTCAAAGAAGAGTAGGTACTTCTCACAGTTTCCTGACCAACATTTTTCCCTCAGCCAATATTACCAAAAAAACAGATTAACTATTCAGTCATCTTTGGGGTAATTCTGACCCCAAAGAATGGATGGGTTACGGGCAGGTGGGAGGTAAAAATAACAGCTTTTTCAACCGCAACCGAAACCCAGCTCCTATGCACCCGCTTCTGGGTTTAACGTGGGCGTGGGCAAAACCCAGAAGTCGTGTCCCCAATTAATGCCGGTTGGCAGATTGTTAACGGGGCAATTTACCTACTTGAAAGACTTGAGGTAGGTAAGTTTTTGTTGATTCTGAACCTGAAACGAATTTTACTTCACCTGTACAGGTTTCCCATGGCTTCTGAATCTCACCATTGAAACGGAGGCAAGATGCAACTGAAGTTGGTTTATCCCTTTAAATGTCTGGTTGACACATCTGAATAAAAGCTCAGGCATTGCAGCTCGTCTCTCAGTTCTCTCAGGCAAACGTTTGGCTGAGAGTTCTTGTTTTAGGACTGAGAGTTCTTTGTTGCGACTGAGAGTTCTTTGTTGAGACAGCTTTAGGAAAACTTTGGAGCCTCTCAAACTGACAAGATCAGGATTGATGTATTCCAGAGTACATTTGAAGAGGAGGAAGAAAATGACCATCCACAGCAGCCACATCGTGATGTGTTGGGACCTGCTGGTGCAGAGGACCTGGAGAAGAGCAGAGAGGGGACCAATAGAGGGGACGAGGTCGCAGGAGGCACTACCCACATTGAGAGGGTATACAGGCAGAGCTGAAATTTCTGGACCTCTATGAGGAGCAGTGCTTATGCAGGCTCAGATTGAGCGGGTGGGTGGTCACAGACATCTGCAGCCTCCTTCAGGAAGAGCTGCTCCCTGCTGGACCTGGTGGTCGCAGTAAAAATAACCACTGCCCTCAATTTCTTTGCCTCTGGGTCCTTCCAGGGCGCCACTGGTGACAACTCCAGGATGTGTCAATCGTCTGCACATAAATGTATAAGGCAGGTGATGGGTGGGTTGTCTGCCAGGGCATCCAATTACGTGAACTTCCCCCGCGATGATATCAGCCAGAATGAGCAGGCAGTGGGTTTTGTTTCACTGGCTGGCTTCCCATGGGTGCAGGGCGCAATCAATTGCACACACTTGGCAATCCGAGGACCACCACATGAGCCAGGAGTTTTCATAAACTGGAAGGGCTATCACTCCATCAATGCACAGCTGGTGTGGAACCACAGGAAGAGATTTCTACAGGTGTGCGCCAGATTCCCTGACAGCTGTCATGATGCGTTCATTGTGCGCTAGTCCAACATTCCAGACCTCTTCCAGACAGGAGACAGACTTAATGGCTGGCTCATTGGAGACAAAGGATACCCCCTGCAAACATGGCTCATGACACCTGTGGGGAACCCCACCAATGAGGCACAACAGCGATACAACCAGAGCCACATAACCACCTTGTGTGTCATTGAGCAAGTCCATAGGAATGTTGAAAATGCGCTTCAGGTGCGTGGATTGGTCTGGAGGTGCCCTTCAGTACTCGCCAGCGAGGGTCTTCAGAATAATCATGGTATCTTGCGTCCTGCACAAGATAGTGCAGCAGAGTGGTTTACAGGTGGAGGAGGACAAAGGTACTCATCCATCATTCTCTGTTGGTGACAACATTGAAGAAGACAAGGAAGATGAGGTGGAGGAGGAAGTTGAAGATGGGGCACCCATCGCAGACCATCCACGCAAATCGCTGCCCGTGATGCCACAGATGTACTCATCTCTCACAGCTTCTCATAATAAAAGTGTCAAAATAAACACATAGAAATATTCAGACCGCCTGGCGCAACCACCAGCACCAACTTCCCTCTCTCCCTTTGCACAAAACAGTCCTTCAACCACACAGACACCCACTGCACATCCACCCAACGGGTAGCATCATGTATTAGCATTCAACATGAAGCAAATGAAAGGGCAACTTCACACTCGGGACACAATAATGGTCAAGATGGGGAAGTGGTGCTAATCAATAAATTTCATGTGCCAATATTAAAAAAAGCAGTCTTCACAACATGACATTTTTTCAAACACCCTTGTGCATAACCTTGGTGAACTAAAATTGCTTAAACTTACACTTCCTACCACTTCTGCGTGGTGTATCTCCTGTGGCCCTAGCAGAGGTAGAGGCAGGCTGCTCAGACCCCTGCCCTGATTGCTGAGATGCTTTTGGCCTACGACCTCTGAGTTTTGGAGCCCATGAGGGTCCCGCCAAAGACTGCTCCACCTGCACCTATGTAGGGGCAGACTCAGCCATCGGGAGAGGAGGCAACATTTCAGGTACTGGTTGAGGGGGGGACAATGGTTGAGAAGTGTGAGCGCTTTGAATGGAGCTTCCACTTCCGTGTCCCCTTTCGCCATCATCACTCTCCCAGGCCAGTGCCACTTCACTCCCATCACTTTGCTGGACAACAGGCTGGTGAACATTTTGTGCCACGTTGTAAGGCCATGGATAAGGTATTTGTCATCCCGTTTAAAATGTCAGACAATGCTGGCTTCCATAGTATGCATGGCAGTGGTCATGGCCTGCATAGACTTATTTGTAAGCTTCATTGAAGTGGCCACTCCATCCTTGGCAGCCATTCTCGCAATTACCTGTGACATCAATCCACTAATGTTGCAGTCGAACTCCTCCATCCTCTCCGCTATTGTGGAGAGTTTACGTGGCACGTTTTCCAGTACCTCACAAAGGTGCAGCTGTACCTCAATCATTCTCATTCTCAACAATAACCCCCGGGGTTCAGCATCTGTGTCCAGTTAAGCAGAGCTTGGAGAGGGGTGCACCCTCCGACATGGACTCTCCATAGCTGCCCCTGTCACCAGTGTCTGCTCGTGCTCATTTGTGAGTTATGAATCACCAAATAACAACCCAACCATCTGGCTAATAGGAGCCGTTGAAGTGCGAGTATCTGCGCTGGTGCATGGCTGTATGTCCTGTGACGGTGCACCCTCAGAAGAAATGAGGTCCTCTGAGGAATCGATGTCTTCCATCTTGCCACATTCTTCTTGTGCACGTGAAGGCCCTGGAAGACAACAGAAAGCGATATTAATTATTCATCAGCAAAGTGGCAATCTTGCCAATCCCCATACTCAGGTCTGTCAGAACTCAAGAGATTGATGAAATAAAGTCATCATGTGTGTGAAAGATGCTTAAGTTCTGTCATCAGGCACCCAATCTCTCCATTGCTGATGGATAAGGATGAAGCTGTCCCAGTTATCTCCATGGCCTTTTCTTCGAATTGGTGAGTTGGACTATCTGTGGTGGTCCACCTCCAGTCCTCTTCCTCTCCCTTGCATTTTGCGCTCACTTCTTCTGCAAGGGGAGAAAGAAGAGACCTTAGTGACTGAAGGTGCCGTATTCACCCAATGGAGGCAGAGCATTGGGTGAGGTTGATTATCAGACAGATGCACCAGAGGGTAATTATCAGACAGATGCATCACATTGCATCAGGATTTTTTTTATTCGTTCATGGGATGTGGGCGTCGCTGGCAAGGCCAGCATTTATTGCCCATCCCTAATTGCCCTTGAGAAGGTGGTGGTGAGCCGCCTTCTTGAACCGCTGCAGTCCGTTTGGTAAAGGTTCTCCCACAGTGAACATAGGAATATAGGAACAGGAGTAGACCATTCAGCCCCTCGAGCCTGCTCCGCCATTTGATAAGATCATGGCTGATCTGTGATCTAACTCCATATACCTGCCTTTGGCCCATATCCCTTAATACCTTTGGTTGTCAAAAAGCTATCTATCTCACATTTAAATTTAGCAATTGAGCGAGTATCAATTGCCATTTGCGGAAGAGAATTCCAAACTTCTACTACCCTTTGTGTGTAGAAATGTTTTCTAAGCTCGCTCCTGAAAGGTCTGGCTCTAATTTTTAGACTGTGCCCCCTACTCCTAAAATCCCCAACCAGCAGAAATAGTTTCTCTCTATCCACCCTATCTGTTCCCCTTAATATCTTATAAACTTCGATCAGATCACCCCTTAACCTTCGAAACTCTAGAGAATACAACCCCAATTTGTGTAATCTCTCCTCGTAACTTAACCCTTGAAGTCCGGGTATCATTCTAGTAAACCTACGCTGCACTCCCTCCAAGGCCAATATGTCCTTCCGAAGGTGCGGTGCCCAGAACTGCTCACAGTACTCCAGGTGCGGTCCAACCAGGGTTTTGTATAGCTCAGTATAAAGGCCAGCATTCCATTAGCCTTATTGATTATTTTCTGCACCTGTTCATGACACTTCAATGATCCATGTACCTGAACCCCTAAGTCCCTTTGGACATCCACTGTTTTTAATTTTTTACCATTTAGAAAGTACCCTGTTCTATCCTTTTTGATCCAAAGTGGATGACCTCACATTTGTCTACATTGAATTCCATTTGCCACAGTTTTGCCCATTCACCTAATCTATCAATATTGCTTTGTAATTTTATGTTTTCATCTACACTGCTTACAATGCCACCAATCTTTGTGTCATCGGCAAACTTAAATATGAGACTTTCTATGCCTTCATCTAAGTTGTTAATAAATATTGTGAATGATTGAGGCCCCAAGGCAGATCTCTGCGGGACTCCACTAGTCACATCATGCCAATGTGAGTACCTACCCATTATCCTTACTCTCTGTCGCCTTTCGCTCAGCCAACTTCCTAACCAAGTCCATACTTTTCCCTCGATTCCATGGGCTTCTATCTTAGCTAACAGTCTCTTATATGGGACCTTATCAAATGCCTTCTGGAAGTCCATATAAATAACATCCATTGACATTCCCCTGTCCACTACTTTGGTCACCTCTTCAAAAAATTCAATCAGGTTTGTCAGGCACGACCTACCTTTGACAAATCCATGCTGGCTCTCTCTGATTAACTGAAAATTCTCGAGGTGTTCAGTCACCTTATCCTTAATTATAGACTCCAGCAATTTCCCCACAACAGATGTTAGGCTCACTGGTCGATAATTCCCCGGTTTCCCTCTCTCTCCTTTCTGTTAGGTAGGGAGTTCCAGGATTTTGACCCAGCAACGATGAAGGAACGGCGATATATTTCCAACTCTGGATGGTGTGTGACCTGGAGGGGAACTTGCAGGTGGTGTTGTTGCCATGTGCCTGCTGCCCTTGTCCTTCTAGGTGGTAGAGGTCGCGGGTTTGGGAGGTGCTGTCAAAGAAACCTTGGTGAGTTGTTGCAGTGCATCCTGTGGATGGTACACACTGCAGCCATGGTGCGCAGGTGGTGAAGGGAGTGAATGTTTAGGGTGGTAGATGGGGTGCCAATCAAGTGGGCAGCTTTGTCCTGGATGGTGTTGAGCTTCTTGAGTGTTGTTGGAGCTGCACTCATCCAGGCACATGCAGAGTATTCCATCACAAT